>NC_138202.1:233291367-233493867 GCF_964194415.1 Vipera berus
TATTTCTTGGGTTTAGAGGGTCACAATGCTCCATCTTAAACCTCGCATACACATTTCTGTTTGCTAGTTTCTTCCTGGCTATTGGTGCTGTAACTAGGCAGCACTCTCAAGTCTGTTTCTCTCTCTGGCTAATTATGCTGTATTTAGAGACATCTCTGGATATAGTGGTCCAAACATCTGGTCATATTCTGGCCATCTTTACATCAAAAAATTGAATATGATAATTGAATGGAAGGAGAAAACCTTTTTCATTTGATCTTTTCTGTTTCTGTTTGTAGCCTTCCTGGAGGATGGATTGTTACTTTATTAAAAGAGCTTATTTTTAATCACTCAGAATTTAGCTTTCCGTGTTTCCGCCTTTCTCTTATGAATTTTAAAAATGCAGTAACAGAGAAGATGCTTCATTAGAGGCAGCATCACAGGAACAGTATGTTTTCTAACATCTTCCTGCTATTTTAGTGAACTTCCTTAGGGCTGAGTAGAAGTAGCTGGTGAGATGGGAGGTCTTGTGAATTCTCATCAGAGAATCAGAAGGCTTTTTTTTTTTTAAAGGGAAATCACAATTTGGCTGGAGGGTGGAAACCAGCTTTTAATGAAGTATAGGGAACTATTTAATTAAGCCTGCCATTGAAAAAGAAACTAGCATTTACTCTCTTTGATTTGACTATTGTGGCATTTGGGGAAAAAAGAACCATTATCAGATTTGAGGATTGGAGTTGCTTCCTAAGTACTATGCTTCATAATTCTGAAGCATAAACCTGTGACGTGTCACTTGGGGAGGTGGGAATCTAAGGTGTTGTTAGTCTTCATGCCATCCTTAAAATCATGCGAAAGCACAGGTAATCACCGACTTACAACCATTCATTTAGTGACCATTTAAAGTTAAAATGAAAAAAGTGACTTATGACCATTTTTCATACTTAAACTGTTGCAACATCCCGATAATTATGGGATCAAAATTTGGATGCCTGGCAACTGGCATCAATATTTATGACGGTTGCCATGTCCCAGGGTCAAGTGATCAACTTTTGCCATCTTCCGACAAGCAAAATCAGTGGGGAAGTCAGATTCATTTAACAACCCTGTTGCTAATTGAACAACCATAATGACTCACTTAACAATTGCGGCAAGCAAGGTCATCAAATGGGGGCAAAAACTCACTGAGCAATTGCCTCACTTAGCAACTGAAAAATTTTGGCTCTGTTGTAGTTGTAAGTTGAGGACAACTTGTACTTCCCATAAAACGAGCTTTTAAAGAAGTTAAACAAAAAGTCTAGGGAATTTGCATAACATGCTTCTGAATTTGTGATATAGCCATAGCAGGGGATTAGGGATTAGGTTGGATTCTAGAGTGCAGAGGAGTGAGCTGTGGAACATTGCGGAGTGAATGGTGCTGATGCAGGGCATTAGATGACTTGTTGAGAGGAGTAGGGGAAGGAGGGAGAAAGAAGGACAGAGGTGACGGGAAACCTGGAGGGAAGAAGTGGCAGTGCAGAATAATTGGCAGCTTCACTTGATAGATGGTCCATCGTTGGTGAGAGGTGGCGGCCTTATTAGAGGAGATTCTTGGCTGCACAGTATATAGGGGGTTTTCTTTACTGTGTTTCAGTGTAATTGTACAATGAAGACATTAGAAAATACAAACCCAGCATGCCACCTTACATGTTTCTCTTAAACACCAGGGCCATGCAAAACAGTGCCAAGTAACCTTAAGCACTGAACATTAAGGACTCCCTCCTGAGGAATGAGATTTAATCCACTGTTTATAAGAGCTCAGTTCTAAGCACTGCCTAATCAAAAGTTGCTCGCTGTGCTAAACTGTTAGATAGAGAAGATCCGTGATATAAATTCTCTCCTAAGTACTAGGCAGAAACCATCCAGTCTAATTAGGATTTTATATATAGGATAGAGTATATAGTTTCTAAAAGTGTGAGCTAGTAAACTGATATATTTATGCCACAAATTAAAAGAATATTCCGTAAGGTAAATCAACAATGGAAGGAAACCGTTTTCTTTTTTATACAATGCAATAAGCTAAAAAATGGATTGTGACAACAGTGTCTTCCACATGTGCATTCAACTACTAAGTAGCATTCTCCAACCTAGCACCTTCTAGGAGTGCTGGAATTTTCTCTCAGTCCAACTCATCTCACAGGGTTGTTGTGAGGAAAATAAGAGAAGGGAGCATTAGGTATGTTTGAGAATGGTTGAGAACATATACTGTAAAGAACAGTTGCTGAAATTGGGTATGTCTAGTTCAGGGGTCTTCAAATGTGGCCCTTTTATGACTTGTGGACTTCGACTCCCAGAATTCCTCAGTGGCTGAGGAATTCTGGGAGTTGAAGTCCACAAGTCATAAAAGGGCCAAGTCTGAAGACCCATGGTCTAGTTCAATGAAAAGAAGGACTACTGGTGACATGATAGCAGTCTTCCAATATCTCAGCAGTTGCCACAAAGCAGAGGGAGTCAGGCTATTCTCCAAAGCACCCGAAGGCAGGACAAGAAGCAACGGATGGAAACTGAACAAAGAGAGAATCAACCTAGAACTAAGGAGAAATTTCCTGACTGTTAGAACAAGTAATCAGAGGAAAATCTTGCCCCCAGATGTTGTGGGTGCTCCAACACTGGAGGTTTTTTTTTATTTAAAAAGTTTTACAATACATTTTGACTTTAATCCCCCCCTCCCCCACCCCTATCCAACCCTCCCTATCCCTCTCCCCCATTCCCTCCTCCCCCCCCCCGACTTCCCAGAGCTAAATACAGGGTATAAAATCAAAAAACAAACGTAAACACCCCTATGTTATCAACAATAAACTATAAATTCTATCTCCCTCTAGCTCATATAAAATGAATACAAACAATATTAATATTATAAATAAAGTAAAAAAGAAAAAGAGAAAAACAGAAAAGGAACTTTACTCAAAATAAATTTTCTTAATCCCAGTCCTTATTCATATTAATTTCAAAAAAAAAAGAAAAAAAAAACTTTCACCTGCTATTTGCATTCTCCCACCTTTCTCTAATTTCCAAACAAATTCTCAGTTACGCGCCAAAAGCGCCTATCTCTGTTAACCTTAATAATCTCCGACCAAACTAAACTATGATCAAAAATAGTTCTTGCATGTATCACGCCAAATGTCTCGCCGTTCCAAATCATCCTTGAGTTCAAATAAAAAGAATATAAAAAGAAGGTTTAGGCAGTCTCTAAGACAACTTGTTGTTAATTAGGAGCTTGCGTACCCATTCTTAGTTCAACACATACTTTAAGTCCATAACCCTAATATACTTTTCTAGCAAGCAAATAACATCAATCTTAAATTGTGTAAAATATTAAAAAAAACTTTCTTTCTCCTCTATAATAATTTTACTCCATTGACATTCTAATTTAAAAATTTAATCAGCAATCTTAACACCCCAAAACCTTTGGATCACATCTGTCATGACCCCCAAAACGTCTTTAGACCGCTCCCCTCCCAAATCTTCACTGTAAGCACGCTTTGGAGATTCCATAACTTTCTGCTGGTCTTGCTCTTGCTCTCGTCTCACTCTTCTTAGGGCGGCACGCGTCATCTTCTGGCCTCCTGCAGCAACCGATGAGACTGTGACTTGATCCCCTCAAACACCATTGTCCTCTGTCTGTCTATCTGCAACATCTTGAAACTTTCCCACACCGTATCCTTTTGCAGCTTCCAAAAAACATAAGGGGGTTGCTTTTAACACATTACTATAAAAATCACGTGCCTGAGCCACAGTAACCAAACAATGTCTTTTACCTTCATGCGTCGCCACCAATCCAACTGGAATCTCCCATCTAAACTTAATATCACGTTTCTTAAGTTCCTGTACTAGAAATGCAAAATCTTTCCTTCTCCTTAGGATTTTCGGAGGGATCTCTTTTAAAACCAAAACTTCTTGCTCAGCCACTACCAATTTAGTATCATAAGCAGCTTGAATAACTTCATCTCTAATTACTCTCTTTGTAAAATAGACCACCACATCTCTGGGTAACTTCCTCTGTCTTGCAATCCATGAATTTACACGAAAAACTTTGTCCATATTTCCCTCAATTTCAGATGCTGGCTGGCCCAGTACCCCTTCCAGAGCCTCAGAAATCAGCTGCTTTAAATCTTCTTTACCATTCTCCTTTAAACCCCTGATTCTAATAGCATACTGCATCTGATGATACTGAACAAGGCTCAATTTGTTCTGAACCAGCCAACTACCGGCCTTGAAATAAGGCAAACCCCTGTTCAAGTAGTAGAGACTGGAGAGCGTCTGAGGCTGCAAAGCGTCTGCCAAGTTTAATTCACAAGCAAAACTACAGAACAAGAAACA
Source organism: Vipera berus (assembly GCF_964194415.1). Classification (NCBI taxonomy): domain Eukaryota; kingdom Metazoa; phylum Chordata; class Lepidosauria; order Squamata; family Viperidae; genus Vipera; species Vipera berus. The sequence goes on from NC_138202.1 coordinate 233,295,703, forward strand.
CAAGAACTTGAATCCTCAAGCGGAAGGGTTGCTTTCAGCAACCAGCCCCTCCCCAAACACTCCTTTTATTTAGAGTTCAGGGCGTGGTCTCCCTGTGCCTCCTCCCGAGGAGACCCGCAGCCTTTCTTTGTTTGTTCCTGCTCGACTGCCTCCTGCGTCGGGCGTCCTTGAACAGGGCCAGCTGTGGGTCATCATCCTCCGCACTATCGGGCTCACGCAGCTGAGAAGAGGGCCCCGGCTGGGAGCTCTGCCAAGCCTGCAAGCCATCATCAGCCGGTTCGTCTCCCACACCCTCCTCCTCCCCCTCATCTGAGTCATCCGATACATCTGAGCCGGCAGCCGGGCCCCCAGGCTGGCCCTGAGTCACAACACAATTCTCCGTCCATTTTATCCCTTATATTTTCATTTTCTAATACCTTTGCTTGTAATATAGAGTTCTTTTGACTGAGATCCTCCACTTTTACATCCAGCTGTTGCACACATTCAGCTACGGATTCAACCATAGACAAGTTGTCCACCCTCATTGCTCTCAACTTCTCTTCCATCTTCTTCTCCAATTTCTCCATTTTCTCCTCCATTTTCTCCTCCAGCTTTTTCAACTTTTCATCCATCATATCAGACATCAATTGTGCATGCTTTCCAAGAGCATCTTGTAAATCCTTCAGCGTCAATACCGGGGGAGATGCAGGAGGAAGCAAAGCTTGCAATGAGGTCTCCTGCACCATGGAAGACCCCGCATTCCGAAGAGCTTTAGAAGTTTTAGCCGCCATCTTCCCCCACTTTCACTTATTACGCACTTTCACTTTAAAGCTATAAAATCCATTGAGCTAGAGAGTAAAAATAAAGAGTCCACTTCACCTTGACCTCCTGTACCGCTCTGCCTGCGTCTTGATAATCAAAAGTATTTCCTTTTGGCAGGGGTGGTTGCTAACGCCTGGCTCTGCTCCAAAAATCCCGGAGCAGAGGCGCTGCGCAGCTCGGAGCAACCCAGGCTTTGGGGGGGCTCATCCTTCAGCCGCCCAAGCTCTCAGCTCCAGCGGCCCCGGAGAGCTCAACCCCTACCTGGGGCCTCACCCCCTCCTCTTCTCCCGAGGAGGGGGCTTCAAATCCATCTAAACAGCTGATCGGCGCTGTTTACGATGGAAAAACACAGCTGTGGAGCGGGCAGCCCGAAAACGGCTGTCTTCGGCATCGCGTCGCCACCGGAAGTCAACACTGGAGGTTTTTAAGAAAAGATTCAACAACCATTTGTCTGAAATGGTATAGGGTTTTCTGCCTGAACAGGGGGTTGGACTAGAAGATTCCAAAGTCTCTTTCAACCCTATTATTCTGAGTTATTTAAAAAATAAATAAATGCAGGATTTAAATAAAAAATTAACAAACTTCCAAAATATCTACTAAACATGGCAATAACACTAAGTTTCTATAATCTGGAAAGTTATAAGGAAGGCCAGATGAGATAAACCATCTTAAGATCTTTAAGAACCAAACAAAATGCTCAGCATAACCAGGTTTTCTCCAGCTCTATAAAATCATAGCAGCTGTGTCAGGACCCCAAAACCCTCCTCCCTTTCCTTAGCCATATATTCTACTTTTGGGGCCTATCATTCTGTTGGGGGGAGGGGGAGCTTGCATGTGCTTGGGATAACTTTCGCTTTCTATATTCCCCTCCTCCCTCCATCCCCTTGAGATGGTTGCAGAGAAACGAAACTGGGGAAGAACTTGAGATGCACACCAACTGTGCCAGTTACCCACTCATCAGACCACCTGTGGATTGGCTGGATTTCAAACGGACATTACGACTTTGGTGGGAGGAGGAATATTGCTTGCTTAACTATACCGTTCCAGTGGGCTTTTCCACAGATCTTGCCTTGACTTCCCTACTGTCACTGACCCTTAATAAAAGTATCCTTTTGAGACAATGCCTGTTTCAAGAGTTCTGCTTTCTTGGGTGGTTAGTTGAAGTGGGACCTTACGCTGACTCATAGGTAGTAACAGGAAGTGTCTTTTCATTGTGAGGAATGTGAGCACAGCACTATACTATTTGTCTGCAAAGGCATTCAGAGGGTTTCCTTAGTGTCACAGAATGTATATACTTGTGCAGTTTAATTTAAAAGAGCAACATCAATATTATATGGCGATCTCATCCCCAAAATTATATTGCTTGAGAGACAATGATAAAGAAGGGTCCCAGTAGTTGGTATTTTCAAGTGTGAGAGTGCATTTGCTGTTTTGGTTTCTAGGATTCTTTATTAGCATTGTCTGCAGCATGACAGACTTAAGAAAAATATCTATATTATGTTCCATAATGCTCTCAGACACTTGTGCACAATAAAGAGTTCAAAAAACAGAGCTTTGTCAAGAATTGCCTTGACAACTTAGAAAGTGAGGTTCTTTGTGGAATATTTTGTGTTTCTGCCAAGACCCTCAGGAGGCAAAAGAAATATATTGGCTTAAAACTTCCCTTTTTTTCTTTTAAATTGTTCCAGAGATATTTCCTACAATCTCATTTTTTATATATTAAAAAAAAACTTTAAAAGAAAATTGCAGTCTTTACTTATAGTGTGCTAGCTTTCAATAAGGAATAATGAAAGGAACCATTTAATGCAATTGAGTATGCAATTTCATTTTGTTTTGTATTTGTTTTGTTTTGTTCTGTTTTTGTTTTTGTTTTGTTTTTGCTGCTTTGGGGCTTCATTTTGTTTTTCTAAATCAAAAGAGCCTTGGTGGAGCAGTGGGCAGGTTCGCATCCCACCAGGCTCAAGGTTGACTCAGCCTTCCATCCTTCTGAGGTAGGTAAAATGAGGGTTAGGGTTAGGACCCAGATTGTTGGGGGCAATTAAGCTGACTTTGTAATAATGCCGCTTGGGGTGTGTGTGAAAGCCCTAATAAGCAGGCATATACATAAAATGAAGGCTACTGCTAAGTTTGTAAAGCCGCCCTGAGTCTTCGGAGAAGGGCGGGATATAAATGGAATTTAAAAAAAATGGCCTACTAAGAAGAATGGGCAAGTTCCTAGTTTGTGTCACTGCTTGGATTTTGTTTTGAATCACTTTCTCAAGCATATGTCAGTAAATTTATTTTGCCCTAGGTCCACAATAAGCTTCTATTTATTAAAACTTAACCCATACTACTTGTCCATACACATTTTAAGTCATTTTTTTTTTAAATGTGCATAAAAATAATGTACAAAAGATCCCTTCTATGGGGTCTGCAGGTTCTGAGGAACCTTAAAATATTCTGAGGAGCTCAACAATTTTTCAAACTTTTTGTAAACCATGCCAGTTTAGTGTTTTCCAAGGTGGTCCAAAAATATTGGAAGCACCCTGTACTGATTGGATTATTTAATATTTTTATTTATTTGTATCCCACCAACAAACCTTCCTCCTCTTATTTTCCCCACAACAGCATCTCTGTGAGGCGAGTTGGGCAGAGAGAGTGACTGGCCCAAAGTCACCAGTCTGGCTTTCATGGCTAAGGCAGGACTTCAACTCATAGTCCCTGTTCTATAGCCTGATGCCTTAACCACTAGACCAGTCAATCTTGTCTCTTTTATGACTTGTGGACTTCAACTCCCAGAATTCCTGAGCCAGCATGGCCTGGCTTGGAAACCTCTCTCTTTCCCCTCAGCATAGCTGGCTCAGGAATTCTGGGAGTTGAAGACCACGAGTCATAAAAGAGCCAAGGTTGCCTACCCCTGCACTAGAACAAGTTGGCTATTATATATTTTCTGTTCCAAAACATTTATAATGGAAAACTGCTGCACCATCTAGGATCATCCATACAGCTGTGATCTGAAGAAGAGTTGAGACATGGCAGAGTTCTTCAGTATATCCTATTCAGACTTAATCAAAATGCACGTGTCTAAACATATTTCTTCCCAAATATGTTTATTCAAATAGATTTGCTTCCTTAACATTCCAACTCATTTCATTTCAGAAAAAAATAATAGACAATTCCCTGAATGCTGGAAAAAATATATTTCAGTTCTACATTATTTCAGCCTTAGATGAATGTTTTCATAAAAGACAATAGTTAAAAGCACAAAATTGCTTTCACAGCTTTCCGAACTAATAGGATATAACTTATTTGTGCCAAAATACGTAACTCCTTATTTTATTGCAATAAATGGAATGAAGGAACTCACTTTTTCTTCTTCTAAATTTTTGGGCTAAGTTTGATATACAGGTACTGTGTTGTTAGTTGCGAAGTCGTGTCCAACCAATTTCCGGATCATCATTGTGCCAATCCTGGTGTCTGAGAATTCACTTCAAAGAAAAATAATCTGTGTGTGTGTGTGTGTTTGGAGTGTGTGCATGTTGTTGTTGTTAGTTGCAAAGTCATGTCCGACCCTTTGCGACCTCATGGACAACATTCTTCCAGGCCTTCCTGTCCTCTACCATCTTCTGGAGTCCATTTAGGCTCATGCCTACTGCTTCAGTGACTCCATCCAGCCACCTCATTCTCTGTCGTCCCCTTCTTCTATTGCCCTCAATCTTTCCCAGCATTAGGCTCTTCTCCAGTGAGTCCTTCCTTCTCATTAGGTGGCCAAAGTATTTGAGTTTCAATTTCAGGATCTGGCCCTCTAAAGAGCAGTCAGGGTTGATCTCCTCTAGGACTGACCGGTTTGATCGCCTTGCAGCCCAAGGGACTCACAGGAGTCTTCTCCAGCACCATAGTTCAAAGGCTTCAATGCTTTGTTGCTCAGCCTTTCTTAGGGTCCAACTTTCACAGCCATACATTGCAACTGGAAAGACCATAGCCCTGACTATATGCACTTTTGTTGGCAGGGTGATGTCTCTGCTTTTTAGTGTGCTGTCTAGATTTGCCATGGCTTTCCTCTCCAAGAGCAAGCATCTTTTAATTTCTTGGCTGCAGTCCCCATCTGAGGTGATCTTGGAGCCCAGGAAAATAAAATCTGTCACTACCTCCATTTCTTCACCACCTATTTGCCAGGAATTGAGAGGGCTGGATGTCATGATCTTGGTTTTCTTAATGTTAAGTTTCAACCCAACTTTTGCACTCTCCGTCTTCACTCACAACAAGAGGCTCTTTAGTTCCTCTTCACTTTCTGCCATTAGAGTGGTATCATCTGCATATCTTAGGTTGTTGATATTTCTCCCGGCAATCTTAATTCCAACTTTTGATTCATCTAGCCCTGCCTTTGTCATGATGTGCTCTGCATATAAGTTAAACAGGCAGGGTGAAAGTATACAGTCTTGCCGGACTCCTTTCCCAATTTGGAACCAATCAGTGGTTTCGTGTCCAGTTCTCACTGTTGCTTCTTGACCCGCATATAGATTTCTCAAGAGAGAAATGAGATGGTCTGGTACTCCCATCTCTTTAAGAACTTGCCACTATTTGTTGTGATCCACACAATCAAAGTCTTTAGCATAATCAATGAAGCAGAAGTAGATGTTTTTTTCTGGAACTCCCTAGCTTTCTCCATGATCCAGCGTATGTTGGCAATTTGATCTCTAGTTCCTCTGACTCTTTGAAATCCTGCCTGTACTTCTGATAGTTCTTGATCCACATACTGCTGGAGTCTAGCTTGTAGGATTTTAAGCATAACTTTACTAGCATGTGAAATGAGTGGAATGGTGCGATAGTTTGAACATTCTTTGGCACTGCTTTTCTTTGGAATTGGAATGGAAACTGATCTTTTCCAATCCTGTGGCCACTGTTGAGTTTTCCAAATTTGCTGGCAAATTGAGTGTAGCACTTTTACTGCATCGTCTTTTAAGATTTTGAATATCTCAGCTGGAATACTGTCACCTCCACTAGAGTTGTTGTTGCTCAGCTTCCCTAAGGCCCATTTCACTTCACTTTCTAGAATGTCTGGCTCGAGGTCAGTGAACACCTCATCATGTTTATCAGGGATGTTAAGCTCATTCTTGTATAGGTCTTCCGTGTAATTTTGCCACCTCTTCTTAATCTCTTCTGCCTCTGTTAGGTCCCTGCCATTTTGGTCCTTTATCATGCCCATTTTTGCATGAAATGTTCCCTTCATCTCTCCAATTTTTTTGAAGAGATCTCTAGTCCTCTCTATTCTATTGTTTTCTTCTATTTCTTTGCACTGTTCATTTAAGAAGGCATTCTTATCTCTTCTAGCTATTGTCTGGAATTCTGCATTCAATTGGGTGTATCTTTCTTTTTCTCCCTTGCCTTTCGCTTCCCTCCTGTCCTCAGCTATTTGCAAAGCTTCCTCAGACAGCCATTTTACTTTCTTTTAGTTGTTACTTCTTGTACAATGTTGCGAACCTCCGTCCATAGTTCTTCAGGTACTCTGTCTATCAGATCTAATTCCTTAAATCTATTTGTCACCTCTACTGTATATTCATCAGGGATATGATTTTGTTCATACCTGAGTGGCCTAGTGCTTTTCCCTACTTTCTTCAGTTTAAGCCTAAACTTTGCAATTAAAAGCTGATGGTCTGAGCCACAGTCAGCTCCTGGTCTTGTTTTTACTGATTGTATAGAGCTTCTCCATCTTTGCCTGCAGAGCACATAGTCAATCTTGGGTTATTGGAAAAGAGTGTTTGCTATGACCATCATATTCTCTTGACAAAATTCTATCAGCCTGTGCCCTGCTTCATTTTGTACTCCAAGGCCAAACTTGCCTGTTATTCCAGTTATCTTTTGGCTTCCTACTTTAGCCTTCCAATCTTCCATGATGATAATGACACCATTTTTTGTTGTTAGTTCTATAAGGTGCTGTAGGGCTTCATGGAACTGGTCAATTTCATCTTCTTCAGCACCAGTGGTTGGGGCATAGACTTGTATTACTGTGATATTGAATGGTTTGCCTTGGATTCGAACTGAGATCATCCTGTCATTTGAGGGATTGTATCCCAGTATTGCTTTTCCTACTCTTTTATTGACTATGAAGGCTACTCCATTTCTTCTGAGGGATTCTTGTCTGCAGTAGTATACCTGATGGTCATTTGAATTAAATTCACCCATTCCTGTCCATTTTAGTTCACTGATACCTAAGATGTCGATGTTCAGTCTTGTCATCTCTTTTTTTACCACGTCCAGCTTTCCTTGATTCATGGATCTTACATTCCAGGTTCCTATGGAGAATAAATATTTACAGCATTGGACTTTCCTTCCACTACCAGATACATCCATAGCTGAGGGTCCTTTTGGCTTTGGCCCAGCCACTTCATTCTTTCTGGCACTACTAGTACTCGCTCTCTGCTCTTCCCCAGTAGCATATTGGATGCCTTCCGAGCTGAGGGGCTCATCTTCCAGTGTCATATCATTTTGCCTTTTGGTACTGTCCATGGGGTTTTCATGGCAAAGATACTGGAGTGGGTTGCCATTTCCTTCTCCAGTGGATCACGTTTTGTCAGAACTCTCTGCTATGACCTGTCCGTCTTGGGTGACCCTGCACGGGATAGCTCATAGCTTCATTGAATTACGCAAGCCCCTTCGCCACAACAAGGCAGTAATCCATGAATGGGGCAGTAATCCATGAAGGGTACTGTAGGTACTGTAGTTCTTGATTTATGGTCATTCTTTAACGATAGTTCAAAGTTACTGATACTTGGGAAAAGTGACTTACGACCTGTACGCCTACTAATGAGTGTGCCATCACCCACACAATGACATGATTGCAGTTCAGGCACTTGGGAACCAATTTATTTTTATGACTTCTTGGGCCATCCTAGGGTCATGTGATTGTGATTTGTTGTCTATTTGCACATTTTGGGCCAAAAACACCCATTGGGGAAGCTTAACAACTGCAATGATTCGCTTAATGTCTACCACCAAAATTATTTCAAAATTTGGTCCAGATTTCAAAATCTGCAACTTATGACTGCAACAATATATTAGAGAAGTTCCACTCCCAATTGTGGTTTTAAGTCAAGGACAACCTGTGAATCAACTACTACAGATTTTTTTCTCTATCTGCTGGGGTTCAGACTAATTTCTATGATGACTGATACACACACACACACACACACACACACAAAAGCTGGAAAGAAATCTGCTTATGGGGAAATCTTACATATATCTACCTACCTACCTACATACCTACCTACGTACGTACGTATGTATGTATGTATGTTTGTATGTATGTATGTATGTATACAGTGTACTCGAAAAAGGCCTAGAAAAATCTGTGGATTTAACTTTTATTAGGTACCCATTGTTTTCTATTCATTAACATATTTGCTTATTTTTCCTTGTGAAATAAAAGAACCTAATGAATAATGTTATTCTCTGCTATTGATCTATGCTATTCCCAGCAAGGAGATAACCATGCTGTCACTATTCTTCATGGAGCTGTTAAATACAAAGAGGTTTCATAAATAAATAAATAAGCAAACAAACAAACAATAAACAAACATGGCAACCATTATTCAGTTGCCATTTTAAAGCTAAGGACTTTATACCCTGACATACAAATTTGTTTTCTTTTTTCTATATTTGTTTATAAAAAAAAATCATGAATTTGAGTAAAAATGCCCAAAGTAGGATAAGTTGAGACTCGTTATTTGGGCCTCGAGAGGAATCTCTAGGTTGATTCATTTGATGGTAACTAATCATAGAATCATAGGACCGGAAGGGAACTTTGAGGTTTTCTAGTCCTACTCCCTGTCCAAGGCAAGAGTCTTTATTCCAACCCTTAGAAATGGTTGTTCAATGTTTTCTTGAAAACCACCAGCGATGGAGCACCCACAATTCTATAAGGCAAGCTTTCCCACTGATTAATTGTTTTCACTGTCAGGAAATTCCTCTTTAATTCCAGGTTGAATCTCTTTTTAATGAGCTTGAACCCATTGCTTCTTGTCCTGCCGTCAGCTGCTATGGAAAACAAATCAACCCCCTCTTCCTTGTGACAGCCCTTCATGTACTGAAAGATGGCTATCATGTCTTCCCCAAGCCTTCTGTTTGTTAGATTCACCATGTGATCTAGCCTTCAGACCCTCAAGTGGACTTTTGGCTGGATTGATAAATTCTGTTACGAAAAAGAAATGCTATTGCTTAATTCTGGGTACTTATTTATACCCGTGGTGGGATTCAAATATGTGAACAACTGGTTCTCTGTGTGGATGCCGCTTCCAGAAGTCCATTCTGGGCCTGGGCAACAAAAAATTACCTACCAGTTCTACCGAACTGGTGTGAACTGGCTGAATCCCACTACTGATTTATACCCTGTAGATGTTATTTTGAATTTGGATCTCATTGGGGAACCTTGATGTTATGTTCTTAGTTCAGTTAGGCATTGATGAGGCAGAGTGTTGAAACAGCAAGCATGTGTATGAACTCACAATAGAAGCAGCCCTAGAGCTATATATACGGTTCGCCTCTAGGCGGCAACCAATAGGTTTAAAGTAACAGTTTCCCGCCCGAAACATAACTATCAGCTTGGAGACAGACAGTTTGGGTTGCAGTAACAGAAACCATTAAGCAATCCTACACTTAAGTACAGCAATTAAGGTCACACATTAAGCAAGTGATATCAACAGTTGAGGCCAATACATTACACTTGACATTCCTGTAGGAACAAACTTAGATTCTGAAAACTGGAAATCTGCCCATCCTTCACTGAAAGATAAGATACAAAGGCTCCAGTTGTTAATTGCAAGCACTAAGGTCAGCAAAGTAAAAATGAAACAAAAATGGAATAAAAGACTGAATGTATGCATTGCTTTCAGTTACAAACTTCTGGTTCACACTGGGAATATAATTGAGCTGTTAGCACTCCGATCAAGCCATTGACTTTGGCCAGACATGCTTTAAAGCAAACCTACAGTGATCTAATAACATCTCCGCCCTCAGATTATTATCCACCAGAAAAATTCCAGGTGCCCAAGAACGATAGCGTCTGATCTATTTCCTTATCTGAACTCAAGAGATTTAGCTTATCTGGACTGAAATAATTTTTATTTTTCTCCGGGTCCTTGAAGGAAAAGTGGGATTTGTGGTAAAGTACAAAATAAATAATCCCGGGGAAGCTTTCTCTTCAAAGGACTCAGAGAATAGATGGAGGAGGTCATGCACTCCTCTTGCATTTTCAAAGATAAGCTTGTCTTTCAACTGAGTCTCACCTTCTGTAAGATGCTGTACAAAAATTGTCTTCAAGGTGCACTGAGACATAAAGAGGAAGATAAAGGAAAAATGGGTATTTTATAAACAGGAAGCGCTCCTCTATGTGCACACACGGTCACACAGTCATTTTGTTTTCTGCATGTCTCACGGCTTTTGTTTTCTGTAGAGTCCCCGGCTGCCCCTTCTCTCTTGAGGATCTTTAAAACAGACCGCCTGAGAAGAGGCTAATGGGGGCAACTGCTCAAGTAAATTGTTCTGTTAGAGAGCAGGGATATTTGTTTCCAAATACTAAACATTTAGGAGAACAACTACTATCTTGTTCCCCAGAGACCGCACACCACATGCCTGTTAATATTGGGAAAGAGTGGGGAAAAAAAAGATTCTAGAGATTTTGTAGCAGGTTGACAAGCATGTTGCTGAGAATATGTTCAAAATTGTTGCATATACTTTGGGGGTTGGGCGGGTATTCCAATCCTCCCTCCCTCCCTCCCTCCCTCCCTCCCTCCCTCCCTCCCTCCCTCCCTCCCTCCCTCCCTTCCTTCCTTCCTTCCTTCCTTCCTTCCTTCCTTCCTTCCTTCCTTCCTTCCTCTTGATTTTTTGTGGACCAGCTTTAATCAGAATGAAGCCTCTCCATGTTAAAAGTATAAATCATTCAGATCCTGAATGCAGGGTATCACAAGGAACAATTAGATTGTAACTGAGAAATATGAGTATAAGCAGCCCCTTATCCCAGCATTTTCTGTAGCAAACACTAGTGATGCCAAAAGGTGGACAGCTGCTGCAACTAGACACTAGTTGTTTCAGTGGTCTGACACAAGGGCATAAGTCACAACATACCCTCAGACAGAGGCATTCCTGAATTTAACCTGGGCCTGTGCCACAGTAACTGAAACTTTGAATTGCATGCAGAAAGAAACTGAGAATCAATGCAGCTCATGGTGTTAATAAACGCAAACTTGGAAGCATCCAGAACTGTCCATATTGCTGTACTCTAGACAAGAATCCTCAACTCACTTGTAGTTTCTGAATGGTCTTCAAGAACAACACTTTTCTCCAATGATTTATAACATATAGTCAGTATTTTTATCTCCCAGAATAACAAAGTTCTGACTTAATAAACACCATTGTACCATGCCAGTCTGGTCATTGCCTACTAAACCCACTACACAATAGAAGGGACTTTGAAAGACTTCAAGTCCAACCCTCAGCTCAAGCAGGAAATCCTGTACCAGTGATGGAGAACCTTTTAGAGACCAAGTGCCCAAACTGCAACCCAAAACCCACTTATTTTTCATCGGGTGCTGGGTGGGTGAGGCCCATTGGGTGAGCGTGGCCCATTGGGTGGGTGTGGCTGCGATGGTAATGGCAGACTGGGACTAAAAAGTTCAATCAATCAATTCCAACTTTGTGAGATCTTTCCCCCCCCCCCACGAGAAGTTGAAATTGATTGATTGGTTGAACCTTTTTTTTTGCACACGGCAGAGGCCTAAAGCGAAAAGGTTTTATAAAACCCAGTTGAAGACCTAGGACTGGGGCGATGGTGCGTGTGCCCAGAGGGAGAGCTCTGGGTGCCACCTGTGGCATGTGTGCCATAGGTTTGCCACCATGGCCCTATATAATTTCAGACAAATAGTTTTCCAATCTCTTCTTAAAAACGTTTTTTTTAATCCCATTTATATCCCTCCCTTCTCCGAAGACTCAGGGCGGCTTACAATCTAAGCACAAATCAATGTGCTTAGCAATAGCCTTCATTCTATGTATATGCCTGCTTATTAGGGCTTTCGCCCCCCCCCCCCAAGCAGCATTATTACAAAGTCAGCTTATTGCCCCCAACAATCTGGGTCCTCATTTTACCTACCTCGGAAGGATGGAAGGCTGAGTCAACCTTGAGCCTGGTGGGACTCGAACCTGCACTAATTGCAGGCAGCTGGTGTTACTTAAGGAGGCATTAGCCCACTGCTCCACCAAGGAACACCCACAACCTCTGGGGCAAAGTCATTCCACTGACTAATGGTTTTAACTGTCAGGAAATTTCCCCTCAGTTCTAGGTTGCTTTTCTTCTTGATTAGTTTACATCCATTGTTTCTTATCTTGTCTTCAGGTGCTTTGGAGAATAGGTTGATCCCCTCTTCTTTGAGGCAGCCCCTTAAATATTGGAACTATCATTTCACTCTTAGTTTTTCTTTCCATTAAACTAGACATACACAATTCCAGCAACTGTTCTTTATATATATTTAGCCTACAGTCCCCTAATCACCTTTGTTGGTCTTCTCTGCACTCTTTCTAGAGCCTTAACATCTTTTTCACATCATGGTGACCAAAATTGGATGTAATGTTGCAAATGTGATTTTACTAAGGCATTAAAAAGTGGCATTAACACTTCATGTGATCTTGATTCTCTCCCTCTATTAATGTAGCCTAGGACTACATTGGCTCTTTGGGCAGTTGCAGCACACTGCTGGCTCATATTTAAGTGATTGGGTTTGAGAGCCAGTGCCCTGTAATGGCCAAAATATTTGAGTTAGGAACAAGAACTTGGTTCAAGTCCACCTTTGGTTATGAAAGTTCAGCAACATTCAGGCCAATTTCTCTCCTAGAACTGAGATGGAAGAGATCACAAAGAAAAGTGACCAATATGACAAAGGGCTTGCTGAATTCAACTTGCAGAAGTCCCAGCAGAAGTCAAGAAATTTGTGCTACACAACTTACTCTTCACTGCATACACTACAAGACCTTTCAGTGAGAATTTTTTAAAAGTTTGAAGCCATAGCATTGATAGCTACTCTATTACACATTATGTTCAGATAGTGAAGACAGCTGTTGAATATGTGCATTTTATAACAGGACACTTCTAAGAAAGAACTGACATCACAATAATTCATTTTTTCAATAGCTCCATTTAAATTAACTTGAGTATTACCCCAAACATTTAATGAAAAACATGAATTGGGACATACTGAATGAAATATTCAATTTTTAGAGGAAAATTTTACTGAGTAAAGAAATTCAGAAATAAAATACAAAGGAGCATGTAAACAGCTATATCTCCTCACGTATTTCTTTTTTGGCTATGATACTCCATCGTTATTTAGGATTTATTGCATTAATTATTGTAAGCCACTTAGAGTCCCATATGTGAGGTGGACCACTGTATAAATAATTTAATTGAATGAATAAACAAATAAACCAAAAGCCAAATAGATTGAATTAAAATAATTCCTTTCTTTAAAATCCCAAGCTACATTTTTTTTTTGCCATCTGCAAGATGATAAAACTGTCAATTTGCTAATGCACAGGAAGGAAATAACTCTGCAGCACAGAAGCTTCCCGAAAACGCTCGTTTCAAAAGTAAAAAAGAAGAGGTTGTCTCCAAGGAGAATTGAGTGGCAAGAAGAGAAAGATGGCAGGTGAATTCAAAGAAAGATCAAATTATCCAGGGTACAAAGTCATAGTCAGATAGACAGGCTTGAAAGTTCTTCAAAATAGCACACTTTTACCTCGGGACTTGTTATATACCATCTGGGAGTCTTACAGATAGCTAGGAGGGAAAAATCCCTACCATAAATCAGTGTGAAAGAAAGCCTGTTGATATCTCGGCATGACTGATCTTTTCTTATTCATTATCACACACCTCTGTTAGGTGCCAGATAATTAAAATGAACTGTGGTGAGCTCACTTTTAAGAGGCATTTTTACAGTGTGATATCCATATCAGCTTTTATTAGCAGCAAAACTGTCTCTGAAGACTTGTATTGTGGTAAGCAGAGATACTCTCTGATGCTCATAGGAGCCATGCTGCTTAGAATAAGTCCATTCGGTCAGACAGTATAAACCCTCATGGGGAAAAAAGAAAAAAAACCAACAACAATTAAATTGTTGTGTTAAACCTTTTTTTATTCTCATTAGACTGTGCAAAAACTCATTTTGTTGAAGAATTCTCCTGCTGATGTAGGAGGTTTGTCATCCTGACTCATTTCTGAATTTGAAGGACAAAGGAAGAAACAAACAATGATAGCCCCTTTCCAATATCTAGCAACAGAAAGATGTATGTGTTAGGTTGTGTGTGTGTGTGTGTGTGTGTGTGTGTGTGTTTGTATTTGTGTTTGTGTATGGGGTGCTGCTGTTGATAAATGTCTGAAGAAATGTGTGGAAAAAGTAGATGTTAGGGCAAGATAAAAACATACCAAATGTTGTGGATATTAATGTAAAGTTTTTTTTAAAAAAAATATGCTCTTCTGATCATAATAATCAAGTACTTTTATAATGTTCACATGGCACAGTTTGACTGAATCCTGTCTCACAGCCTCTCTCTCTCTCTGGTGATGATGATAATGACTAATATTTTAAGATGCATATCTCTAAGGAAGATCAATGTAGTTATTATTTGATGCTTTTTCCCCCACATTTTTGAATGGCCCATCTCTCTCAGAGAAAGACTCTGGGTGGTGTACAATAACATATTAAAATATAGAAACAGTATATAAAAGTTTAGAAAGAGGAAAGGCTGATTTAACACTGTCAAAATTAATTGTAAGGCAAAGGAAAGGCTTTAAGGGCATTAGCCAGCCCTACAGCTGCCTGGTCCTCTGGGCTCCTCACTTGAGGCCACAAGACCATGTTTTGACTTCTTTCAGACAGTGGGAGCTTTCCTCACCTCTGGAAGGGCAGGGGAAATGCTTGTCTTCCTGGAGCCTGCCAGTCAAAGTCCTTTAACTGACAGGGTCTGCAACATACCTTTCCTGCAACATACCTTCCCAATGAATGACTTGGGAAGAAGGCATTCTGTAAAATATCAAAAGAGTAGAAAGTAGTAGACATACATGGTTTATATCAAGGGCAGCATTGCACCTATGAAAATCAGTGCTACCCCAGTCACCCCAGTTTTTCTGTCCCAGTCATCTTTCTAACAATGACTCTTTTAAATTCAACTAGGAAACCAGAGTGTTTCAAGCACAACCCTAGCCTCGGTGTTCCCAAAGGCCCCATATTGATGTGGAAGGTCACATTCAGCTGAATACTGGTGTAGTGCCTCGTGTTACAGAAACCCTTATATTCTGGTTCCACGTTATGCTAAATTCAGTTGAATATAGTGGCATCATCTTTTCAAAAGTGCTTATTCTATCTGTGATGATCAGGACAGGAGCTGATATGACCCATGACATATCTTCCAACATTTGTCAAATTCCTGAAAACAGCTCTATTATATTTGAATATTTGAAGGGATTAGCAGAAATGTTACCCATTCATTTTACCTAAAAGCAGATTTGATGTGCAATCTGTTCCATATCTTACTTAGCACATTTTAAGGTAATTTCAAAAATAACTCATGTGGAAGTCACAGTAACTGTGGTATTGTATAGTAATTGTCCACATTATAATTCACTTTCTTTTCTCTTCTAAAATTGATTAAAGCTGTATTTGGCATACTTTAGCAGGGCATATCCTTTTTCATCATTTGTCTTGTACAATTAACTTGTATCCAGTAAAATTGTGTAATTATATATGGCATTACACAACAAAGCAGTAAAGAAAAAAAATAACATTCATGGTTACTTGAATTTTTTATGCTAATTTCTTATTAAAATGAACTTTTGCTTTATTGCACTTAAGTTTTGCATTTTCTTAGACAAATGTCTATGGAGATTCTCAGTCATCCAGGTCATAGTTGTCACAAAGATACTTTTTCAGAAGGCAACTGGACTTTCTTTGTTTTCTCGGAGATTTAAGGAGAAACTTCTAGGCATTGTGGATTTGTTCATATCTTTCATTTCAAGATGGGAGAAAAAGCTCTAGACTTTGTAAGGCTCAAATGACATTGGAATTCCTTCCTTCCATACTGCAAGCATCTGGGATTTTCTAAGACATGGGGAAATTGTATTATGGATAGGAGAAAAATGAGATTTGTATTGATCAATTAAAAAGCATTGAGAGAGCAGAAGGTTTCACCGATCATCTACATCAGGAGTCTCCAAACTTGTTAATTTTAAGACTTGTGGATTTCAACTTCTAGAATTCCTCAGCCAATTATACTGGCTGGGGAATTCTGGGAGTTGAAGTCCACAAGTATTAAAGTTGTCAAGTTTGGAGAACCCTGATCTACATGGTTGTATCAGCCTTAGAGTTTCATAAAAGATCCAGTAGCAGCAGCAGCAGAAACCACCATCACAATTTGCATTTAACATAGTATGATAAGGATAAAAAAAAACTAGGCTAAGTTGACTGATGAAAAAAGGACTTTTAACTTAGAGTAACTTTTTTTCTCTTTTAGATAATCTGAACAGGTAATAATATTCTGTAAGAACTGTTCATGCAGGTTCCAGTTTGACATCGCAATGTAACGGGCACAGGAAGAGGGGGCTCCATCTTCCATGTTCAATTTTGCCCTGCTGGGGACCCTAAAAAGACTCAAAAGTCACCCTGAAGAAGTGACAGAGAAGGAGGGAACTCTTTTTGATTGTGGGAGGGTGGTGACCCTTTTTGATATAAGGAAGCGCTCCAAACTGGCAGGGGAAAGACTGGCTACATTTGCGTGGCTAGTCAGAAGGTGCTGGCAACTGAAGAAAATAAGCATTAACCAGCAACTTTCGAGCAACATGGATGGGACTGGGTGAGACCCTATCCTCTCTTTATGACTTTAGGACTTTTCTAGGGGGGAAAAAATCACCCAAAGCAAAAAATCCTCCCTGATGAGAGAGAGAGAGAAGCAGAAATTCCACCCCATTCCATGAGGAAAAGAAAAGTGGCAAATTAGTTGCTTGGGGGAAAATAGAGAAAATTACAAGACTATATATATAACTTTGAAATGTGGGGACTCAACAAGCTTTTGAGATTTTTTTTATTTTTTATTTTTAAAGAGACTTTAAAAGCTTGTAATATAAGTTTGGATGTAAAAAGCTGAAAGATGGCATCAACGACATTTAGTGGTGAACTACAGCACTACAATATATTATGTCTAAAGGAAACTTGGCTGGAAGCCCAGACTTAGATAAGACTCTTGTTGTTTTCAGAAGCTTTCACTTTTGAAGACTGCAGCTGGGAAAAGTTGTGTGTGTGTGTGTGTGGGGAACCTCTTGGGCTGCTTATCTGTGTGCAGAGACAATAAACTATTTTGAAACTGGCCTGCCTGGACTATGAATATAAATACTAACTGACTTTTAGAACTTTGTCATGGAGCTACAGTATTTCCCTATAGAAGAAACATTGATTGAGATGATGGAATACTTTGGATTATAAACTTTTGATTGATGAACAATTTTTAATTGCTCTTCTCTCTCTGGACAGAAAGGATGTGATTTTCATAGGACAGAAAATTTTGAAAAATTTGAACTTTACTTATATTTGCTGAGGGGAGACCTAAGGATGGATTGATAGGCCAGCTGGATAATTAGGAGTTCAAACGACAATTGACTGAAACTTTTTAAATCCCTAAATAGATTGGACTATAAAGACTACATACAAAAACAAAATTGATGTTCTATACTTAGCTTCAAATGGTAAAAATCCATCCCTAACACCTGTCCCCAAAGTCCCCAATTTGACATACCAACAAGAAAATGTTGATGAATTTCAGAAAGAAATTATTTCTATGTTAAAATCAATACAAGAGACAATTGCCTTAGTTCATGATGAGACTAAAAATAACACAAAGGAGATAAAATAATAATTCTTTAATCTAAATCTACAAACTCAGAAAATTACTACAAAGAAGGTACTATTGGTAGTAACCCAGAAAATAGAAAATAGAAGGAAAATCAGAGGAAGCAAATCCAGAGATGGAGAACCTAAAGAAAGGAAATAACAGACAGACTCAGAAAAATGAAGAATTAGAAGACATAGCAATATCTTACTTGTTAAGATCTCAGAACACACTTGAGGATAAGATAGAAGAGCTGATTGAATGGAAGATAGAACTGTTAGGAGAACTGTGGGAAACTGGAGAAGGAGGGAGGCTGTTTAATGAATATCAATGGGCTGAACATCCTTCCAAAAATACTTTAATCAAATTGTCTTTCTTATTCCAAACAATATGCACAAAAATAGAGGAAGAATTACTTGATGATTTAAATGCACTGACTTGAAAAGTTAGTTGGCAAAGGAAGAAAGCTGGAGTAAGACTAAAGAAAATAGAGGTTTTGACCCATTAGATGGGATATTATACTACTAATCAAATGTTTGAACATGGCTGAGAATAGATAATTGTTAGAAATAGAAGTATTATTATAACTAGAAAGACAGGATTTATAACTAGAATATTTTAGTATAAGAAAGGAAATATGAAAATGCTAAGAGGGTTTGAATAAGCAAAGTTTTTGGTTACCCAAATATAACTTATTATGAGAAATTATAAGTGATAGGGTCATTTTGAACATTGATGGGAAATTAAAATTTAAAAAGCTGGAAAACAGGACATTAATTGAACAAATGGCTATTAAGTGCAAATGTAATAAAGATATATTTTGGTTAGATTTTTTTTTAAACCAACATTATTGATATTGTTAGGAAAATGTAACAAAGATTCAATTGTATATATATTAACAACAATAATAATTGTATTTGCCTAATGTGGGAAAATGTGTACTACCGGAAGAAGAGAGGAAGCATATGTACCACTGAATTACTAATGGACCCGGACAACACATTGTTTATTAAGTACTTATGACTGTAAAACTAGAAAATTAATAAAATATTTATATATAGAGAAAAAAAAGAACTGTTCATGCACAGAGGAAAGAAATAAAGACAAAAGTGTGCCTCTTTGCAAACTGGATTAAGCCAACCATGTTGTATTTCTTGTGAAAAGTTTTTTGACTTAGTAGTATAAAATCCTCCACCATTCCCTAAAACCAAAACACAATTTGGGTCAGAATGATGGCTTTTTCTCAGTGTCAGTAGACTGCTTATTCCACCATAACTGGGACTGGGACCGGGACCAATACCCCACAGGTCATTATGTATCTTCGTCTAGCTGCAGCCCATGTCACTCTTTGAGTCTTAGATTCTTCTAACAATCCCTGGTGCTGCACAGTTTCCAAAGTTTGCTGACCTTCTTTTGCAATCAATGAAATAATTTCTGCATCTCCCTGTATATTTTCCATTTGTGCCTGTCTCGCTCCTTCTTCCTTCCTTCTTTTAAATTCCGGGGATGGCGGAGAACCTGCTTTCAGTACATTGCAATAAAAATCTTGTGCCTTCAAAACTGTATTAAGACGATATCTTGTACGTATGTAGTTCACCACCAAACCAATTGGTATCTCCCATCTAAACTGGAGCTGCCTTTTCTTTAATTCTTCTGCCAAAAAAACAAACTCTTTCCTTTTCCTTAAAATTCTTGGAGGAATTTCTTTGTCAGAGCTTTTTTTGTAAAAGAAAAAGGTGCCAGAACTCACATGTGTCATACAACCTGCCTTGCCTACCCTACAAGTTTCCATCCAAAAAAGGTGCCGGAACTCCGTTCTGAGCGTTCTATGAGAAAAAAAAGCCCTGGTTATTGTAAAAAGCTTGAACAATCACATTTCTAATTGATCTCTTTGTGAAATAAACTACCACATCTCTTGGTAATTTTCTTTGCCTGGCAATCCAGGAGTTGACACAAAATATTTTATCTATATCCACCATAATATCTTCAGCTTGACACCCCAAAATTGGTTCCAAAGCTTCTGCTATAATCTCCTTCAAATTTTCCTTTGAATCCTCTTTCAAACCTCTTATCCTCAGGGCAAACTCTATGTCTCTGTATTGTATCATTACCACATCATCGTCAATCTTATCCATTTTATTCTCTGTTTCAGACATTTTAGCCTCTAATATCAAATTATTTTGATTTACTTCTTCCACACGTTCATCCAAACACTCAATACAAGCTGCCAGCCCCTGAAATGCCAATAAAATGTCCTCTCATATTTCCTTATTTTTCTCATCAATAAGCTCTGCCATTTGCTTAGATATTTGCTCAGATTGACTTTTTAAAGCATCTTGTAAAGCATCTTGTAGATCTTTTAATGTCAATGCAGGTGTAGGTGCTGCGGGGGGTGGCATCAAAGTCTGTAGTACAGATTGTTGCTGAGTTGGTGATGCGCCCGCACTTCTCAAAGTAGAAACTCTGGGTGGTTTAGAAGCCATTTTAACACCCAATTAACTTTCGTTTCTCACTTTCACTTTCCCACCCAAATTACAACTTTATTACTTCCCAGTCAAATATCCAAATCTTCAAGTCACTTTCAAACCAATTTCAAATATTTAGAACAAAGTCACTTTATAACCCAATTTCTTCTTTCCACTCAGTCTTTTATTTTGTTTTATTTCCCTTGTCCTTTTGATCTTCACCGTTCTCTCTGGCAATTCACTCCCACGCCATCTTCCTTCCTTTCTTTTAGAATACACCGGAGTTAAAGATCATATACTTGCTATTTCAATATTCTCCTGCACAGCTCTGCCTGCATCCAAGTAATCCAAAGTATGATATTGATTGCAGGGATGGTTGCAGCGTCCTGCTCTGTTCCAAAGCCTTAGAACAGAGGAGTCCCCGAGTCCGGAGCTGATTCAGGCTCCAAGGAAGCTCTCACCCTTCAACCTGTAGAATAATAATTCTGGGAGTCTAGGGGAGCTCTACCCCTACCTGAATGCTCACCCTCCCTTCTTCTCCCGAGGGGGGGTTCCCGACCGTGAAACAGCTGATTGTCACTGTTTTTGTGATTCAACGGAAAACAACGGGGCTGAGGGTCAAAACAACCGCCATCGACGGAGCCTTGCCACCCAGAAGTCTGATGTCAGTCTTATATGATAGTCCAGACAAGAAACAATTCCAGATGAACTCTCTTTATTTTATTGTGAAGTTACGTTAACAGAGTCTTAGAGGGGTTCCTTCCTAGAGCTGAGAGACAGTGACTGGCCCAAGGTCACACAGCTGGCTCTGTGCTTAAGGTGGAACTAGAACTCATGTCTCCTGGTTTCTAGTCTGGTGTTTTAACTACTGTTCCAAACTGGCTCTCACATAATGGGTAGTATGGTATGGCGTGGCGTGGTGTGGCGTGGCGTGGTATTATACAGTAGATAGTACATATGCATCCCTACATAAAAACATCTTCAAATAAAAATATGCATTTCCCTTTCCTCTCCTCTTATCTAGGCCAGAGGTGTCATCATTATTTATTACTTTGCTACATTACTGTCAAGGGATCGAAACTCCTTAGGAATGATAGATGACTGCAGAGAGCAACATTTTAGATTCTTAACATGCTCCCTTCCTTTTTATATTCTTTGGTATAATGTCATGAATGGGTTGCACTCCTCCTCCTTCCCTCCCCCCTTTGCTATGGAATCCCTACAGTGGTTCAGCTGACTGACTGTTCAGTGTAGCAGAGTTTCCCTTGGACTAAAAGCTCATATTTAGTGACAAGAAACCAGGCGAGAGGCCAGATGAAAACAAATGCCAAACCTGGATCTTGAGTGCAGCAGCCATTTCTTGATTTGGCTTGCTTGGGGGCTCTTGCAAATCCTTTTTGTTTTCTTCCATTGTAGAGATTACTGGTGCAGAAAGAAACAAATGGAGAAACAAAATGTTGGGCCTCTTTGCACAATGAGCAACATCTGTATCTACCTTTGCTTGGTTAGATAACTGCTAAGTTGCTGGCTTTCTCTAAACCACTTTGATCTGGTCTCTTCATAATATTGATTAATTAAAATGCACTGGTGGGAACTATGCTGCCTTTCCTATGAGCAGAATTGAAGAGCGAAAGCTGAGCCACGGTGTGGCTCATTAAACTAAAAGGTAAAATCAAATTCACAGATGGTGCTTCATCAGCAACAGATTCACCATCTAGCTTTCAACAAAGTAGGAAATAATTTTGCGGCCATAGCCAAGCCGTTTTCTCTGAGTGGCAGAGTCGTCCATCAGTTCCAAAAGTCACAGTTTCAACCTGTCATAACCTTTTGAGGAGTTCAGTTCACCCACCAAGGTCACAGTTTCCTCTTGACAAAATCATTAAGCAGATCACGTAAAGTCACAACCCTCCCAGGAGAATACCTTTATCAGAAACATGCTTTGATAGAAACTTTGATAATGATTTGAATACGCTTCACACGTTCTTTTGAATTAGGGTGTCCAAAGGTACATTTGTACCCCTGAATCTCATGGCATTCCTAAACTTTTGGTTGTGTCTCCCAGATGCCACGCATTTGAAAAAAATTATGATGATGCTAAAGAAATTATAATGGAAGGTTTAGCCCAATAAAAATAATAAAATCTCATCCCCTACCTACTTACAATTGCCCTTTTCATTATAAGTTACATTCCTTCACCTCCCTAGAGATTACCAAAGGGTTATATTTTTTGTGAGGGACTGTTAAGTTTTCTGTTGTTTTTTTGTTAAGTAATAAACATTTAAATGTTCTAAAATATTAGCTTGGCAACTTTAAGACTTGTAAACTTCATCTCCCAGAACTTTCCAGTCAGCATTAAAGTTGCCAAGTTGGGAGACCCCTGTTCTAAAATTTCATTCAGCAACCTATGGTCTGTTTATTGTCTCAACCATCACCCACTCAATTTGTGTCCATGATCATGCTGGTAAAATTTAGAGGTAAAGTTGTTGAATTTAATCAGTGCTATTTCAAAATGGATGTTATGGGTGGTTAGTATCTAAGGGCATCCTGAAAACATTAGAAAATGGATCAAAAATACTTGTTTTGCTCTTTCCATTGACCTCATACCATTATCAGCTAGCCCTTTGCAACACTTTGAAAGGCCAGGAAGCTAGGTTGCTCTCATATCCTCCAAATATTGTCTCTCTGTGGTTTTGAATTGTGTTGAAAGCCAAGAGTGCAGGGATTAAGAGTCTAAGGGATGATAAAAAATGTAGCCTGTCATAAGCTTAACAGTGCAATTTGGGAAGTTTAGAACTTCATCTCATTAGAAGTACAGCCAAAGAGAGTGAGTTAAGAAGGACAGCTGGACAAAAGAAACACATGTGATTAATTGGACACACGGTCATCCAAAACATGCCTTCGAATGACTATCAGCGTTGGTGGGGTGGTCTTAGAGATTCTTTGATTGGGCTGTTCGTTGTTGGCTTCTTTGGCAGTTTCTTGATTGGGGTATTTGTTTACTTGATTTGTTTACCACAACCACTGACTGGCAAGCCACCAGAATATAAAACTGACAGCAAACTGCACTCCTTACTAGTACTGATGATGTTACCTAGTTTGGGTAATGAAACATCTGCAAGAAAAGAAGCAAGCTCAAAGAGCATCAAAGACCCCACAGGACAACACTATTTCTATCAGACAGTGATAGGAGGAGAAACAGAGAGACACATGGGAAAGGTAGTCCTTTCCCCATAAGCTTTTCACAGTATCACTGACTACAACATGCAGAGATCCATTGTGGTGTGCCTCACATATGTCTGCATGGCATCCGTCTGCAACTTTGAATAGCAAGATGGGTGGCATATAAATTTAATAATTAATTAATTAATAAAGCTGGCCTTCACAAAGCTCATTCTGTAGTTGCAGAAAAAAGCAACCAGGCAGACCAACCCTCAGGAAGCTATGGAGCTGCTTTAAGATGTAGCACATAGGGACTACCTAAAACATCCTTGCCTTTTTGAATGCTAAGTGCCGCATTAGGAAGAGTTTTCAAAATGAATTCTATAGCTCTGAGACTCCAAATGAGGTTTCCTTCCAAGAAGACATTTCCAGTGAATTCCCTTCTTATCTACGTTGCTCTGATTCTAAAGTTCATCCAACCTGTTCCAAATTTGAATAGTTCCTTATCGATGTTCAGTATGGAGCTATGCAGCCCCTTTTGGAAATCCTGAGGTACATAGATACCTTATCAATATTTTCATTTTATTTAGCAACAAATGTGAATCGGTACATGGATGGTACAAGAAAATGCCATGGTTTCCTACTTCCCAATGTTCATCTAGTATTTAATACTTCCCAAGTCATGTATTTACATGGATAACTTTTTGAAAAATATTGCATTAAGCTAAAGTCTACAGCTTGACTAACAGGGATTATATGGACGTATCCATGCACAAGCTCAAAAGCAAAGTACTTGTAAATGTATGGAGATGCAGAATAGCCAGGAGCTAATACAGTCCTGTGAACCTGGAAGAAGACATGATTACAGGTAGTCTTTGACTTATAACCACAATTGAGCCCAAAATTTCTGTTGTTAAGTGATTTTTGACCCCATTTTACAACTTTTCTTGCCACAGTTGTTAAGTGAATCACTGCAATTGTTAAACATCGTAAGTCGGTTGTTAAGTGAAATTGGCTTCTCGGTTGACTCTGCTTGTCTGTTGAACTGTTGTAAGTCAAGGACTGCCTGTACTTAAACTTTCAAAAAAGATAAGTGTCTTGCCTGTCCTAACTCTTCTTTCACACAATTTGCCTAGTTGAAACTTTCACCACAAAATAAACAGCTTTGTACTGAGTTTAAGAAGTAATGTTATTCATATTGCCTTTCTTCAATGATGTCTGGAGCCAAGATCTAAAGATGCTACCTAGATTATGCTCACTGCAGTTTCTATAAATCCAAATGGCTAACCCAACAGACTTCAAGCAGATTCTTCTCTCCATTGCATAAAATTGCAGGCAGATTCTACTCGTACAGGCTAGCAATAATGTAATTTCACGTGTTACCTTGGGATATCCTTACCCTTCTGTACCTAAGGCCGATTGAGAGTTGAAGATAAAAACCTGCTAAGCAAAAGAGAAATGAGTGATATTAACCAGCTTTCGTTTGCAATAATAATGACAGTAGTCATACTAATATTAAAAATAGGAGCAGTGTCACCATCACCACCACCACCACCATCAATGTATTCTGCTTATTCCTTGTTTAATTTATTTTACCCCTTTCCCAAGCCAGCATAAAGTGAATGGTAAGCATCATCCAGGGTATAAGTTATTCATAATAGCCATCTATCTTGCGAAGGCAGAAATGGATTCGTGGAATGGATCATACTAACCTTTTCATCAATTGCAACCCCCCCCTTTTGTGATTGAAGAAGTCAGTCCTTTGAGGTAGTCCAGAGAAGAGGCACAACAGTGAATACTGGCAGTATTGTTACATTACATTAAATTAAATTAACAGAATCCTGCAAGCCTGAAAGTAATTCTCCCTTCCTTCCCCTTATTCTCCAGAAAACTAGGGACGATTCCTTCTGAAATGCTTCCCAGTCCTACTTGGTTTCCAAGGGCTGAAATACATTTTACATGACAGTTGTTTAGTCATCGGCTCTTCCTCCTGCCTCCCATGGATATTCCCACATATTCCCAATCTTAGAGAAGATTATGCAAAAAGTAAAGAAAACTGTTGAATTGTTATCATATAGAATAGGGCTTTTCAACCAGTGGTATGAGTACCACCTGTGGTACATTGGCACCTGGCAGGTGGTACGCGACTATCCTAGAAAAGTGGTAGCGGGAGAGGGGAATGAGCTAAACTGGTGGCAGCATCGCACAAGCCTGAGTGAGAGACGGCTGGAGCTGCAGGCCTGTCAGGGCTCAGTGGAAGCGCCAGGATCAGCGCTTGTTTGGGGCTGTCAGGGCTCAGTGGAAGCGCCAGGATCAGCGCTTGTTTGGGGCTGTCAGGGCTCAGTGGAAGCACCAGGATCAGTGCCAGGCTCCAGCTGGAGCTCGGCGCTGATCCTGGCGCTCCTTGCTGAGCCCAGAAGAAGCGCCGATCAGCTGGAATGTTGCAGCATCTCCAGGGTCTTGTGATTTATATTCAGATGCTTGGCAACTGATTCATATTTGTGACGTTCACAGTGTTCCAGGGTCATGTGAAGTGACCAAAAACTGCTGCAACCACCCAGCAGAGCGGGGGGGGGGGAAATAAAAATCAAACACACACCCCACCCCACCCCTGCTGCCAATCCTCAACAGAAATGCTCACAACAATGAAAATCTTGGATAGGAGGAAGAGCGCCGCTGGGCGGGCAGGCAAGTGTCTTGCTCAGCTGTGGCTTGGGGGGCACTTTTTTTTGCCATCAAGTTTTTGACACCTTGCTAGGCGACTGGTGATACTCAGATGTTGCTATATCCTAAAAGTGGTACAATGGGTGAAAAGGTTGAAAAGCCCTGATATAAAATCTTGGTCCATTTAGGATTCTGTCTTCATACTCTTATAAACACACCTATGCATACTCTCACCCTTCCAACAGGCAGGCTGAAGAAAGACAGAAAGATATAGTATAACTTTACCTTAAAAAAAAGTCCTTGAACACAGACCAGCAAGGAGGAAAGTGCACATCATTCTACTTGAACTGGAAAAGTGCCTGCAAATTTACAGTGTAAAAGGCTTGTGTGCATCCTTAGTGATTTGATTTGGACTGAAGGCCTGAAAAGCAAAGAGGGCTTGATCTGATTTAAATTAGTGATTCAAATCATATGGCAATCTGGTTCACTCTGATTTAACATTGAAAAAAAAACACCACCTATCTGTCCATCTGCTACACTGGGGAAACTTCAAAAATTCAGAATTGGAGGAAAATAGAGATGAAAGATGAAAGATCTTTTACAAGGCAAACATGTAGCTGAATGGTTTCAAGGGTTTAAAAACAATAATTTTCTTTCAAAATTCTCTCTACCTTTTTTTCCCTAGGGTAGACAGTGCAGAGCTGGAAAAGACAATCCAACAGACCTCTTGATATCTAAGGCAAGCCCCCGCCCCCCTCCTCCCCCCCCAAAAAATATCTACAGACATTGGCTGAACCAATGCAGGGTCAAATTTCAATTTAATAATGCACGCTTGTGCGAAATTAAAACCCTGCTTTTAAAAAACAAAGTTTAAAACCATTTTAAGAAATAAATGGCTTTGCACTTTTTGCCTTTTATTATTGCATTAGAGTTGCGGCTCAGATGTAATATAACACAACAGTCAGAAAGAGAGAGAGAAAAGTGTGGTGTGAGAGATTGTGTCATAGGCTGGGCAGAGTAAAGAAACTGTTGCAGAACAAATGTTTTTCCCCAGTAATAATATTTTCCCCTAAATTAGGAGAGGGGAATGTAAGACAAATTGAACTGGACTGTAATAATCCTTATTGCGGACTTCCGGTTTGCCACGCAGCCACTATGTAGAGTTGGGAGACTTGATCTCTCTCCCCCGTCCAGTTTCACATCACTGGGGGCCCCTAAAAAGGGCCGAAAGTCACCCTGAAGAGGTGACCAGCAAGGGGGGGGTGCTCTCTGGATCGCAGGACAGCCACAACTCTCCTGTTAGATCTGGCGATCCCTCCAAACCAGCAGACGAAAGGACTGGCCATTATGGCTCATCCCTAGGCTGTGAACAGCTGAAGTCACATTTTCCACCAGGCAACTCTTAAAGCAGCATGGAAGAGACTGGGTGAGATCTACCTCTTGTACATCCTAATTACTTTCTGCACCTCCTTAAGGTGCTAAGAATTCTCTGCCCTGCAGTGAGGGAAGGGGGACTTTAACCCTCCCTCCAGAAAGAGTTGCGACTAAATACCCAGGTGCATTTTAAATGTTGAAAAAGTAACTGAATCCCAATCCCAATATGGACTGAAATATTTTTTATTTCTTATTTTTCATTATTTACTTCTGTTGAAAATCTGGGTTTCTTCTTATGAAAAAAGAAAAACTGAAAAGATTAAGATAACTTTAGGACTCAAAGGGAAACTTTAAAAGGGGCCTGGCTGACTGCCCAGGGAAATAGATAAGATACATAACCTTGAGAGCTCTGAAACAAGAGCTGTGAAAGGCTCTGTGTTCCCTAATTAGAAATATATATATTTCTAATCCAATATCTTGGATTTTCTAAGTGTAAAGCCTTTAGTTTAAAATACCAAAATGGAAGAAGGCCAGAAACAAAATTTCTTTATGGATGAAGATCAACAAACTGCTAAGCTTGTAAGCCGCCCTGAGTCTTCGGAGAAGGGCGGGATATAAATGGAATTAAAAAAAAAAACTTTCGCTATGTTGAAAACACTAATTTAAATTCTTACCACTACCAATGAAATACTAAGAGGCTATGTGAGGGAACAAGATTTGAAAGCCCAAACTTTGACCACAACTAAATAACCATCTATACAAAATAGACTCAAGAAGAATGGAGTTTTGACCATCTTACTGAAATCTAAACCAGAATGTACTTAAATAGATAAGATGTGCATGTTGAACACAAGCTATTGTTATGAACTGAGATAAAGAAAAAAATGGTCATTAAAATCTAGCAGTATAAATACTAATAGCTAATTTGAATATTGATTTGTGCATAAAGGTCATGTAAAGGTGAATAATGTAGATAAGCTAAAAACCTATTGTTGAAAGTAATAAATAGGTGTATATGGAACGTTAAAAATGAAAAAATATCAGTTTAAGCAAGAGATAGCAGATACAAAGAGGAAGAGAGGAAGTATTAAATACCAAAATAAAAAAGAAATCAAAATGGACTACACAGATCTGGATAACTGCTAGATAGCAGCAAAGAGATAAAGATTTTTAAGGGCTTGCCTCTTTTTTAAAAAGAAGCTAAAAAGAAATGCAAGTTTTTCAGCATTCATTAGCAAAGGCTCTTCACAGCTTCACACTTAGTACACTTTGTATAACAATATCCATTAAGAAACCATATCACCCAGGCATTGTTGAGAATTTTATATCTTTTCCAGGGATGTTAAAGGAATATCCTTCTTTCGTGATGCTGATTTTAACTTTGAACAAGTTCACTGGCCTTCATTTTGCTATCTCCATAAAAAAACAAAACAATATGTCAGTTTGGCAAGTTCTGAATTGGTCTGCCCATTCCAGAAATAACTTCATATATTTGAGATGGGGGATTTTTTTAAGAAACCAAAACAACAGGGTTTTGAATTAATAATAGTGATATAAATTTAAAATCACAAAATACCAAGACAAAACAAAACAAAGATAGTGCCCATCAGTGCTTTTTTTGTATAAGAAAACGGTGCTGGAACTCACACATGTCATACAACCCGCCTTGCCTATCCTACAAGGTTCCATCCAAAAAAGGTGCTGGAACTCCATTCTAAGCGTTCTATGAGAAAAAAAGCCCTGGTGCCCATATTAATAGATACCTTGAGTGAAATCCCAAAACATCTGAAGCAGTACCATTGGCAATGACAAAATCACCATCGGTCAATTGCAAAAGGCAGCTTTATTTGGAACAGCTTGCATCCTGTGACAAAACATTTAATATCATCAAATAATATCTGCCTATACCAGCTCCTTGGGAAGGACTTGATAGGTGGTTAAAAAACCCAAATCCAATCTAAACATTTGTCTGGCTATGTGAATCATAATCATAATCATAATCATAATCATAATCATAATCATAATCATAATCATAATCATAATTATAATCATAGAGAAATAACAATGGCATCATGAAAGGTGAAGTTTATTCAGGTGACAAAAGTCATTGCCCAGGTATTTACATAAAGCTTAGAGAGTCCATCACATCATTTAGCCTTCCTTGTTGTTCTCTGTTCACGGAACTAAATATAGAGTAGAATAAAATTTTCTTTATTGACCAAGTGTGATTGGACACACAAGGAATTTGTCTCCGGTGCATAAGCTCTCATTGTACATACAAACAACAAAGTGATATAATCATAAGATGCCAATAGGAGAAGATAATAGGAAAGATGAGAAGGATAATAGTAATACAGCCCTACTACATGGGTAAATATCCTTAGGCCTAAGACAGTGCTGTGGGACTTAGGTGTTTAGCAGAGTGATGGCACAAGGGGAAAAAAAACACCCCTGTCTTTGTATTCAGTTCTTTCGGCATGCAATGCTCTATAGTGGTGTCCTGAGGGGAGGAGCCTTTTCAACTATACCAACTATATCCCATATTAATATGTGGGATATACTGTATAATCAAATGGGGTCCTGATAGTAGGAGTTGAAGCAGTTTATGTCCTGGATGTGAGGGGTCTGTAGATATTTTCTCAGCCCTCTTTCTGGCTCGTGTAGTATACACATCTTCAATGGAAGGCAGGCTGGTTGCAATTGTTTTTTTCTGCAGTCCTAAAGATCTGTTGAAGCCTGTACCTTGTACAAAGTATAAAACATTGTCTGTTTTCTACTAGAATTGCAGAAGCAGCAGAAAAATGTGTCTCCAAATCCTGTGCAGTGTACTTGCTAGCAAATCATTACTTGTGCTAATGTTTCATGTAGCATAAAGGAAGGGCACTATGTGAGAAGCATGTGTTTGCCTTTGGTAAATCCTGAACCCTAACAAAAGCTGCCTGATTGGGGGAAAATTTTGAGTTTGGAATGAAGCTCTAACTGGAATAAAGTTGATGTCTTTCAAATCATTTCAAATAAGTCAATTGGCCTTTTCAGGAGATGTTGATCTACTCCAGACATTTGAAAGGATATGAAATACTTTTGACGTCTCCTTATACGTAAGAATGTGCTAGGGTGGGTAATTCAGTGAAGGAGAGGTGCAGTTTGATGGAAGGTGATAATTTCTGATTATCAGGTTGGTCTGGGTGTATTTATTTTTCAACATTATTTTTTACAAAAGTTTATAAAAGTTCTTTTTGCTAGTTCTGTAGTTTGGGAGAAAAACAAATTAAAAACTGGAAGCTTTTTAATTCTTTGCTTTATTAAACAAATTAAACTGTCTACAATACTCCATCTTATTTCAACAAATCTAAAATCCAAAACTTACTGTATTCCAGTGGAATACAGTATTTAATTTGGTGGAGAAAGGGAAGGTGAAAAAAAAATCACCTCTAAAAAGATTTTTTTTCTTTCCCCTTGCAGGTAAGCCTTGCAATTTAATAAGATCATTTTAAATCTAATATTGAAATCCTCTTGAATCGTTTGCCATTATAGTCTATAATCATATGCAATTTATCAGAAGGCAAATTGTTAACCTGCTTTCTGACTTCCCCTTTTAAATGCTCTCCCCCCACCGCCAAAGTAGGAAGTAATTAACTTGGCCTGGAGCATACCATTTCCTTTGGGAAGCACATCTATCTTTGGGATGAGTTGGATATTAGAAATGCCATTTTTATAATTGTTACCTGAGCTGGTATGACACCCAATAAAATGCCTGGTTATTTTTAACTGAAATTATACTAAAGTGCAAAACAAAATGCACTCACACCTATACTACTGGCAAATATCCTTGTTTAATATGTGCAATTTGGAGCCATCTTTTCCCTCAATATGCATCATTGCATTCAGCTACCCAAATTACTTATTTGCTTTGCTATTTTAATTTCTCTCTCTGTGTGTGTATCCCTCTGTCTCTTCCTCCCCATCCCCTCCCCCTCTCTTTCTCTTCCTTTCCCTCTCCCTTTTCCCTTTCTCTCTCCCTTTGCCTCCTTCTCTCCCTCTCCCTCTCTTTCTCTCTCTCTTCCACCCACTCCCATTCTCCTTCCCTCTCTCTGCCTCCCTTTTCTTCTTCCCCTCTCTTTCTCTCCCATTTTCCTCCCTTCTTCTCTATTCCTCTCCTTCTTTCTCAAAACACTTCAAGACTCATGCTATGAGACAAAATGTGACTTATTGGCATGTTTGTAGCCTAACAGTTTTATTTTGAATTTTAAGGACAGTTAGCATGGATGTCCTTTGCACCCAGAATTTGTCCAGTTATATGTGTGGTGTCTGTTTTGGACTGGGGACTGTGGAAGTAAAACTGCTGATTCTTCCCCTGCAAATTAAAAAGAAAATGTAAAGTCAGAAAAAATAGACATTTCTTCCATTCTAGAAGGCAAAGTAATCAATTTGCTTTGCCATTGGTTGATAGGTGAACTGAATATAGCAATGGATAATAGTTGTGTAGTCAGGAATACACTCTCACAATTTTACATGTTCTCATACAGTATCAGTCACATATAATAGGAATTAATGCACAATGGCTAGCTATCATTATAGGTGGTGTCAGTTTTCTTGGGCATAATTATTTTTATTAATAGAATGATGGCTATGTTGTTTTCAGCCCTGCAGCCTTGA
Source organism: Vipera berus (assembly GCF_964194415.1). Lineage (NCBI taxonomy): Eukaryota > Metazoa > Chordata > Lepidosauria > Squamata > Viperidae > Vipera > Vipera berus. The sequence goes on from NC_138202.1 coordinate 233,327,718, forward strand.
GGTTCATGAGCTAAACTTATTTAGTGATTTCGCTGTCAAATTTCACCTTAGTTTTTTTCATTGAAATCAATGAAATATAAGCAATAAAATGATATTTCACCAATTTAAAGTTAGTGTAGGAATTTGACTTTTAGAGAAAAGTGTTAATCTGAGTCAGATACTGCTGCTTGAGCTGAAGCCACAAATCAGTAAATGCTACACAGAGATTTGAAATCTGGCCAAACTGTTTTGTCATTTGAAGCAGAAAGTGCCTTAAATGTTACATTTTCTGAAAAATTGGAGTATGGTCTTGCGCTGTCTGTGGGAAATAAATGCATGACGTGTTTTGTTTCTATCATTCAAGAATATAGGCTGCAATATCCACACTTACATTGGGTAATTATCTCAGGATATCATTTTTCCTGTCTTTCTAAATGTACTAGATAAACCCTGGAATTAAATACCTCTCTGCAGACTAACACAGGAGCAATTCACAGTAGATGAGATGTTAAGTGACCATTATCACTGCATTATCACTGCATTAACTTTCTAGGGAGGGGAGGGGGGAAGAAATAGGGGAATTTAGACAATTGGCTTAGATTTGTTTACACATTTATCTTGTGGAAGGTCAGATCTACAAAACTTATTCATTATTCAAGCACTTATTATTTTTGGCACATCAACATTTACTTCTTTTTATAGTTAACATTTGAATAAAACTGAAACAAATACAGTTTAAAGTTAACATTTAACATAAAAACAGTCTAAGGGTAAAGATAAAGGTTCCCCTGCACATGCGTGCAAGTCGTTTCCAACTCTAGGGGCCGGTGCTCATCTCCGTTTCAAAGCCGAAGAGCCAGCGCTTGTCCGAGGACATCTCCGTGGTCATGTGGCCGGCATGACTAGACGCCAAAGGCGCACGGAACGCTGTTACTTTCCCACCGTAGTGGTCCCTATTTTTCTACTTGCATTTTTACGTGCTTTCGAACTGCTAGGTTGGCAGAAGCTGGGACGAGTAACAGGTGCTCACTCTGTTACGCGGCACTCGGGATTCGACCCGCCAAACTGCCGACCTTCTGATCGACAAGCTCAGTGTCCTAACCCACTGAGCCGCTGTGTCCCTTAAAAACAGTCTAGAACCAGTTAAAAAATACCTTTGTATTTTTTTTCTTTTATTCAATCATGTCTGATCCTCAGAGATTCCCTGAATGAGTCCCTGCAGTTTTATTGGCAAGATTTCTCATAATTGGTATGCCATTGCCTCCTTTCAAAGGCTGAAAGAAGGAGTCTAGCCCAAGGGTACCCAGCTGACTTTGTGCCTAAGGAGGGATTAGAATTCAAGGTCTCCTTAGTTTCTAGTCTGATGCCTTAACCACTATTCCAAACTGATAATGTTGATATTTACCTGTAAAAACTTGCAAGTTTGAAGAGATGAAATCCTTAATTCTAACAAAGAATTACAAAAATGAAGTAACTGCTGTAACATTAAAATTGTTCAGCATAGTATAGAATCATCTTTAAATCATATCACTGCTACAATTTACAATTCACTTTTAAATGAATAGATAAGTACTAGAAAGGGCTAACAAGATGGCAGATGTCATTTCTGAGTAGTCTTCTTGAAATAAGAGTTCTGCTGGTAGTTTAATGCTTTCAATTTAAAGGCAACTCAGTGATCAAGTTTCTTTGTTAAAATTGTAGGCTAAACAATGCTGTTACTTTCTCATTGACAACATGTGTACCAGATTTTATTATAGGTAAAAAAAAAACAACTCATGCCTTTTGGGGTTTAATGTTCACCAGCAAACCACAACCTATCAGGTCTGCCTCCATTCAAATCCAAAGAAAGAAAACCCTCAACTCTATGGATTTAGAGAAGAGGTACTTTTATTAAGAAAGAACTGATAGCAGCAAAAGCAAGGCAAGATCTGAGTAAAATCCACACAAAAGTTATTCATTGAACATCTCCTGAAATCCCTCCCCCCAGGGTCCAGCCCGGGCAGACCAATCAACGTCCAACATGATGTTATGAGAAACCATCTTCAGCAGATGTTGTATGTCTTCAGAGGCCCAGGACAGTTGGCCTTGGTAATGTCTAAACAATTCCATTTGGTTGAAGGTAGCAGCGATCCTCTCTTCCATTTCTCATGGGAACTCTTCATACCAGCCCACCCCAAATGCTAAAATCCCCCCCCCTTTTTTTTCTATGGCAGCCAAGGGCAAGCAAGCTGCAAACCACAAGCTGGAAATCTGGCTGACAGCCTCAATGCAAGTAACTTATTATATCCCATAAAGATTGCAAACTCGTACTAGAAAAACAATAATGATAATTTAAATATGGTTTCATGCCAGTACCAAATCTACGTGATTCAATAGTTGAACGATTCCTCATGGATTATTAAGTATATATGGTAGAGTGAGTTTTACTTTTATTGAATAAATGTAGAGTAGATCTATATAGAAGGGAAAACTACCACAGAAAGAAATCTTTAGTTTTTGTATCACTGCATTGATTGCTTTGCCCTTTGGAATTTGGAATACATTTTCCAACAGTGGAAAGAGGAGACTCAAATCCAGATTGCAGACATCTGCATGACCACCAGGGGCAATAAAGAGTTTGTGTTTTTCTGCAACCCTTTGCTGCCATCTTGAGGCCATCTGGATTTTTCAAGGTCAGATTTGTTAAGTCTGGATTTCTCTTTCTTGCTTTAGGTCCACAAAATATTACAGGGACTAATAAATGAATACTTGCTTTAACCATGGCTACCTGATCCAAGCTACAAAAATCCAGATGACCATCAGATGGCAATGGAATTTTCTTTATCTCTTGGTTGCTGTCTGCAGCTCCCAAATATTACAGTTGCTGCTTTGTATCATCCCTTGACTTTTAATGAGTGAATTCCTGAAAACTGTGGCACCTTTCCTGAGACAGGCTCAGAAGCCTAAACATGGTCAATTAGGTGGCTTTAACAAATAGCAGAGAAACACTGTGTTCATCCAGGATCCAAAGCAATTCCTCCAGGTCCTTTTCAAAGTATGCACAGCCCTACTTTTTACAGGCATATTCATTCTGCAGCTCTTGACATTTTTAGTAGGCCTGTGTAAATAAATATTCTGTGCTCATAACCAATTAGGAACCTTTGTGCAGATACACGGCAGCATTTCAGTGGCTTGTATTAGTTCAGATTCAATGCAATATTTATCAGTTTGGACATACCAATCAATCCAGAGGTGATTTGTACACTCCTACATGCAGATTCATAGATAGAGACATAGACAGATAGACAAAGGCTGAATCTGACTTCATAGTAAGAGCCCAGAAGTTAAATATTCTAGAAGAAATTCATTCATTTTCTAAAAATGACACTAGTTCAGTAGTGGAATTCAGTTCAGCAGAACCAGTAGCTTATTTTTTGATGCCCAGGCCCAGAACAGACTTCCAGAAGTGGCATCCACACAGAGAACTGGTTGTTCACATATTTGAATCCCACCACTACTCTAGTTGTGTTTCATTTGGATATGACACCAGAGTTTCTTCTTTCTTTAGCAAAGAAAGTCATGGTATACTTTCAGATTTAAAACCGTGTGTGTGTGTGTGTGTGTGTATGTGTGTGTGTGTGTGTGTGTGTGTGTGTGAAGAGCATCAAATTGGTGGGCATGACCATCCCATTTCTAACTTGCATTGCAGGGGCTTTGAACACCAACACATCATCCACTGTACCATTTTGTCCTTTCCTGTTCTGGATGTTTCTGTTTCTGATTATTGGCATTGTTCAAAAGTGAAACTTTTAAAGGAGAATTTATCTGATTGAGAAGCAACTGACTGGGAATTTGAGATATGTTATTCTTAGTAGACTGAAAAGTGGATTTAGTGATCATAATAAGATTTTTATACACATAAAAACATAAAATCAAGGACAGAGAACAAAAAGTACAGGGGAAACTGAAAATATTTCTTGTTTGATTTCAAAGCTAATCATAATCTATTTCAAAATCAAAAGAAATTAATTAAAATGTCATTTTGGCTATTATTCAATGCTACAAAGTCAAAAGAAGTTTTGTAATTCTACTATTTAATTGTCAGCATTGTTGTATTTTAAATGATCCCACTGTGACAATCTTAGGAAAGTAGAATATTATTTTTTTAAGCTCTTTATATTCTCTGCATCCAGACTCCCTTTGGTGATATACGTCTTGCAAAAAACAACCTTAGAATGTCTAGAATGTTAAGCATTTTAAATAATGCTACTGATGAAATACTTAATTTGGATTAATCATGATCTTTTTAAGGAAATTATGGGGGAGAGGAAGAGAATGCAGTAGAAGAAATTTTAGAATTGTTTTTAGATGTGAATGAGGATTGTAAGGATTTTTCTGAGATAATCTAATAGCCAATGCTATTGATATAGCAAATATAATCTACAGATATAGTAACAACAATAACTATGTTTACAAAGCTTGTAGGCAGCCCTTTTTATGAATATAGTAGGAGACCAGTCCTTTTCCTCTACTATTTTTTTAAATGATTTAGGAACTTTTGGAATTTGTCCCTGTTGGTGTCAGATTAATTTTGGTTGAATGATTGGTTGGTTGGTTGGTTTGTATGGTCATTTGTTGTACAATATAGGAAAATGTTCTTAGGTGACATCCTGGTTTACTCTTCTCCTGAATGATTTGTACTTACTTTATCTCTTGCAAGGCATTTACTTTCTGATAGTTAGCACTATTTGCCCCCTCTATCTATCTATCTATCTATCTATCTGTCTGTCTGTCTGTCTGTCTGTCTGTCTATCTATATGTGTGCTAGTTGTTTCCAACTCTAGGAGCTGGTGCTCATCTCCGTTTCAAAGCTGAAGAGCCAGGGCTTGTCCGAGGACGTCTCCGTGGTTATGTGGCTGGCATGACTAGACGCCAATGGCACACGGAACACTGTTACCTTCCCACTGCAGTGGTCCCTATTTTTCTACTTGCATTTTTATGTGCTTTCAAACTGCTAGGTTGGCAGAAGCTGGGATGACTAACAGGTGCTCACTCTGTTATGCGGCACTCGGGATTTGACTACTGCCTGTGGACAGCCTGAGTTTGGGCTGATACAGGCAAGAAGAGATTTGGCCCGTATTTGGGCTGGCAAGGTGTTCAAAAATACTCAAGATATATCTCCCCTGCCTCTTCCCTCCCCGATGCAGCTGACAAAGTGAGAAAGAGCCTGTGGCCTAGAGGTTAAAACAACTGCCTAATGTTCAATCAGCCCAGGTTCGAATTTCAGAAAGGGTGTGGCTGACTGATGAGAACAAATGAGTTTGAAATGGCCATATCAGTCTCCCTTTAATTTTTTGTTAGCAATCAAAAAAAATTTACACAAATAATGATTTGTCACAGTTGTGACTACAGCTTGTGCATGGCCTTAGGTTAGGCTGATACAGGCAATAAGGTTTGGCCTGTATTTGGGCCTAGCAAGGTATTCTAAAATACTTAACAATTACTTAACACATATATATATATCCCATGCTGTACGTGTGTTCTGTGTGGGATTCACCTGTCATAAATCCTTTGGAATTAGTACATGAGATGTTAATTGTTAATTGTTCTTTTCTTTGGCACCAGCCTCATCCTTTTTAGAGGGTGGATAAGTCCTCTGAATGATGTTCACCAACTAAGATGGTGAAGGATATACCGTAGTTACCATCAGTGAATGACAAACAATAAATGAAATAAGGGAAATACGACTGGAGATTGCATTGGCTATCCCCAGCAAGTATTTTTTCTGTTTGAACTAGTACTGTCTTAGAGCAAAAATAATTAGGCAAAGGAGCAACCTCATCAAGGCTTGTATGCATAGGTTTCCTTCCAAACTAGTATAGAACATATGCTTTCTAAATTTGGTTCACAGCGCTATTTCAGATTCTCTTTAATATTCTTTTCCATGTATTTTTGTCTTTTTTTAAAAAAAAAATAGCTGGAAGATTTATGATATCCCCCAAAATACATAGTTTTATATACCGGTATATATACAGTCTCTGTATCTTTTCTTATTAAATAAATAAAAATAACAAAATATAAAAGATGTAAATGTCAGTGTTGTGTTATACAAATATAATAACCAACTAGGTAACCTATGACCCATTGGGTCATTTTTTCAGAAAGATTAACCACGGGGCAAATTGTCATTATTTGGTATAATGACAGCTACTTTGTTGACATTTATGCATTAAATCTTCTCTCGTGTTAAAATGCTGGTCTCTGATCAGGATCAATAAAAATATAAGCTTCTGACATTTTTGACTTTGTTCTTTTGCAAGTCAAAGAGACACAGCATATGAGTTTTGTTATCGTAGTAGTTTGTCCAATAATTCCACAATCTGATGTTGAATTCCATCATTTTGGAGTAAGCACATTCTCAGTTCTTGCGGATCCATGAAATAAATTTGGCTTGCTGATTGAGGTCTGGCATTAAATGTCCCATGTAATGATGGATTTGCCCTTGAATAATCACAGAAGGATTTCATCTGTACCCCAGTGGAATGACTTCTTTGGCACAAAAAGATATCATTTGGAAGAGGCAATTGTACTGTCTGATGTTCTTCCTGAACTTGTTTACAATCATTTCATTATGGCTATATAAATTTGAGGAGTTCATTAGGTAGAGGTTGCAAAGAGCCTATCCTGACCTTTCCCATCATACTGCAGAAATTGGTGGTTTCTCGAGACACTTTGAACACATGACAGACTTTGGCCATGGCACCAATATCAGGAAAAATAGGACCTCTCTGTTGAGGTGCTTCTGCTGAAGGCAGGTTTTGTTATGTTGAGGAACAATTAGTAATTAGTGTTCACTAGATGGTGTCAAGTTCATCTTCCCTTTTTAGTAGTATATAGATATAAATTCCACATATTATATAATTTTGGAGGAAAAATAGTAATTGTCTTGGAAGTTTAATCACAGATGAAAGAAGGCTAGAAAATTTGATCAGATTATTCTAAACTACTCTATCTTTTTCTTCTTTTGAAAAATGACTAATTCAAACAACTACCCCAGATCAGCAATCCATCTTAACAATTAGTATAGATTTTTTTTGGTCTTCTTTCCAAAGCAAGATAATAATATTTTTGGTTACTCTGCCATATTCACAGACCTCATAAATTTTGATGCCTAAATAAATTTTTAAACCTAGGACTATAGCGAAGGAAAAGATTTGTGTCTCTGAAAATACCAATTGCTCAGAAGTTACCCTGTCAATTTTATGAATTTCAGAATATGGTCAAACAGGAGGAGCCCATAGAATGTTTGCTAACTCCAGAACGCAACTTTCTCTAATGTATCTTATGTCAAAGACGTAGTCCTAATAAATAGATTTTATGCACAATTGTGCAAAACATTTTTTTCTAATACATTTCCAAAATATATGCTTCTTTATATGTACTCAATTATCAGAAAACAGTAGATAATAGCAGAGTCTGTCTAACTCAGTGGAAAGGAGGTGTCTACGATATGAGAGTGTCTATGAACATTCTCAATCATTCAGGTCATCGTTGTCCCAAAGGTGCATTTCCAAAAGGCAATTGAAGTTTTTTTTGTGTGGTTTTTTCCCCCCTTGAAAACATTTTGCTATTCATTCAAGAAGGTTCTTCAATTCTAACTGAATGGTGGGGAACGGAAGGATTTAAATTCTTTGCAGTCATCTGGTCGTTAGCAATCTGAGCTTTGTTGAGGCCACTTGGGGGTTTATCTGTAATCCTCAAAGTCACCTGAATCAGAGTGCAGACAGGCGTGGCACATTCTTGGGATTGGTCTCTGGGTGTGACAGCCACTGCTGATAAAGTTAGAAGAAGAAGAAGAAAAAACCCTGACGACGGACTCATGCATGTACGAAGAAAGGGGTAGGAGCCATTCCTTCACTTCCCAAAAGAGTGCCTTCAAGTCTATTATGCTAAGTGGGCAGGAGGAAAAGGGCGCAATAGTTTAAACCTCAACTTCACTCTAAATAGAGCCTAGATTCGAAACGGAAGCCCCTGAAATCCTTTGAAATGGCTTCATTAGCTTTTTGGTAATAAATAAGCTTATTGGATCCTTGCATTCTTCAACCTTCCACTCTAGCCTACTCTACAGACAATTGATGTTTATTTGTGTCTTTTTAAGAGTAAACCTTTCCTTCTCAGTGAACCCCAAATGCTCATTTTTACCATAAGAAAATTAGCACATTGGAAGGAATGCCATGAAGCAAACAGTGCAGAACATCTGCTGAAGACAAACTACTGAAGCCGTGGTGACACAGTTGTTAGAATGGAGTATTACAAGCTAATTATGCCAATGGCTGACAATTTGATCCTGATAGGCTCAAGGTTGACTCCTTGAGATCGGTAAAATGAGGACCCAGATTGTTGAGGGCAATATGCTGACTCTGTAAAACTACTTGAGAGTGCTGTAAAGTCTGAGTGCTATTGCTATCCTTATAATATCTATTGAGGTTGTACCAAGCTCTGTACTTGAAGGGCAAAATGTAATTCAGCTCACACACGGGCATACATGTAGCATCTTTCTGGGCACATATTAGCACATATGCATGTTTTCCTATTAGATGATGATGATGATGATGATAATAATAATAATAATAATAATAATAATAATAATAATAATAATAATAATAATGATGATGATGATAATAATAATAATAATAATAATAATAATGATAATGATGATGATGATAATAATAATAATAATAATAATAATAATAATAATAATAATAATGATGATGATGATGATAATGATGATGATGATGATGATGATGATGATGATGGAAGGGACCTTGGAGGTCATCTAGTCCAAATCCTGCTCAGGCAGGAAACACTATGCAAATGGCTGTCCAGTCTCTTCTTAAAAACTTCCAGTGTTGGAACATTCACAGCTTCTGGAAGCAGGTTGTTCCACTGATTAATTGTTCTAACTGTCAGGAAATTTCTCCTTAGTTCTAGGTTGCTTCTCTCCTTGAGTAGTTTCCATCTGTTGCTTCTTGTCCTGCTTTCAGGTGCTTTGGAGAATAGCTTGACTCCCTCTTTTTTGTGGCAGCCCCTGAGAAATTGGAAGACTGCTATCATGTCACCCCTTGTCCTTCTCTTCATTAAACTAGACATACCCAATTCCAGCAACCGTTCCCTATACGTTTTAGCCTCCAGTCCCCTAATCATCTTTGTTGCTTTTCTCTGTACTCTTTCTAGAGTCTCATTTATTATATATTAAATATGTACTTATTGTAGCACATTTAGTATAAGTAATATCAATTGAAAATTGTATTATAAAATATAAATATAATTTAATATTTGTTGTTATGATTAATAGATTAAATATATATTTATAACATTCTAATATAGAATATTTATTATAGAAACTTACTCTTTACTGATAGTAACAGAGTCTTGAAAACCTGAAGGAATTTTCCATTCCCCCCCCCCTTATACTGAAGAGTATTAAGGTGGAGTCAGTTTGAGTTTCTTTTTAACATTCTCTTCTTTTCCCAGGCTGAACTCATGCTTTGCTATCTATCCTGTTCCTTCTCCAACATCTTCTCTGTGGATGTCTACAGGAGAAGACAAGCTGGATTTTAGGTATTTCTGATAGTTGTTCCATGATTGCCCACGTGCACTCCAAATTGTATCTTGCCCCTTGAATCTGGTCCTCTGTATAACTCTACAATGAATTTTGTTTATAATTGAAAAAGTCTTTGGCTATAAATAGTTTACAACTATTTAAAAGTAGCTAATTACAAACTTACTGTAAACTGTAAACTTATATCATAATGTAAACTTAAGTAGTTGTAAACGTATAACTAGTTTATAAACAGATATATAGAAAAATGTATTTGGAGCATACATGTGTATAAAATTGTATCATTTTAAAGAAACTTTCTGGCATAAAAACACAAACTAGTAAAACTGCATTAAATGTCTATATGGGAGAATGACCAACAGCAGGGGGCCTCAACCTTGGCAACTTTAAGACTTGTGAATTTCAACTCCCAGAACTCCTCAGGCAGCAAAGGAGTCTACAGATCTACAGAAATGTATAAAATGTGAGGCTGGTCTCATGCTAATATGAGATGAAAATGGGAACATTGAGTAAAACTGAAATCTCTAAGAGGTAAAGTGTGTGTTTTCCCCCCCACCACATTTCAAGTACACAGGTATGACCTCATGAAAGTGAAATGTGAAATCTGTCAATATGATTCTGGATAAAAAGGCAAGAGGGATCTGCAGTCAGAGAGAATTTGTAAGGACCCACCTCAGCTAACCACCCAAGAAAGCAGAACTCTTGAAACAGGCATTGTCTCAAAAGGACACTTTTATTAGGGGTTAGTGACAGTAGGGAAGTCAAGGTGACATCTGGGGAAAATTCCGCTTGAACGGTATGATGAAACCAGTAATATTCCTCCTCCCAGCAAAGCCATAATGTCTATTTGAAATCCAGCCAATCCACAGGTGGCAAAATGAATGGGTAACTGGTTGGTGCGCATCTCAAGGTCTTCTCCAGCTTTTGTTTCTCTGTAACTGTCTCCCTGATAAGTGAGACAAATTCCTTTCTCAAGTGGATAGAGGTGGAAGAAGGAAAGCAGAAAGCAAAAGTTATCCCAAGCAAAAGCAAATATTCCCCCTCCCCCCAGCATAATGGCAGGCCCCAAAGAAAAGTATATATGGAAAGGAGACAATAAGGATTTGGGGACCTGACAGAATTGCCCAGAGTTTCCTAATGCTTATTTCCTAATGTTCCCTTTAGCAATCCCACTGCTCTCCTAACACCACCAGTGATTTAACAGTATGGAACTAAGAGCCTCTTGCCAACTGAGGCACAACCAAAAAGCAAGCAACATGTGTCAAACGTTGTAGTTTTCCCCTTGCTTGTCAACTCACACCCCTGCTAAAAGATTTGCAATCATTTGTAAAGCAAAGATGATAAGGCAAACTTCAAACACATACTGCTGACTCTGAGCAAACGGTTTAATGGACCAGCCTGCAAATCAATGAGAACTTAAACCTGATCATCTCCAATTATTCCATTAGGCATATTGATCAAAATCACAAACTTGCTGTGGTTTATTTGTTGCGAGAGCACTTGTCCTTATTATAAAAATCAAATTGCATAGTTACAAGCACACAAAAACAAACTAGCAAACTGTAGAAGGCTATTATCAGCCACAGTTGAAACTAAAAATAATAATAATAATACTGCCAAAGGGAAAAAAAAAACCTATCTCTAGACCCAACAGGCTTTTTCTCTCTGACTCAGAGGCTTCACTTGACAATCTGGCTTAATTTGGATTGCAATTAAGCATAAATACATTTCAGCTATATATAGTGGCTATTAAGACAGTGATTATAAGTTAGAATAACTTCATTATGCTGTTTGGGTAATAGATGACATTTTAGCTAGAAGTTTAGGATTTCCCTTTTTAATTTCTTCACTTTTAAATGTACTTAGTTTTTAATAAATTTTACTGCCATTTTAGTGACCATGACTTGCCAGGGTTTTGTTTTTGTTTTTACTTTCACCAGTTTTAGAGGTTTTTTTTTTTACTCAATTTAACTAATTCTTTAATTCTCTTAAATTGAAAGTTTAATTTTCTTTTTAGCTTTCAACATTTCTTTAGATATTTGGATCTCCTTATTTTTTGTTGTTCTTTTCTTTTCATTGTCATGCTACAGCTTTGTTTTGTTTATTGTATTTTTCTTTGTCATGATGGCTTAATAAAGGACACTTAGCTGTATTTATATTCTGTAATACCTCTCCAGCTGCACAACATCAGCAATGATATTTAACGAGGTAAAGTGAGTCTAGTGCTTGATGTATTCTGTTATAAACAAAAAAGGAATTTGTTATTACCCCCGTAAGTGCATCTGCTTTGTCAAGTATGGCTTATTTTTTTTCTACTTCACAACTTCATTTTTCATTATGATGTCCTGGATTGTAACCAACTATGCTGATCTAAGAGTAGAAGAACACCAGAGATGGAGCAGCTTTGTCCTAATCATTCAGATCTACCCATACTCCAAATTTCCAGAAACCTAACCCCTAATAACCCCTAATTCCTGACCCTGGACATGATGGTACAAGTGGGATAATAGGAAAGGAACAGAATATTTGATCCGGAGCAGACCCCCATTGTTATATTTTGTTCTTAAAACTCGTGCTTGATTGCATTGTATATAGAAAGGCAGGAGACAGAATTTGAATAAATGGAACAAAGGGATAAGTCTTCCATTATTTCGGGTTAGGAAAATCTAGCGAGCTTTTAGTTTGGTATGGAGCAGAAACTTCCTCAGGACGAGGGGTGACATGATAGCAGTGTTCCAATATCTCAGGGGTTGCCAGAAAGAGGAGGGAGTCAAGCTCTTCTCCAAAGCACCTGAAAGCAGGACAAGAAGCAACGGATGGAAACTAATCAAGGAGAGAAGCAACCTGGAACTAAGGAGAAACTTCCTGACAGTTAGAACAACTAACCAGTGGAACAACCTGCCTCCAGAAGCTGTGAATGCTCCAGCACTGGAAGTTTTTAAGAAGTGACTGGACAGCCATTTGTCTGAAATGGTATAGTGTTTCCTGCCTGGCAGGGGGTTGACCTCCAAGGTCCCTTCAACTATTATTATTATTATTATTATTATTATTATTATTATTATTATTATTATTATTATTATTATTATTATTATTATTATTATTATTATTATTATCTGTTGTTGTTGTTGTTGTTGTTACAAATTCTGCGATGAATTGTTCCTTAATCCTCTACAAACTTGACCCTGGTCCCACATCTGTAGCATCTGGTAGCAAGATAATCTTTAAAGCCAATGAAAATGCTAAACTCCTGGAAATCCAGTTTCATTCTTTAAAAATGAGATTATTTCTTTCTTTGTTTTTTTTTTAAAGCCATGAATCAAGACCTAAATAGTATGAGATCATCCTGTGAAGTAAAAACTTATTGTATTGATAGGAAGCTTTAGTATACTCTAGTGTTGCCCAGATTCACAAAGCAATTAGCCAATAATGTTTAAAAGTTATGGCTAATTTAACTAATGGTTAATAGAGCTTAGTAAAACTGTCAAGAGTTGATGAGCCCTGTGAGATTTTCTGGAAGAACACACATTAAACCTAGGATCCTCATCTAATTTTGGCAGCTTAATGGCATTCTGAATAATAATCTGTTTAGTCATATGAAAAAAATCACCATGCTTTTTGAAACATTCTCTTTAACATTTAAGTGCACCCAATTACAACAAACTTCATCTTTAGAGCAACTGTCTAGGTTAGGGGTCTTCAAACTTGGCCCTTTTATGACTTGTGGACTTCAACTCCCAGAATTCCTCAGCCAGAGTGCCTGGCTGAAGAATTCTGGGAGTTGAACTCCACAAAACAAGTATGAAGGCCCCACAAAAAAAGTATGAAGCAGCTCACCTATAACCTTGCTTCATTTTTTTTTCTCTGTCAAGGATCTTCAGTTTTTATAAACCAGGAACAGGTAACTTTGGAGTTGCCGAGGTCTGAAGCTCACCTCCTGAGCTGCCTGGACATTTGAACCAAGGACATGATTACTCCTCCAAATGATGGACATTCTTTTCTCTGAATTTGGTAGCATAATCTTAAACTGCTGGCAAGTGGGAGAACTCTCAAATAGCTGAACATTCCAGTAAGAAGCAATGTAATGGTTAAATTGATCAAACAAGAGGTTGCATTCATGATACTAGGAGTTCGTTGAAGGCATCCATAGAAAAGCTAATTTCAGATACTAAAGTGATCACAACAATCCTACAATCCTAAAAGTGAAGATTTCCTGCTTCTTTTAGGAAAGGGGCACAAAACTTTGAGAAAAGCCCTATTGGGAATTCCACTAGATTCAAAATACAACTATTTAAGTCATCTGCAATGCAATAAATATGCCAGTCGGAAGGCATATTAAGGTTGACAGGTAACTGGAAGCTACTGTACCATCAATGTCCTCTGGTGAAAATAACGTGAACGTGATGTGAAGATGCAAAGATACAAACACAATGTGAATTGCCTTGACAAAGTGCTTCCTGCCACCTCAAAACTTCCCAGAGCTGCCTCCTGTCACTTGCAAACCCCAGCAGTGGTTTCTGTGCTAAAGAGGAGCTGCAAAACAGTGCAGGGAGGGACACGGGTTGCTGGTGGAAACAGATTTGCTAGAGCACTTTGCTCAAATAGTGTTAAACACCATTCAGAGATCAGTACAACCACAAAAGCTCTGCTGGAAGTCTTGATCAGGAGCATTAGTATGCAGTATCTGAAACTTCAGATGCATTTCGGGGCATGCACATCTTGAGAAAGTTCCAATAAACACCTACCGTGTATTCCTGAAAGTAAGACCCGGTCTTATATTTTTTTGCCTCCAAAAAAAATAAGACCCAGGTCTTATTTTTGGGGAGTGTCTTACCTTAGGACCGCCACAGCCAGGCCTTCCACACCCCAACACTGCAGGGTGCTTCGGGCTGCTTCTGCTTGCTTGCACAGTGCTTCGGGCTGAAGCGCTGCATGAGCAAGCAGAAGCAGTCCAAACCATGTAAGGAATGAAAGTGGTGAGCAGCAGCAATGACACAATGCAACACATGGCATCTGGCAGCAAGTGGCAGCAAGTGGCTGCAGAAGAAATCAAGCATCAGCATGACAGGTGTTAGGATGTGGGAGGCCTGGCTGTGATGGTCCTACTGGTAAGGTAAGCGGCTGTGGGGTGTGTGGGGTGGCTTCACCCCCCTAGTCCTGCCCTACCTTGATTTTGGGGGGTGCGCCTTGCCCCAAAATTAGGGCTTAGTTTTGGAGTAGGGCTTATATTAGACCACCCCCAATAATCAAGCTAGGGCTTACTATCGGGCTGGGTCACTTTCAGAGAAACATGGTAGTAAGCAAAATACATGTATTACAAGAAGTTATGTGCAAAATAAATGAAAAGATTTTTTTAATGAAATGAAGAATGATGAATGTATTTACAACCAGTGGAATGTATAACCAGTGGGACAGCTTGCCTTCAGAAGTTGTGGGTGCTTCATCACTGGAGGTTTTTAAGAAGAGCCTGGGCAGCCTTTTGTCTGAAATGGTAAAGGCCAGGTCTCCTGCTTCAGCAGGGGGTTGGTCTAGAAGACCTCCAAGGTCACTTCCAACTCTACTCTGATTGATTGGTTGATTGATTGGTTTTACAATTAGAGCTCTCTCTTAATTGTATGTAGCTATAACTGGTAGCAATGGGACTGTAACATACTGTATGAAATAGAAAGAGGCTGGTTGAGTACGTCCTTATTTAGCCCTACAAATGTCATGTTACTCAAACTAAGAACCAGGCCCTGAAGAATATGTAACCTACTACTAGGGCACAGATCCGTGGTTTGAAACACAGAGACATGAAGGTTAAGAACAAATGAATGATTTTAAACCAGAATTCCCAACCACGGTTTGCTCAAAACTGGCTTTGGGTGGCATTTGCATCTCTATGGTCAGTTAGCAGAGAGAGACAGCCCTTTCTAGGAGAAAGTGAAATGTGTGCCTTAGGGAAGAGTACTCTGCTTTGCTTCTCGAAATGCCTACAAACTCCTGAATTCCCTCCAAATAAGCCCACCCATATTGGACATAAGGCTACATTTTTGTACTCTTCCCTTGGGCTAACTTTTTTTTTAAAAAAAATACTACTATACAGATAGTCTTCAACTTATGACCACAATCGAGCCCAACATTTCTGTTGCTAAGTGAGACATTTGGGAAGGGAGTTTTGCCCCCTTTTACAACTTTCCTTGCCACAACTGTTAAGTGAATTACTGCAGTTGTTGTTTGTTAATACGGTTGCTAAGTGAATCTGGCTTCCCCGTTGACTTTGGTGGTCAGAAGGACACAAAAGGTGACTGCATAACCTTGGGACACTGCAACTGTTATAAGTCAGTTGCCAAGCACCTGAATTTTGATCACATGACCATGGGGAGATCACGACGGTTGTAAGAGTGAAAAAATGATCACAAGTCACTTTGTTCAGTGCCACTGTAACTTTGAGCGGTCACTAAACAAACTGTTGTAAGTCAAGGACAAACTGTACAAGTTGTCCTTGAGGCACACAACCACAGTTGGGACCAGAATTTTGGTTGTGAAGTAATGTGATCACTAAGTAAGTTGTCACATGAGCAAACCCAATTTTACAAAAAAAAAATTCCTGCAATTGTTAAGTGAAGGGTGTGGTTGTTAAGTGGATCACATGGTCATCAAGTGAATTCAGCTTCCCCCAATTACCGTATATACTTGAGTATAAGCCGACTCGAGTATAAGCCGAGACCCCCAATTTCACCCCCAAAAACTGGGAAAAGTTGTTGACTCGAGTATAAGCCGATCCGCCGTTCTGCATGCCTCGGAGGCTGGATCCGCGCTCTGCAAGCCTCTGCCGCCAGGCAGGTCTCCGTTTTGTTCTGGGACTAGTTCCCTAGCCTTTTGGAGCTTTTGGTGTTCGCCCATCAGCTGTCTACGGGGAGGCAACAAAGCTGCCTCTCTAGGCTTTGAGAAAAGGCCCCTTGCACAAAAGGCAGCTTCAGGATGAGCTTCCAAAAACCCTTTCCTTCCTTAACGCCCTCCCCACCTTCCCCCAGAAAGCCATATTTCTTTTTTTTTATTGAAAATTTTTATTGAAGTTACAATATTATCCCCTCCCCAACCCACCCCAGAACCCCTCCCCCTCCCCCATATTTCTTCAATAACAAAAACATAAAAAGCTGGTTGGGATGTACTCGCTGATTTCCCCCCCCCCTTTTTTTAGATGCTAAAACTAAACTCTCCCTCTGCCTTCCAACCAATATCCCTTTTTAAAATCTTACCTTGGCTCCAGATGGAAGAGTAGAGGAACTAAGCTAGTAAGGAGAGAATTTTTTTCTGCAACTTTTTACTCCTGAAGTAGTAGTAGTAGTAATAGTAGTAGTAGGAATAATAATAATAAATCCCTAAAAGTTGTGCCAGAAAATGGAGGACGCTGGGTCTTTGCAAGTTTTAGCTGTCTGTCAGACTGCCTGAAAAGGGCGGCCTTCAGGCAGCCAGGCGGACAGCTAAAGCTTGCAAAGACCTAAAAGTTGTGCCAGAAAATGGAGGACGCTGGGTCTTTGCAAGTTTTAGCTGTCTGTCAGACTGCCTGAAAAGGGCGGCCTTCAGGCAGCCAGGCGGACAGCTAAAGCTTGCAAAGACCCAGCGTCCTCCATTTTCTGGCATAACCTTCGGAGATTACTTTAAAAAAAAAAAAAACTTCAGAGGAAAAACAGCTGCAGAAACATTTTGTCTCCTTGCTGGCTTGGTTCATCTACTCTTCAGCCAGGAGGGAGTCCAAGGCCTAGAGAAGGAGAGCTTTGCAGCATCCCTATGGACAGCTGATGGGCAGACAGCTGATTAGCGGAGAAGGCTCTGAAAGTAGCACCAAAGCCTCGGCCGCGTACAAGTCCTCGGTAAGTTTTTTTGTTGACTGGAGTATAAGCCGAAGTGGAATTTTTCAGCCCAAAAAGTGGGCTGAAAAATTCGGCTTATACTCAAGTATATACGGTAACATTGCTTGTTGGAAGCTGACTGAGGAGGTCGCCAATTGTGATCACATGACCGCAAGACACTGCAACCATCTTAAATGCAAGCTGAACTGCAGTCATGTGACTGTGGTGTGTGTGTGTGTGTGTGTGATGCAATGGTCATAATTTGGAGGACAGGTTGTAAATCGCCTTTTCCAAGTGGTAACTTTGAACCATCATTAAACAAACAGTCATAAGTCAAAGGCTACTTACAGGATGGCGTTTCTGCAGTCAAACTGATCGGGAGGCATTGTCCCCCAAAATGCATGAGAAGCTTTGTAACTAAAGCCACCAAGGGCTTTTAAAAATAAATCTAACAACTAAACAAAAGGGCTTCCTGTAAAGGTAATCTGTGCTGTATTTCCTTTCCCTTCCCCAACCTGGAATAGCAAAATGCCAAATTGAGCTTATGAGCTGCATTTCGGATGCCCCTTGTGTGAAGGAAATGAGTTTCCGTGGACGAGTTTCATGTTTTATTCATGCCACATTGTGAACTTTTACAAGCTGTTGTGTCTTCCACAAAACTCATGTGACAGAATAGATTTCCTTACCTTCAGAAGGCTCAGCACCCCACTGTGAGAAGGATAGTAGCTTCCGAGCCTACAAATGCAAGGCATAAGGGAGGCATCAGGTAATTCCAGCTGCGGAAGGAAAAAAACAAACTTTTGAACTAGAAATAACATCTACCAAACCTCAATCAGCAGAGTGTTGCCTCTAAGGAAATGCTTTCAATTAAATAGATACGACAAAATCATGAGACTTTTTGCAGAAGTGGAGAATTTGAAGAGAGAAAACATACCTTTTTTATTTTTAATTGTGTTTTTGGAATACTTGACTTCCACCGCATGTACGATTGTTTTAGAATGTATTATCTTGGCTTTTCCTCTTTTTTATTTATGTAGTTATTTCAAATTACACATGTAGGGAGTTGCTCACTACTGAGTGATTCAAACAGCTTACAGAATAACTTTGATGCCGGAGCATATTGTGGGTAGCCAAGAACGCAAACAAATGAAATATAGAACAAACCAATCCCCAGTTCTCATTTGAAGCACAAATAACCAGTCTCAAATGATCAAATGTTGGACACTACATAAAAGCCTGACTCTTTGGAGAAGGCTGCAGTGCTGAGGAAGATGGAAGGACAGAGAAAAAGAGGATGACCTCCAGCAAGATGGATGAATGAGAACACCGCTGGAAGAAATTGAGCCTTGGTGGAGCAGTGGGCTAATGCCTCCTTAAGTAACACCAGCTGCCTGCAATTAGTGCAGGTTCGCATCCCACCAGGCTCAAGGTTGACTCAGCCTTCCATCCTTCCGAGGTAGGTAAAATGAGGACCCAGATTGTTGGGGGCAATTAAGCTGACTTTGTAATAATGCCGCTTGGGGTGTGTGTGAAAGCCCTAATAAGCAAGAATATACATAGAATGAAGGCTACTGCTAAGCTTGTAAGCCGCCCTGAGTCTTTGGAGAAGGGCAGGATATAAATGGAATTAAAAAAAAAATTGAAGGACCAGGTTGGAGACAGACAAGTTGGATCAATGTGGTCGTTGTGAGTCATACCAACCTGATGACAAATAATCGCCACAAACTCTGTAAATAAATAAATGTTCATCTGTTTTTGCACATCGTGTAGAAGTCATTATCATCAAGCCATTTCATTAGGAATAGCTAGAGAGGTTAAAAATATATTTTTTTCCCCAGTTTCCATGGAACATCCAACAATTTGTTGTAGCCAGCTCACCGTGGGACAGCTCACCACCAGACAGCTTGCCACAGGACAATTTAACAATTCAGTTTAATGATTTAAAATAAATTAAAAAAAATAAAATACTTTAAATTTTTATTTTTTGTCATTCATATTTTATTTTATCCCTGTAAGGATCCACTTCAACTAACCACTCAGGAAAGCAGAACTCTTGAAACAGGCATTGTCTCAAAAGGATACTTTTATTAGGGGTCAGTGACATTAGGGAAGTCAAGGCAAGATCTGGGGGAAAAACCCATGCTAGCGGTATAGTCAAGCTACCAATATTCCTCCTCCCACCAAACTCATAATGTCCACTTGAAATCCAGCCAATCCACAGGTGGCACAAAACCTGGCCGGCTGGTACAATTGGCGCGCATCTCAAGGTCTTCTCCAGCTTTTGTTTCACATTCCTTTCTGAAGATGATAGAGGCAGAAGAGGGAAAGTAGCAAGCAAAAGTTATCCCAAGCAGAAGCATGCTCTCCCTCCCCCCAGTAGAATGGCAGGCCCCAAAGTAGAATATATATTCAGGGGAAACAATGAGGGTTTGGGGACCTGACAATCCCTCCTTCTGAATCCTTTCTTTTAATGATTCTATTCCACCATTTCTTTGATATTAGTGTAACTCCTGTCCCCCAGTGAGTTGTCCCCCGGCAAGTTGGCCGTGGCAAATTGTCCCACAGTGAGTTAGACACGGCAAATTGGCTGTGGCAAGTTGGCTGTGGCAAATTGGTCAGGGCAAATTGGCCATGGCGAATTGTCATAGATCCAAACTGCATATTGGAATTCTGTTCTATGAATGTTCTGTGAAACAGCCATGTTGACAACCCAACCAATCTTTCAGAATGCCCTTAAAACATGGTTATGTTTCCAGGCATGGAAAGTTGGAGTTTCATTGAGAATCTGTGATGTACTATATGGTTTAGATTAGTTTGGTCTCTTAGCAGTCGTGTGTCTTGTTAAGTTTTTACACTACATTTTCTATTGCTTTTCCCCCCCTAATTTAAGTTACACAGAATTGCTATCTGAAATAGGTGACTATTTAAATTGAGTAATTAAGTAAGTATGTAAGTAATGTTATATTATGCACTCATCCCTCAATATCCAACATTGTGATTTTTGATTTTTAATTACAAGGTAGCCTTTCACAAGCGCATGAGCCACAATATCACTTCTTCAGAAATAGCAAAAAAGGAGAAAGAAGGAATGTAAACAGAATGAACAGGGAATTAGATTTGCCATGATTATGTCTAGTTATTCTGGGCCTCATTAGAATGTGTATGGGTAATTTTATTTTATGTTTCTTACTCCTTCTGTCCCTTCTAATGTTTATAGAAGCTCTAAGGTTTTCTACATAAAGACCCATCATTTGCATGGAAAAGAAAGAAAACTGACTCTGAACAGATGGAGCCCTGAAAATAAATACAATAGGAAATTATTATTATTTGAATTCAGCTTAAACCATATTGTCTCCAATGAAAGTGGCATGTTAGGCACCAGGCTCATTTCTCATTCAGCAACATCAAAGGATGGGTTGCTTTATTTTCATATAACAGGGATCTGAAAAAATAAAAAAGAGATAAAGGGAGACAGTACACACCCCTCCTAACCTGGCTTGTTCTCTAAGAAAGAATGAAGAAATTAGGGAGTACTGAGACAGTACTGTATTATAGGAAAAAGACAATGGCAAGTTACAAAACATTTTTTCCTGGAAGAAATGACATTGAGCCCCATGCTGCATAATTTTAATATCTACAGTAAATCCTTAACAAAGGAGACTGGAAAACTACCTATAAAGAATTTGAGTTTCTGTATAATTTAAAGATCAGCATTGCATCGGATCACACTGTATTAGAATAAACTATCTACATTACTGCAAAAACAGACCGCTTTCAATTGGATTGTGTCTTCCAATGCAAAATTGTCTACCTCTTTATCCTTTCATTAGTTACATTTTAAGTACACCTTCTCTTCTGCAGAACATAAGCAGAAGAGCTATATAAGAGCCATGATGGTGCAGTGATTAGAATGCTGTATTCCAGGTTGAGTCTGCTCAGTGCCAGCAGTTTGTTCCTGACTGGTTCAAGGTTGACCCAGCCTGCCATCCTTCGGAGGTTGGGAAAATGAGGATCCAGATTGTTGGGGGCAATGTGCTGACATTTGTAAACTGCATAGAGGCTGTAAAGCACTATGAAGTGGTATATAAATCTAAGTGTTACCTCCAGTGGTGGGATTCAGCCAATTCGCACTACTTCAGCAGAACTGGTAGCTACTTTTTTGTTGCCCAGGTCCAGAATGGACTTCTGGAAGCAGCATCCACACAGAGAACTGGTTGTCCACATATTTGAATCCCACCACTGGTTATTGCTATTGCTGAGCAGAGCCAATATGCATTCCCTGCTAAATTCAGATCATAGTCTGTGGCATGTTTATATGCATGAAATAGTTCTGAGAATTCTACAAGCAGCTAATATTATAGTTCTAGATGCCCTTTTTTAAGATTAAGGCTGCAAGAATATGAACTAGGAATTTACTTCTGTGTCAACCAATTGTTCTGTAAATAGAGATCCATTATATTTGGAGGGCAGGGAGAGGTGTTATTTCTGAATAAATACACAGAGTATCAAGCTCCACTAATTCTCAGTTAAACAAGTGGTAAAGTGATGCCATGCTGAATATCTTGGATAGATGGCATTCTGCTTTTGTTTCCCAGTGTGGTATCTGTCATCTAATGCCATCTACACAAAGATAGAACTGTTGAAACTGGACTTTGTCTTTGTAATTCTATGAAGACTCAATAAATAGATGGTTTTATCTGGTGCCTGAGTTATTTCTGATTTGGTGGCTAGACACAGGACATCAGAGATGGAAAGCTGCATGCTTTGATTCAGCAAAGTTATAATCAGTCTCCCAAAGAAGTTATCTCCCACATTCTAAAAAAATAGGGCAATGCTGTGAGAAGAAGGCAAGAAAAAGAGGAAATGAAGAAGAAACAAGAGGAGGCCCCATTATGAACTTCTAGCCAGAAGGCCTAGATCTTCCAGACTATAGACTAGACTAGACTAGACTAGACTAGACTAGACTAGACTAGACTAGACTAGACTAGACTAGACTAGACTAGACTAGACTAGACTAGACTAGAATAGAATAGAATAGAATAGAATAGAATAGAATAGAATAGAATAGAATAGAATAGAATAGAATAGAATAGAATAGGGCTGGAAGGGACCTTGGAGGTCTTCTAGTCCAGCCCCCTGCTCAAGCAGGAGGACCTATACCATCTCAGACAAGTGACTGTCTAGCCTCTTCTTAAAAATCTCCAGTGATGGAGTGCCCACAATTTCTGGAGGCAAACTGTTCCACTGGTTAATTGTCCTCACTGTCAGGAGGTTTCTTCTTAATTCCAGGTTGCTTCTCTCTTTGGTCAGTTTCCAGCCATTGTTTCTTGTCCTACCCTCTGGTTCTTTGGAGAACAGTTTGACTCCCTCTTCTTTGTGGCAGGCCCTCAAATACTGGAATACTGCTATCATGTCCCCCCCATTTCTTCTTTTCTTTAGACTAGGAGTCCATGGGGAAAGTCAACAATATCCAAATGGCAAGCATGACTGAAATAATTGAAGATCCAATCTTTTTTTAGGTCCATGTGATGCATGTTTAAAAGACCACAAGGCTTTGACTGTCTGGTTGAGCCCACCTTTTGATGTTCTGATCTCTTCTTCAGATACCCAAATTGCTTTCCTTGGTCTTAGAAGGGAATGTGTCCTGAAAAGCTTCCCCATGAGCAAGACTGCAGGGCTACTGAACTCTTGTGTTTCTGGATTGGTACAAGTGTTAGGGAGGTATGACTTTCTGGGATCATGTAGGACAATCTTTTTTATTTCCTTAGATCTGAGCTGAAAGAGGAAGTCCTGGAGAGAAGAACAGGAACTCTAAAGCCAGATAGCTCAGGGGTGTCAGGAGTCATAAATACTCAACTCTTTCCATTACCTCCAATTTTTTCTTCAAGGGTTGTGCACAGAAGGATTTATTTTATTTCTTTTTTTAGAGGTACCATTGTTTTATGTTGACAGAACTCAGACATGTTATTTTATTGGATGGGAAAATGTAATTTTATACCACATGTTTCATATAAATAGTGGAAATTCTTAACTCAGCTACACTTTGAAGGAGTATTCTATTTGAACCTCAAACCTTGGGAAACCTCCTTATTATGTTTTAAAATGATGGTACCATTGTTTTATGTTGACAGAACTCAGACATGTTATTTTATTGGATGGGAAAATGTAATTTTATACCACATGTTTCATATAAATAGTGGAAATTCTTAACTCAGCTACACTTTGAAGGAGTATTCTATTTGAACCTCAAACCTTGGGAAACCTCCTTATTATGTTTTAAAATGATGATGGTAAATAGTTAGTCACTTATCTGAAATGGTATAGGTTCTCCTGCTTGAGTAGGGGGATGGACTAGAAGACCTCCAAGGTCCCTTCCATCTCTATTCTATTCTATTCTATTCTATTCTATTCTATTCTATTCTATTCTATTCTATTCTATTCTATTCTATTCTATTCTATTCTATTCTATTCTATTCTATTCTATTCTATTCTATTCTATTCTACTCTACTAAATTGGAAAAACTACTTTGTCTTCCTTGGATTGATATAAAAGTCTTCCAAGTTGGTCTCAACTGAAATCAAAATTTCATTTTATCCAATTTCAAAATAGCCATAATTTGTGTTCAAATTATGAACAAGCAGTTGTTTCAGTTAAATGATGAAAAACAAAAATGATTGTGGATCCTTCCAGACCTTGACTTAACAAATGTAATTTATCTTGTGGCTGGTCCCTAGGAAGTGGCTGAGAAAGCAACAGGATGGATCTTTGAGAGGGGAAAAATGCCATTCTACTCCATCCTTCATCCTATAGGTAGTTTTGCATCTCTGTGGAAAACTGAGATGGAGGTTCTTTAAAACTTAAGGAAAATCCTCTCTCTACCAGTAAGAACAGAGCTCTGTTTTCCTGAATAATATCCTCAATTTAAGTGGAGTAAGTCAGGATGAATTACTTCCATACTGAATCACAGCAGGATAGTGAAATTCCAGACAATTAGACTTGATTCTTGAGGTGGCTCTATAGTTCCTAGTGAATATATGCAAATTTCAGACATGTGGCTTCAATTTACATATATGAAATACAATAATCATGTACACTGTAAACTACTGTGAAGCTGAGACTGGAGATTTGCAGAAGTGCCCAAATCCTGCAATTTCAACAGACACAGCTTATTTATTTATTTATTTATTTATTTATTTATTTAATTAAATTTTTATACCGCCCTTCTCCCGAAGGACTCAGGGCGGTGAACAGGGCATTTATCTAGAATAATGGTCCCTGAAATGTTCAGTCTGACAGGAACCACCAGTTTAGCTCAAAATTATCTGATAAATTTCAGAGCTTGTGGAAAACCAGTTGGGGAACCGAAGTGATGTAAAATTAAAACTTTAAAGGGTGGCAGGTAATAAAGATCTTTAAGTAGAATAGAGCACATTTGAGAAAGGATAATTTATAAATCATCAATAAACATTTGTCCATCCTGAAACTGTAGGCTTTGATTCATTGAGTTATTTAGCCAAGTTTTTGTTATTCCAGGATAAACATAGAGAAGAGAGAGAGAGAGAAAGGAGATATCAAATTATTCAGTGTTGAGTGAATGCTTTCCCTCTCATTAAACAAGAAATGAGCAAACACAAGGCAAGCCTTTCTGTTTACAGAAATCAGCCAGTAAAATTTGCAGTTTGTGTAATGGAAGATGAATTAGTTCATCACATACCTTTCCTCCCTAAAATTACTGCCATGTTCATTCTGTTACTCTTGAATAACTCTTCTGTTTAAACAAACATGCACACACTGCAACTCAGCAGCTTGTTCTACTAACTGTGATTTTCAGGCTAGCTAGAAAGCTCATTTTTAAATGGTCCCAAAATGGAACATTTGCACGCTAGCTTTTGAAATACTTTGCCGTGGGCTTATGAGGAAATGGGTGACTGAGGATGAGGATTTTTAAAAAATCTTATATGTTGACAAAAGATTTTTCTTTT
Organism: Vipera berus; assembly: GCF_964194415.1. Taxonomy (NCBI): domain Eukaryota; kingdom Metazoa; phylum Chordata; class Lepidosauria; order Squamata; family Viperidae; genus Vipera; species Vipera berus. Next base: position 233,353,113 of record NC_138202.1, read on the forward strand.
ATTTTCACACTATCCATGAAGCTGCCACAAATTATTACTTTCAGGGGAAGCATGCTAGTCATTTTCTCACTGTTTCCCAGATGTTTTCCCAGAAAGTGTTTTCAGCCCAGGAAAAAAAAAGGATAAATTGGGCATTTGGGAACTTTATTTTACCGAAGAACGAGTGACATACGGGAAAGGGAAGTAGATAAAGCTGGGTTGATCCATGAGGGCCCTGTTCATATTCTTCGTTCAATACTACTTTGAATGGAATCATTACTTGAATTCTGGAGACCTATTAGCTTTATGAAAATTTGTGAAGCATCTCAAACACTTAAGATAAATGTTATTCCCTGAACCTCTCCCTGTACATGCTACCTCCAAATCCCAACCAGACCTTCCCAGACTACAAACTTCTTTTTACAGACTGTAGTTTAGCATTATTTGTATGTTTTGTTTACGTGCAACCTCATGTCTTCCTCCTCTGTTCACTGGGGAGGAAGATGAAACTTCAATCATTCAATCTTCCTAGCCAGAATACAAGAGGACAAAATATGTAATGTTTTCAACCTCAATGGATCACTAGTCTGGAAATATCCTTGCTTCAATGCCTATCTTCAGACATTCATGACTCTGTCTTAATTTCATATTCTTAATTCTGATGAATTCTATCCTTTTTTCCTCTCTGTATGGATCCACTCTGTTTCAAGCAGATCTCCCGCTTAGATATCATTACAGATTATTCCACATAAACTGCTAAAATGTATTAAAAACTGGATCCTCAGAAACATTCCAAGAGGAAATGATAGTACCAATATGTTTATTGTTTAGTTCGGTTACTATGAATCTAATCACCCTCCCTCTAAATCTGGTCTTGTTCTTCATTCTTTGGTAAATAAAAAGCAAAATCTGCTCTCATGATTTTATACAGAGAATTTTACTTCTCCTGTAGTATTTAGGCAAAATGTGATTTCCGATTGCCTCTGAGAACCATATCTAGTATTCTAGTATTGATGCTAGAACATCAATATTCCTCTGTATTTGTGGATGGACACCTATTGAGTTCTCAATTTAGTGCCAACATCATGGTGTGTTTTGTTTCAGCTGCTAGGCTCCAGGTTTCTTACAAGATGGAAATAGTATCCCACCATGGTGCAGGGTAGCTATGGGGTTACCAATCATGATTATGTCAGACGTTGATCAGTTAGCCAACTGAGAAATGCTGCTGAGCTGCCAAAATAACATGCCATTTAGATGGTTTGGAAAAAGTAACATGAATAGATTAGTCACCACAGTGATAAGTTATGGGCTAATGACAGGAAAATATAGCTTAGGTTTTCAGCCGCATGAAAATGCAATAAATATGAGTAATTTTCATGACAATAATTTAGCATCCATCATTGCTTCTTTTGTGTTTCTACTTTAAAAAAAATCTGTGTGCATTTCCCAGAACATATAGAAATATATAACTATGTGCTCACTAGGTGTTGAGACTTAGTTAATATGTAAATGTTATTAGTATTTGAAAAATATCTTTTCTGCTGTTTTAATGTACAGTATCCCCTATGTAATGACTACAGTGGTGACTGGCAACTCAACAACAAGTGAAAGGTTGCTAAGAGAAACCGTTGAAGCATTAAAGAAAGAGTCATATGCCATTTGAGTTGAATTTTTCTACATCAAAAAAGAAAGAGATAAGAACTTTCTTGCTTCACCTTCCAGAAAATAAGATGGCTTGGCCAATCTTGATTCTACCTTCAGATGTTAGAAATCAGTCATATTCCCACATAAAGAGAAGTCGGGTTGAGACAGACCTGTGTCCAGACAGAGTCACCGCCCACCATCACGCCCAGCTTTAGCACCTTCCAAGTAAGTTGAATTACAATTCTCAACCATACAAACATGCTGGCAGTGGAGTTTGAAGGCATCGATCTAAAATATCTGCAGGATGCCAAATTCAGAGAGACTGAGCCAGATCCCAGCACCTCTGTAAGCTTTCCAACATGATGAAGAGCTATAAATAAAATCATCAGAAAGATGGCAATGTCGGAGGACCGAATGTTTAAAGAAATGTAAACTATTTAAAGGGAGATTAAAGATGAGAACAGGAGTGGGAAATCTCTGGGGATCCAGGCACTCCCACTCATATCTTTAAACACCTGACAGGTTCTGAAGTCTGAAAATAAGGGGCCAAATATTGGCAGCAAAATTTCAGTTTGTTGGAGCTGGCTGAAAGGAGGCATGGGCATTAGGAGGGAAACTGGAGCCATTTCCTTCCACTTATTTCTTGTTCCCATTTCCACCTTTATTTTCTAGAAGTACTATGCCAATTCCTAAAGGAAATAAACCCTGACTGTCCTTTGGAAGGACAGATACTGAAGCTGAAGCTCAAGTAGTTTGGCCACCAAATAAGAAGAAAGGACTCCTTGGAGAAGACCCTGATGTTGGGAAAGGGGGAAGGCAAAAGGGGAAGGCAGAGGATGAGGTGGGTAGATAGTGTCTTCGAGGCAATGAAGATGAATTCGGGCAAACTCTGTGGAAACAGGGGAAGACAGGGGGGCCCTGAGGTGCTCTGGTACCAGTGGTGGGATTCAGCCAGTTCGCACCACTTTGGCAGCTAATTTTTTGTTGCCCAGCCCAGAATGGGCTTCCAGAAGTGGCATCTACACAGCCAGCCAGTTGTTCACATATTTGAATCCCACCACTGTATGGTCCTTGAGGTTGTGAAGAGTCAAACATGATTTAGTGACTGAACCACAACATTATGCCATTGAAACAGTCATTTTCTGCCTATGGTGATTCCCTGGTCTTGTGGGTGGTGGTGATGGGGCTTTCTATGACCTTGGGACCTGATAAATTTCTACTATCAAATGACAAACTATTTCTGTAATCCTGCCGAGAAAAGATAACAGGGACTCACATGGGAAGTTCCCAGGAATGAATGTTGCCTTGAAGGCACAAAAATAAAATAAAATAAAATAAAATAAAATAAAATAAAATAAAATAAAATAAAATAAAATAAAATAAAATAATAAATAAAATAATAATAAAATAAAATAAAATAAAATAAAATAATAAAATAAATAAAATAAATAATAAAATAAAATAAAATAAAATAATAAAATAAATAAAATAAATAATAAAATAAAATAAAATAATAAAATAAAATAATAAAATAAAATAAAATAATAATAAAATAAAATAAAATAAAATAAAATAATAAAATAAAATAAAATAAAATAAAATAAAATAAAATAAAATAAAATAAAATAAAATAATAAAATAAAATAAAAAATAATAAAATAAAATAAAATAAAATAAAATAATAAAATAAAATAAAATAGTAAAAGAATGAAATAAAAGAATAAAAAAATAAAATAAATCAATGATTAGACCAGGAACTACACATTTGCAACTGTTTCTTTGGTACAGAAATCAGCATACAAAATATTATTTCATGTCTTCAAAATATATTTGATAAAAAAATCTGTTGATAGGTCTTTAGCTAGAGGAGATATTATGTTTATATGTGTTGGGTTTTTTTGTTGATGCATCTTTTTCTTTTTAATGTTTGGATTGTTTTGTCTTTTTTGTGTTGTTTTTCCTTTTGGATTTTTTTTTTGGTTCTGTGTTATGTATTTTTATTTTGCTTCAAACAAAATAAAAAATATATTTTAAAAAACCCACAAAATATATTTGATAAAAAAGTAAAAATATTTAATTATTGTAATACCCTGCTAATTTTAGAAGTACTTATTTATCTAAGAGGAGAGATGGATAGTTGGTGATTTTATAAAATTTCCTGTGTGCAGCATATATATGCAGAACAACAACAACTTTATTGATTAGCCCTTGGGCCATATCAAAGTGCAAAGTTCCAGCAACAAACCGTCACCAAAACTTGATAAAAGCAATCCAAAATGGAATTTGATAAAATACAATTTAAGATGAAATAGTAATAAAATAGAAATTTAAGATATAGATAAAATATGATAACATTATATTTCGGAGTCGCCCTTGCAATCTACCACAATCAGTCCCACATATGCAGATCTTAACCGGATCATTTTGTTTAAATACTGTGCTACATTAAATGTTATTTTCAAGTTCTGACCGGACATAAGTTATTTTGATATGGGGATCCCAATGGGTCATTCGTTTGGTATATAGACCAAGATACCTGTCTCTCACCCTCTTATACAGACAACAGTCAAATAGGATGTGAGCCAGGTCCTCTACCTCTGCCGCTCCGCAAATGCAGAGATGCTCATTGTACGGTATAGCATGAAATCTCCCATATCTGACCATTGTATCAAGCTGTTCGAATCTCGCTCTCGTAAATATCTCCCTGAGATGTTTTGGGAGTTGTAACTTCAAATAACTGTCCACTTGAAAAGTACATTTGTATTTACTCAGCCATTTCAAGTTACCCACCTTACTAAGGATAGCTATATCAGTTTGTGCTTCTATATCCTTAATTCTTTGGGCAACTCTTTTTTTAGATTGTTCTCCTGTTACGCAAGAAACAGGAAGGCCACAGCTTCTTACAAAATTTGTTAGTTTGGTGATCCAGGAGATTTGTGATTGTAGTTTTATTTGTTCTAGTAGGCATAATTTGGGGAGTCTATCAGTCTCCATTTCATTAACTTTGCACCAGTAGTTATAAGCTCTAATTTTAGATAATGCCTGAATTGTATGAATTCCCAATTCAGCTCTAACTGCTGCAGCAGATGTTCTTGGATCTACACCCAAAATACATCTCAGATGCTGGGACTGTGTTTGTTCTAAAACTGTGGTTGAATAAAGACCCCAAATTTCTGCTCCATACAAGAGCATTGTCGTAACCTTAGCCTTATAAACCTTGAGTAATGGAGCTAGGGACCCTGGGTAACTATGGTTCTTTAGTTTGAGCAATAAGTTCAAACAGGCTTTTGCTCTAAATGTACTCCGTTGATGATGGCAGGCCCAAGATCCAGTCTTGGAAAAAGTTACTCCCAAATATACAAAGGTATTAACCTGCTCAATTGGTTCACCATCTAATTGCCACTTATGTCTCTGATGGTTTCTTCCAAACACCATTATTTTCAATTTGGATTTGCTAATGATTAGGGAGTTATCCTGGCAATAAGAACTGAATCTTCTTAATAGCCTACGTAATCCTACTTGTGAGTATGATAATAAAATCATATCATCAGCATAAAGCAAGCTGTTACAGTAAGTGTTTAGGATCATCGGCATGTGTACCATGGTATCCTTCATTAACCCTGGCAAGTCATTGATGTATAAATTAAATAATAATGGGGCCAGGATACACCCTTGCCTTATCCCTTTATTTGTGTGAATCCTGTTAGTCAATCCATTAACCCCATACCGCACCCTCAAACAGGTACTTGTGTAAAGGGCTTTAATCAAGGCCAGGAGTCTGGGTTCTATTTTAAGAGATGTCAATTTACTCCATAGTATGTCTCTATTTACCATATCAAATGCTGCTGTAAGAGCTATAAAAGCAGCAAACAGGGGTCTCCTCTTATAGGCATATTTGGCAATTAGATGGTTCAAGACAAAGCAGTTATCAATAGTAGATCTGTTTTGTCTAAAACCTGCTTGTTCTTCTGTGAGGATGTTGTTTTCCTCTACCCAGATTTCAATTCTGTTCAAAAGGTACCTAGCATATATTTTTGCTACAATGTCAATCAGGCTGATAGGCCTATAATTACTAGGATCCTTTTTATTCCCTATTTTATATATGGGGACAACTATTGCCATCTTCCACCCATCTGGTATATGGCAGGTGTTATTTATGTGTGTAAAAAGACCTGCTAATACAGGGCCCCACCATTTGGGAAATTTCTTAAATAATTCTGCTGGTAAAAAATCCTCGCCTGGGGCTTTATTGCTCTTTAAGCTTTTAATGATGGACTCTATCTCCTTTTCTGAGACTGGTGGCCAAGGGGCGAGAGTTCTAGGATTTACCAAATCACTATTTAAAAATAATTTCTTTACCGGTTCGGTGTGGGCAAACAAGCACTGATAATAATTCTCCCAGTCCGCAGCAGAGATTGGTATGTCAAATGCAAATCTCCATTCCTTCAGGATACCTGCTACAGAGTGCCAAAATAATACTGAATTATGACTTCTGGCAGCCAACTCAAGTTCTGACCAGATTGAAATAGCAAAACGTTTTTTTCTTTAATGTTATAGTTTTTTTTATATTCCCTTCTTGTGTGCAGCATCTTAGCTTTTATATGGGCAGTAGGATTCCTCTGGGCAAGCCTCATGGCTGCCTTCAATTTCTTTTTCTGTCGCTGGCAATCAGGATCAAACCAGCGAGGTCTACCCACTTGGGCTATTTTTGTAGTAGGTTTGGCTATTAGGTGTTTCTTCAGTATGTTACAAAGATTGGAGAATGCATTGAAGGCTGACATCCAGTCAGTAGTAGATGACTGTATTGTTCTAGCCCACTTAGTAGCATTCTCTGTTTTAAGGCATTCTAATATTGCCTTAGTATCAACTTTGGCCCAAATTAACCTTTTATTTTGGGTCACCTCTACCTTTTTGGTGAGCCATCTGTCAGCCATGTTATATGGTCTTAAATCTGAGCGGCCTCGCAATGTCACACTTACAGGCTGATGGTCGCTATTGTCGCTAAGGTGTACTGTGACCTCTGAGAAGAGGTCAGCCTTATCTCTAGACACGCAAAAGAGATCCAGTACACTACTTGAATTGGCTGAGTGGTATGTATAAGGGTATGTATAATTCTTGTCCTTACCTCCCAAAATTTAGAGATTACCCTTAAAAATTAAGGAGACTAGGAGCAGGCCAGCGGCATTACTTTTACAGTCTCTCGAGAGCCACTGAGGATGGTTATCAAAGAACTCCCCTGGGATTCCCTTCTTCTGGGTAAGCTCATACAGAGAGGGACCCAGTCTAGCGTTCAGATCTCCTAATAATACCACTATGGACTGAGGGTACAGTATAGATATATCTTCTAAGATAACTTCCAAGCCCATCCAATATTCCAAATTATAGTGCTGGGATGTGCTTGGAGGAATGTACACATTTACCAATATTAACTCAAACTGGTCATATTCAAATTTGACAGCTAGAAAGTACGGATACTTATCTTCATTATATAATTTCTCTCCCTGCCATTGCAACTCTTGCTTTATAAGAATGCATAGCCCACCAGAGGGTCTCCCTTTGTTCTTTGTTTTTAGGGCTGGGGAGGCCCATCCCTGAAAGCCTGGCAATTGTACTGGTTCATCCACTTTGGTTAGCCAGGTTTCTTGAAAGGCTATTACATCAAATCTAGAGAGAAAGCTCATTAGTCCACTATCAACCATCCCTTTCCAGTCATCTATGTTCCAGGTCATCAACTGTATGGGGTTCTCAGAGGCAAGGTGGTCTGACTTGGATGATTGGCTAGATGGTAGAAATGCCAGATGTCAGCTTGACATTGGAGCTGGGTCAATATCATCTAAGCTTCCCATATAAACACAGTTGTTGTGAGGTTCAATATTTCTCCTCATGGGTTGCAGAACTTGCTGTTGCTCCTCTACATCTCGGCCGCCAGCGTGCCTCCGCTCTTGCTCCAAGAATGATCCTTTTTCCAATGGGCAGGTACTCTGGCTTAAGTCTATAAATGTAGATTTATGTCCATTTTTGGAGGGGCATGGCTGAGGGTTCATCTTGTGGAAAGATGTTGTGGGAACTTCTAAATCGAATGAGGATGTAAGCTGGATTATGTCCTTAGTGTTTGTCAGCTTAGGGGGCACTGTGTGATGAAGCCCTTTGTCTTTCAGTTGTTTCTCAGAGGCTGGGTCAGTCAGTGCAGTTACTCCACTCTCAGCCTGTGTGACAACACCTTTTTTTACTGTTGAGGTAAAGGCAGATTGTTGATTAAGTATCTTGTCACAAGGTTGTGTGGTTAGTGGAGCCAAATTAAATAGAGGCTTTGCTGTAGATTGAGTTGTTGTCAGTGCCTCTTTTAGGTCATCCAATCTTTGAATGATGTTAACTTGCTCAGGTTCTGGCAATGCACTGAATAGGTCAATCAACATTTCCTCTGGCACATCCTCAGCAGTTTCTGCAGCTGTGGGTAACACAGTTCGTATATTGCTTCTTTGCTTTCTCAGGGTCAGTTCAGTTGCAGCAGCCTCAGGCTTAGTAGTGTGAGGGCTGTTGCAGCCTAGATTTAAAGCGACAGTTCCCTCTTGATGATGCTGTTTCAGGAGTGGGCACACTTTTTCTGAACAAAAGACCCTTATTGGGAATATTGAGAAAATGCTCAGAAAGGGTTTCATTCTGAAGAGCATGGAGGGAATTGTGGGCTGCTTGAATGATAGGAGAATTCTCATACATTGTGTTCTTGCTGGCAGCCACTCTGCATGTAGTAGATCTATCAGAGTGAATTCACAGCGGAGCAGCTGGCTCAGGAACAGCCTAATAGCTTTTCTATTGCTCCAACGCCCTCTATTTACTCTCTTGTCATAAATTTGCAAAGTAACCTGGTTAGTTTGCAGACTGTAGTTATATTGGTCATCTCTTAGACCTTTGCCTGATTGAGTGTTTTCTCTGTAGTTGTTCAAATTTTTGGGAGGAGAACAAGGTCCTTCTCTACTTTCATTTTCTGAGTTAGCCATCCCATGTCTGTCCATGGTTATCCTCCCAAGTCCTTCTACAGTATTTGGGTGGCTCCTAACAAACTTTGCAAAAGATTCTTTCAGGCAGTTGACCTTATTTATGACAATTGACAAGAGATCATATATTGAGTTTACAGTTTGAGCTGTAAGCAAACATTGTCTAGAGAGGAAGTCTGTCACATTTTCCCCCTTCAAATTTGCTACATCTCCCTCCTGTGTAAAAAAGGCTGTTGCCGGATTCCAAGGAGGGGAGCCATTCTCTGAGAGGGAGGAGGACAACTCCACACGCTGTCTGCTCTCCAGTTCGGTTTGTAAGTCCCATTCCAATGAGTCACATAAATTAAATTTATCTGATAAGGTGCCTGAGAATGAGTTACTTACTGGAGCAGACTGTCTGTTTGCAATATAATCCTCCATTTTCTGCTGCTTCAAAGGCTTGGATATACTTTCTGCTGCAGAGTGCTGTCTCTTCCTTCTTTTCCCCATTCAGGTTTGTTAAAACAGGTTTTTTAAAAAAAGTTTAAAACTATGGTTTAAAAGGTTAAAATGGGTTAAAAATGGGTTTAAAAAGTTTAAAAGGGGTAGGTTAAAATACAATATTAAAAGAGGTTAAAAAGTTAAAATAAAAATAAAGTAAAATAAAATAAAACTTTTACTTTTGGAGGAGCTCTTTACAGATTTTATAAAGATAATTTGGCTTTAAATTCACAGAGTCTGGACTCAAAATCCCTTCCTGAATGTCTCTGGTTATCTTTGTTCACTTTTAAAATCTTGATTCCCTCCATGAGACAAGGAGGATAAACTGATTTGAAATTCAGAGGAAGGCTACAGGTGCCTGGCTGTGAATGAACAGTTTTACTCATTAACTTCTTCATGCTCAAATAACTTCATTTAATACAATTAGAGCCAAAAGGGTTCTCAAGAGGTCATCTTGTCGAAACTCCAAGCTCCCATACACAAGGCACTATTAATTCTAGCTAAACTATCCCTGACAGATGTTTATCTGATCTATTTTTAAATACTTCCAAAGTTGGGGATTCCTGTAGTAATTTATTCTATCCATCAGTAGTTACACTTGAAACTAGAGCTGTTCATAATATGCAGCTTTAATCAATCATTCCAAAACTTAACGCCATTGCGTCAACCATTAAACAAGAAATCAATTTTCAACACAGTCTGCAGAGTTTAATCATGTTTTGGTAGCATACCAATTATCCCCAAATCTTTTCCAATACTATATCTTTAAAATGCACAATTATTTTAAATCCTCATTTGTAGTTTTTTGAAAGGTAGTTTGGGCAGCTGGCACAGTTAAGACGATTCAAGGAGAATCTTTTACTAAGGGGATGATGTTACAACTGAGTGTTCTATTAACCCAGAATATGCAGGGTTTCGCGTTGTCAGCCCTATGAGGAAGACCTGCTGAAGAGATAAACTCCATAGAAGATTAAGAACTGTTTTTATTTAGATTTGCTATGGTAATATAATCTTGTTTTCCCCTTCTCTTTTTTGTATAACAGTTAAAATAGATAGAAGGGAATGTCTGTAGCTTAGGATTGAACTGTAGGATCCCCCATGCTCTCTGAGCTTGGCTGTTTTCTTGCAGACGTTTCATTACCAAACTAGGTAACATCATCTGTGCATCACTTACAGTTAGAATTAAGGATGTTCTGTTTGAGATGCTTGAACACACTTTTCACAATATCCCAGATTTAACCTATGTTTTATTTCTTTCTCATCTCCCTGCTCTCTCTCAGATCAAAATATGATACCATGTTCAGCTAATTTCAAGACGATGATGCCCATCTATGATACATAATCACAGATATCCACAAAGGGACAAAATATGTATTGCAACATCATAATCAGGATCAGGATTCCCTGTGCTCTGTTGTTCAGTGCCTAGTCATCACATGGCTGGACAACTGCAATGCGCTCTACATTGGGCTACCCTTGAAGAGCATTCGGAAGTTACACCTGGTACAGAGTGCAGGCAGTTTTAAGAATGGCCCCTGTAACACCACTACTCTGTGAGCTGCATTGGTTGCCAGCCTGCTTCTGGGTGCAATCACTGGGTTGGTAATCACTTTTAAAGCTCTTCATGGCATGGGTGCAGGTTATTTGAAGGACCAGTCCACTGGGATTGGCCTGACCCACTTGTGCTGGCAGAGGAGGCATGCTGTGGGTCCTGTCAGCCCAATTGTTCCAGCTGGTGGAGTCCAGGCCTTTTCTGCTGTTGTTCCTGCCTGCTGGAACATCTTAAACCCCTCCCCCCCAATCTGCCATTGGCCCCAACCCCCCTATCTTTTCATAAGGGCTTAAAATGTGGTTCTGCCCCAGTCGGTGAACAGCGCAATAGAGATGATTGATCAAATAATAACAGATCCCACTTCCCCCCCCACTTTGCCCCTCCCCTCCCCTCCCCATGTGTCCTTTGTTTTAATGTCTTTTTATGTTTTAACTGTATATGTAATTGTAAGCCCTCTAGAGTTACCTTATGGTAATATGGGTGTGCAATACATTTTGTAAATAAATAAACAAAGGGTGTCTCCTGGTTAGGAAAGGTTCATATGCTAACAATGGACCTTTTTTGATTTAGAAGACATTGTCTTATTTACCAGAACTGCAAACAAGAAAGCAATTCATATCAAGCTGGCCTTTGAATATCTATATGCCCATGGAAAGGGAGGTAGAACGTCAGGGGGGGAAGAGGTTTTGTGAATTTGAAGGCTCTAATCTTCCTCCAGCGGTAATCCCTTTTCCACAGTCCAAATCGCTATAATATTTAGGTCATTTTCCCACTAATATTTTTCTTCTTCTTTGTCAGACTGTATCTGGAAGGATTTAATACAAACACAATGATTTTGGAGTATTCTGAATCCAAGGTAGGGTTTGTCAGATATCAAAAATGATATATAGTTAAATTAAACAATGTTTGTGTGTGTGTGTGAGGCAGAGACACACAGAGAGAATGAGACATACCCCCAGAGACAGAGAAGAGACAGACAGACAGACAGACAGACAGACAGACAGACAGACAGACAGACAGACAGACAGACAGAGGAAGAGAGGGAGAGAAAGAGACAGTCCATCAGATCAGATTTGGGCAGGTAGAAAATGAAGTCCCTCTGTTTTTCTTTGCTTTCTCATCTGTCTATCAATGTCTTCCTGCCTAGCCTATATTAATAAAAAGAATGTTTTTATCTCTTCTATCTTTCTCCTCCTTCTCCTGCCTTTTCCTGGTAAGCAAACTAGAATAGAATAGAATAGAATAGAATAGAATAGAATAGAATAGAATAGAATAGAATAGAATAGAATAGAATAGAATAGAATGGAATGGAATGGAATGGAATGGAATGGAATGGAATGGAATGGAATGGAAAGGAACGGAACAGAACAGAACAGAACAGAATATTCTTTATTGGTCAAGTATGATTTGACACACAAGGAATTTGTCTCTGGCACATAACCTCTCAGTATACATACAAACAACAAAGAGATAAATAAAAATCATAAGATACAATCATAGCCATAAAATACAACCAACAAAGTGATAGTCATAAGATACCAATAGGAGTAGGTAACATGAAAGGTGAGACACATAATAGTAATATAGCCCTACTACATGATTAGATATCCTTAGGCCTAAGACAGTGCTGTGAGAATTAGATGTTTAGCAGAGTGATGGCACAAGGGGAAAAAACCTGTCTTTGTTATTTTGCCATGCAATGCTCTATAGTGGTGTCCTGAGGGGAGGAGCCTTTTCAACTATATCAACTATATACCATATTAGTATGTGGGATATACAATCAAATGTATTTTTTTGTTTTGTTTTGTTTTGCCAAGCTGCTGAGTACTGTGCTGCCAAAGTACTCTTTGGCAAAATACAGTAGTTGAAACTTATGCTATGGTTGATACCATCTATCTAGAGATAAAAATATTTCCAGGTAGCTTTTGATTATAAGTGATGTTAAGAACTGCACCTCTCAGAAGCCAAAGAAGCTATGCTTAGATATTCCACACAAAGTAACAACAACAGCACTGGATAGAGTAAATGAACAATCTAGACTACTCACTCAATAAATCATTATTAAAGCTAGGAACAGAATGTATTACAATTTGAGATGCTGCTTCTTTCTAAAAATGAGGAACCGAGGAACCTTGCATGAACTTGCATTCAACTCTCTTCCATCTTGTTATTTTATAAAATGAAAGACCTCAATAACTTGATGGTGTTGCAGGGACATCAGCTACCTTCTTGTAGCGCAGTGAAATGCAAAAGTACGTAAAAGGCTTTCTGAAGATCCTCATTTGAACTGGTCATTTTTTTTCTCCACCTTGGAACCACTGATTAGTCTCCAGTGGACTGTTTTTGCTCAGGAGCTGGAATTCAGTCTCGTCCATTTGTCATCACTAATTAATCCCATCTCGGCATCCTTTTGAACAATGAGTTGGATTCAGTTTTCCTTAAAGGAATCGAGGTTTTTGCTACTGAATTTATCTCTATCTCTATCTCTATCTCTATCTCTATCTCTATCTCTATCTCTATCTCTATCTCTATCTCTATCTCTATCTCTATCTCTATCTCTATCTCTATCTCTATCTCTATCTCTATCTCTATCTCTATCTCTATCTCTATCTCTATCTCTATCTCTATCTCTATCTCTATGTCTGTCTGTCTGTCTGTCTGTCTGTCTGTCTGTCTGTCTGTCTGTCTACCTACCTACCTACCTACCTACCTACCTACCTACCTACCTAATTATTTAGCTAGCTAGCTAGCTTCAGAACTTCAGAACTTTTCCTTGTATTTTCATCTGACAAACCTCTCACATGCCAGAGGGGTTCTCATTCTAAAAAAGAAAAGAAAAGAAAATGCTGCATGTACATAGAAAGTTTGTGACATTGAAATGTTCTCTCTTGTCTCATTTAATGGTGCAGGTAGCAAAATCACTTTTTTTCTTATTAGCTTTGACTCCGGGCTGTAGTACTTTGTTAAACCTCTTGCTAATTGAGTCCCATTTTATTCAACAATTTTGTTGCTGATTCATTAAAGCTATCACCTGGATTGTCCATCACATATACCATCTCTCAGTAATTATACTGGTCTCTCTCCTTCATTCTCTACATGATCTGCAGTTTAAGGTCAAGGGGAATGTGGTGATTCTTCAGTTTTGATATTATCTCCTTGACGTTGATTTATATGAAAAGCTTCAGTCTAAAATTAGGACATGTCAGACTGCTGGGGCTGCACAGCAACTGGAAGCTGTGGGCAGATTACTTGCTGCCAGTTTCCGGAGGGGATGAATTAGTGCTTCATCCTCTTATGTCTGGAGAAGGGTTTAACTGAATTTCTTCCTCATCAATGAATCCTCAAAAACTCCAATAGAATTACTTTTTTCATTATTTAAGTATATTCCCAATGATCAAGCCTGTGCAAAGTTGCATTCTCGATTCACTTTAATCAAGACTTTAATGACATGCCTCTCAGCCAACGCTTGAGAAAGGAATGTGGGCTTCCAGCTTATGCAGCAAAGGCACCCAGCTTCATGGAAGAAGACACAGGGCTGGCCTTTGATGGTCTTCTGCACATGTGTTTCTCCTGAAGCAAAGGGGCCTGTCCCAGTTTTTCTACTGATGGCATAAGAAAAAAAAAGGCTATTCTCTTTTACTACAATCCCAGTGGAATTAAGGTCATTCAAAAAAGAGCCTTGGTGGAGCAGTGGGCTAATGCCTCCTTAAGTAACACCAGCTGCCTGCAATTAGTGCAGGTTCGAGTCCCACCAGGCTCAAGGTTGACTCAGCCTTCCATCCTTCTGAGGTAGGTAAAATGAGGACCCAGATTGTTGGGGGCAATAAGCTGACTTTGTAATAATGCTGCTTGGGGGGGGGGGCGAAAGCCCTAATAAGCAGGCATATACATAGAATGAAGGCTATTGCTAAGCACATTGATTTGTGCTTTAGATTGTAAGCTGCCCTGAGTCTTCGGAGAAGGGCGGGATATAAATGGGATTTTTTTTAAAAAAGAAAAGTTGATTTACACAGACTTAATGATGATTGTTCACAATTTCTGCAACCATGTCTTAAAGCCAATATGAGGATTGTGGTGCGTGATATATTCCTTATGGAGTATACTCTACCCTCTGAAAAATTAGAATGGCCCCCAACCATGTTTGGCTTTTCACAAACCTTTAAAAACTTAGCTGTGTATCTGGGCCCAGAGCTAGTAATGTGTGAAAGGCCCTGTTATTTGGCTTTATTATTAGTTTATTCATCATCAAGGAATACTTGAACTTTAATCTTATATGTTTCTTATATGTTATATGTATAAGAAGGTGAGAAAGAGAAGACATGGGCAAAGTGACAACAGACGAAAATGGAAACAGTGTGCAAAAAGGACTTTATCTGAGTTTCTGTGGAGAATGTGGATCATCCTGGCAGGTAGAATTTGGTCAAGGGCTAGAAATTCCTCCTCATTCCTGACCTGATGTATTGGGAGGGGAAGATTCTTGTTGTTATTATTGTGCCACTGGTAATCTGAAATTCTACCAATGGACCCCGTTTCCTGGTGGCATGACTAACTGGCCAAGTATCTTGGCTGCCATGTATATTTATTTTTGATATTTTTATTGTTTTAAAATGTTTTTAGTCTTTTAACTGTAATATATTTTTTTGAATTGTAAGCCCCTAAGAGTCATTGATTGGATTGGATGGATATAGAACTTGAATAAATAAATAAAATGACAGCTTATTCTGTGTTCGATAATTTTTGACATATTCCTTTCAGCAGGATACTCGCAATTTTCTTTTACAAGGTCATTTTTTTAGGTTACACCCACACTAAAGATTTCATTTCATAAAAAGTAATTTATGTATCTCAAAAGAAGGAAACTGAACAAATTCATTGAGTATGCCATAGTGATTTTATTATGTGTAATGTAATATGAAATGTTATAGGAATAATAGAATAGCGTGTCAGAAAGAGGGGAATCATTATAATGAAATGGTGAGTGGCATAGGTTTTCTTGGCACCAAGAAATTGTAAGTGATATTAGTGAAAAGCCATCTCAAATTATATTTTTAACTATGGGAATCTACTACTCACACAAGCAATGCAACATGCCTGACAGGAAGTCAACGACACTATACACAGTACAGGTAGTCCTCAACTTACAACAGTTCACTTAGTGACTGTTCAAAGTTACAATGGCACTGAAAAATGTGACTTATGACCGTTTTTCACAGTTACAACCTTTGAAGCATTCCCCATGATCACGCGATCAAAATTCAGATGCTTGGCAACTGGCTCATTCTTATGACCGTTGCTGTGTCCCAGCAAATTTGCTTTTGCGAATTTCTGATGATAGAAGTCGAGGGGGAAGCCAGGTTCACTTAACAACTGGCTTACTAACTTCTCAACTGCAGCGATGCACTTAACAATTGTGTCGAGAAAGGTCGTGAAATGGGGCAAAACGCTCTTAACAAATGTCTCACTTAACAACAGAAAATTTGGGTTCATAAGTCGTCATAAGTCGAGGACTACCTGTACTATCTATGAAGCTTCCAGGTGCCTTCTTAAACCTAGCAGTTGATTATGAATGATGGAAAAGCAGACCACGCATTAGTCCAGAAATTTCTGCATAGCTACACGGCATGCACACAGCCTCTCATATTTGGAACTGGCAAATGTTGTATTGTCTGCAAAGCCATAGAAATATGTTCAGCTGTCTTCATGGAAGCGTCATAATGTTTAAAGGGTATCTCTCATTCATCAGGTCTTGGTTAATGTAGCTTGTTGCTTCCATTGTCAAAGTAATTGTCAGTTATCCTAAATGATTATATTTGTTGCCAAAATGAGAGTATTGGAGGGATTTTTTTTCTTTAGCAGTGTACATCAGGAAGCTGATATTAAATATCTCTCAGCGGCTTTTGATACCATCGACCATGGTATCTTACTGCGCCGTCTCAGGGGTTTGGGAGTGGGAGGCACTGTTTTGCAGTGGTTCTCCTCCTATCTCCTGGGCCGCTTGCAGTTGGTGTTGACGGGAGGGCAGAGATCCGCACCGAGGCCTGTCGTTTGTGGAGTTCCTCAGGAGTCGGTTCTCTCTCCCCTTCTGTACAACATCTATATGAAGCTGCTGGGCGAGATCATTGGTGGTTTCGGGGTGGGATATCATCAGTATGCTGATGATACCCAGCTTTTTCTTTCCACCCCGAACCAACCCAGCAATACCCTCACCGTGATGTCCCATTGCCTGGATGTGGTCCGGGTCTGGATGGGGAGAAACAGGCTTCATCTCAATCCTGCCAAGACTGAGTGGCTGTGCGTACCGGCATCTCGGGTTAACCAGTCTATTCCACCTTTATTGATGGGGGGTGAAGTGTTACCCCCCATTGATAGGGCTCGCAACTTGGGCGTCCTCCTGGATTTGCGGCTCAATTTTGAAGATCATATAGGAGCTGTGACCAGGGGGGCCTTTGCCCAGGTTCGCCTGGTGTGCCAGTTGCGGCCCTATCTGGAACGAGATGCCCTATGCACAGTCACTCATGCGCTCGTGACCTCCCGGTTGGACTACTGCAATGCTCTCTACATGGGGCTGCCCTTGGGGACCACTCGGAGGCTTCAGCTGGTGCAGAATGCAGCCGCGTGGGTTGTGATGGGGGTTTCCCGATACTCCCATGTAACACCTCTGCTCCGCGAGCTGCATTGGCTTCCAGTTGCCCTCCGGGTGAGATTCAAGGTGCTGGTGATGACCTATAAAGCCCTAAATGGCTTGGGTCCGGGATATTTGAGGGAACACCTGCTGCCGGCATCAAGCTCCCTTCGTCCTGTGCGCTCCCACAGGGAGGGCGTCCTCAGGGTACCGCCGGCAAAGGATTGCCGGTGAGTAACACCCAGGGGGAGGGCCTTCTCTGTGGGTGTGCCTGTCCTTTGGAACTAGCTGCCCATAGAGCTCAGGACTGCCCCTGACCTTCGTTCATTCCGCCGGGACCTGAAGACCTGGCTCTTTGAGCTTTCTGGCCAGGACTGAGAATTTTAATTGTAATTTTATTTAATTGGGTTTTAATTGGAGTTTAATAGGGGTTTTATTTATTCAAGGACTAAATTTAATTATTTTAATTGTTCTTAACTTTTGTAATGTGTATTGTTATTTTAAATTCCTTGTGAACCGCCCTGAGTCCTACGGGAGAAGGGCGGTATATAAGTCCAATAAACATAAACAAACAAACATAAAATGCATTATTTTCGGTTTGCATCAACAGCAGAATTTGTGGCATCTTTGATATTTGCAAAGTAAATTGCTCAAATACTTTGACTTTATGTGCTTTATGTGTTTCGGTGAAAACTGAAAGCACTGTAGGTGTGATAACTGTGTTTAATTCACTGAGGCATAATTTTGCACTTTGCTTAAGATGTTCTTACAGTAGTGGATGTCTTAGGAGCTGCTATCAGGTTTGAACAATGAACATACCTGGTAGCAAGACACAAGGAACATTTATTATTAATATGTAAAGATTAGTGTGTAAGGAAGGAAATATGCAGGTATAACTCAAGTTTCCATAGAGTTTCCCCTTTATTTAAGCCTTTATAAATAATAAGATGGAAGACACAATTGCTGATCAATGGCGATAGACTGGGAGAAGTTAACATCAACAGAGGAATCTTTCAAGGAGACTTATTATCATTGCTACTGTTTGTTATTGCACTGAGTCCTCTATCAACAACATTGAACAAGTCAGGACAGGCTATGAAACATCAGAAACATCAGCCAGGTTATTCTACTTACTTTACACAGAAGATTTGAAGCTGTATGGAAATACACCATCTGAAATAGAATCACTGCTCAACACTGACCATATATCCAGCCAAGATATTGCCATCCTTACCATAAACAAAGGAAACATAGTGAAAATTGAAGGAATCAAGATCCCTTATGATGGCATATCCATGAAAGTAAAATAGAAGACAAAGAACTGGAGAAGATTACAAATAGCAAGAACCAAAAATTTAAATTGAAAGATTATTGCATAAACCAGTCATAGAGGGCCCAGTGGTTATCAGCATACTGGGTGGTATATCTTGGAAAGCACTTAGAAAGCACTTGCACATTGACAAAATTTCCATCTGCCAATTACAAAAGGCTACACTGCTTGGAACCAGAATAGAATAGAATAGAATAACTTTATTGTCACTTTAAATGTACACTAAACGGCATACATTAAAATGAAATTTCATTGCATACAGCTCTCAAAGGGTCACCACCTCCAATATACACTACATAAATATGAGAAAAAATTGCATATACCCAAATACCCATATATATTCTATGACACAGAGAAACAACACAGTCTAGTTCAGATACAGTATATACATGTACAGACATATAGAGTAGTACAGGCATGTCAAACTCATGACATCACATGACATCGCACAATGTATCGTGACTTTTTCCCCATTGGCGGCAATGGGGTGGGCATGGTTTTGGGATGATGCGTCCAGCCCACGGGCCAGCAGTTTAACATGCCTGGTGTAGTAGATTGATACATCATGTCATTATTAGGTTATTGGGAAGGATTCAATAAGCATGAAGACCATCACCAGCTAAAGAACTGGTAGCTCTCTTTGTGTCTATAATAGTAACAATAATAAAAAAATGTATGCCACCTGACTCTCAGCAACTCTTCATAGAAAATTAGTATGAAGATAAAACTTATATAATCCTAACCCAAGTACCTTGAAAAGGAGGATAAAACAAAAACATATAGACTTTTTCCCCTCTTAATCTGATTTAAAGCATAAAATATCACAGAGGGAGTGAATTCTGTTGAAACCAAAATGAGAAAAACAAGAAAAAAGGGAAAAAAAGAAAAAAGAAATACAATCCTGTGGTAATGCTAAAACTTTCAACTTCTTCCATTACATTGAGAATTCAGAATTCACTCTTACCTTTCCAGTACACAAAGAATAAAAGTGTGGGTTTTTTTAAAGGATTTGTGCTCAAACTCCCTTAAGCCCTTTTCAACTTCACGACCCTTATGTCAGAAAACTGTCAGCAACAGAGCTTATTTAGTGGAAATAGATATTTTATTTATTGAGCTTTAGAGAAATGTAGAAGAAGCAATACATTCACCCATTAGCTGCAAAAGCATGGACACCCATCTTAAAAGCAAACAATACCCTTACAAAGTATCAGCCAGACCCAGCATCTCACTCTGAAAATCCTTTTTGGGAGAAGAGATCTCCTAGTTTGGGGGGGGGGGGAAGGATCTTTTTTCTATCACCGGCTTCAAAAGTATTTGGCAAGGCAATGAGATTAGGAATTATTTTCTTAAATCAACAGAGGCTTTGGGGCTTTCTGTAAATCACAGAGACCCTCTGATTTATGGTAAAGGTAAAGGAATCCCTAGGGATTTTACACCACTAGTCATTGCTGACTATAGGGGCAATGCTCATCTCTGTTTCAAGGCCACTGAGCTACCACTGTGCAAAGACATTTCATGGTCATGCGGCCAGCATGACATCTTGTTCCCTTCCCACCAAAGTGGTACCTATTTATCTACTCACATTTGCATGCTTTCGAACTGCTAGATTGGCAGGAACTGGGCTGAGGAAGGGGAGCTCAGCCCATCACATGGTGCTGGAGTCTCGAATCTGGGCTGCCTGCTTGCCTGGGCTGCCAGTTGATAAGCCGGCAGGTTCAACCACTGATTTATGGTAGGAAACAGATATTCTGGTGACATACCTTCTCCTTCTCCTCCTCCTCTTTCTCCTCCTTGCTAGAATAGTGCATCAGAAAAAGGGGAAAATATTCCATATTTTCCCATTTTTGGGAACAGGGAAGAGTTGTTAAAGAAAAAAATCAAAACCCTAAGTTTAGCATTAAAGGTAGTCCTTGATTTACAACCATTCATTTAGTGACTGTTCAAAATTACGACACTGAAAAAGGGGGCTTATGGCCATTTTTCACACTTCAGCATCCCCATGGTCACATGATCAAAATCCGGACACTTGGGAACTGCATGTATTTATGAGCGTTGCAGTGTCCCAGGATCATTGGGACCTTCGGTTACCTTCTGACAAGCAAAGTCAATGGAGAATTCAGATTCACCTAACCGCTATGGCAAGAAAAGCCATAAAATGAGGCAAAACTCATTTAGCAACTCTCTTGCTTAGCAACAGAAATGTTGGGCTCAGTTATCATCGTTAAGTCGATGATAAGTAATCCTTGACTTGTAATGGTACAGCTTTCTGTTCAGCATTTTAACAGTGATGAAAAATAAACCCCACTGAATTCAGTAATCTCATAATATGGCAAGAAATGTATCACTTCATAAATTCCATCAGAAAGTTTGGCATAATGTCACTGATAAAGATTAAACATAAAAATGTTTAAAATCTGATTTGTGTGTGGCTACATGTGGTGTGAGTGGGATAAAAGAGCAAAAGAAAATGTCTGCCTTTACATAGGTCACCAAATCCGGATTTGTCTTTATCATGATTTCTGGATAGACTAAAAATAATTGAAATAGCCTGATAAGCCAGTATCTTATTTGCTGTCCTAGTTTCTTCTACTAATATCAAAAATTACAAATATAAAAGTTCTGATTAAATTAACAACAATAATAATTCATTTTAATTTTTAGTTTGCTAGAAAACAAAACAATAGCAGTTTTATTTTGGGATATGGATCTAAGCATATTATTTCAGGGCTGTGAAACTTTACCATATATCCAGGCTTTGCACGGATTTGCCCAGCCAGAAGTAATTTAACAGTCACATTTCTTTTTTTTCCCTTTTTTTTTGCACTCTGTACTGAAACAGAAGTGTTCCACTACTAGTCAAAATGTATTGACTAGAATTGTTTGCAAACACCGCTATCTTAGATTAATTGTGGGCAATTATTTATTTAGTGTGTTAATTCTTCCAAATAAATTATTATTTATCATTTTAGTTGTGTGTGCTGCCAGAATACGTGAGGTGGGCAGCTAAATAAATTTAATAAATAAATAGTTCACTTTATTTTGTGCCCAATTTCATGACCTATTTGCCACAGATATTAAGCAAATCACTGCAGCTTTTCAGTGAATCATGCAGCTGCTAAGTAAATCTGAGTTCCCTCATTGACTTTGCTTGTCAGAATCACCCTGGGAAGATCACAAAGTGGCAATCACATTGTTATGTCCGGAATGACGAGCGGAGACAGCGATGTCGCACAAGGAACGTTTATTGGAACTCACATGGGTCAACTAGCTAGCAGCCGTTGAACCCTGCCTTAAATACTAACTCCATTCAAACATAACCAATCCCCGGCTTAGAATCTCCCGCTGGGAAGTAGCAGCCAATGATTGCACTCAGGTTTCCCGCTGAAGGGAAACCACTCCCATAACTATGTACACAACACCCCTTCCCCCCTGGATGAAATTACTATTTGACATAGTCCTTCAGGTAGCTTGGGGGTTTATGTTGCCTGACTGGATATCTGCTGGCCATACTAACTGCTGGGGTTCCTTCGGTTCCACCGGTGACTACCTCCTCTGACCCTGTCGTGTGTGTGGACGGCCCAGGTGGTGTTTCCTTATTGGGCTGTTGTTGTGATTGCTGTTGTTGGGGTACATTGGGTTGACTGGATGCCCCTGGTGTGCTGTCAGGGGGCGCTATTTCTATCCTTGCGTTACAATTCTGGGGGTTTGCGTTACAATTCTGGGGGTTTGCTTCAATTGTCCTGAAATGTATTCTCCTCCCTTTCCCCCCTGGTGCTTGGTTACCCTTGGCTGGGGAAGGTGTTGAGTTCGTTGTAGAGTTGTCCCTCTCTTTGTTGGCTTGTACACCTTCAGGGGCCCTTTTCCTTAACTGATCGATGTGTCTCCTAATCAGCTGATTCCCTTCCCCCTCAATTAAATAAGATAAGGGACCGGTTTTCTCTATCACGACCCCTTGTGCCCATTTGTCCCCCTGTCCGTAATTTCTAGCCCACACCATGTCCCCAATGTTCAGAGACCTGGTTGGGGTAACCGGGTCGTGTTCAGCCGGTAGTTTGTCAGGGTGTAGTCTGTCCAATTTTGTTATCAATCGCCTGCCCCACCTCATTTCAGCAGGACTCTTCCCTGTGGCCGCACACGGTGTGGTGTGTTGGGCCAGCAGGAACTGAGCCAGTCTCTGATGCCAGTCACCGTGGATTATTCGTCTGAGGGCGTCCTTGGTTGTTCTGCCAAGCCATTAGAGGAAGGGTGGGAGGGTGCTGAAGTCGCGTGTCTAATCCAGTTGGCCTTGAGGAAGTCCTGAAATTCATTAGATGTGAATTGTGGCCCATTGTCAGAGACAATTACGTCAGGTAACCCATGAGTGGCAAAGAGTCCCCTTAAGACCTGTATGGTTTTTGCTGATGTCATGGACTTAACGGGCACGACCTCCAACCACCGGGAGTAGCTATCCACTACTACAAGGAATGTGAGGCCCTGGAAAGGGCTGGCGAAGTCAATATGGATCCTAGACCACGGGTTCCTGGCCTCTTCCCACTTGTGTACCGTTGTGTGTGCTTGCTCCGGTCTAGAACGCTGACACTGGTAGCACCCTGCAACTTTATCCTCTATGGCTGTGTCTAACCCTGGCCACCATACGTGACTTCTAGCTAGGGCCTTCATACGCACAATTCCAGGGTGCCCATCATGTAATTCCCCAATTACTGTGTTTCTATGCCTCTCTGGTATGACAACCCTGTTGCCCTACAATAGACATCCAACATGTGATGATAGTTCGTCCTTCCTTCTAACATATGGTGTGAACTTGGGGTCAGGGCTTTTGCTAGGCCACCCACCTTGTACCCATGCTGCTATTCTGCTGAGTATGGGGTCCTTCCTGGTGGCAGCTGCAATGTCCCTGGCAGTTAGGGGACACTCAGAGAGTTCTTGTAGGGACATGATTTGTCCCACAGGTGCGGGGTCTGTACCTGTATCCTCTAGGGGTAACCTGCTGAGGGCGTCAGCGTGCCCCATCTCCTTGCCCGGCCTGTGTTTGATTGAAAATGTGTAAGCGGAAAGGAAAATTGACCATCTTAGCATCCTGGGAGACATTATTTGTGGAGTCTGTCTATCGGTAGTAAATAGCCCTAGCAGGGGTTTGTGGTCAGTGTAAATAGTAAAGTCCCTACCATACAGATAATCGTGGAACTTTTTTACGCCTGCCACTATGGCCAATGCTTCCCTGTCAATCTGTGCATAATTCCGTTCCGCCTTTGTTAAGGTCCTGGAATAGTATGCTATAGGCCTCTGTTGCCCTTGCTCATCCATGTGGCTAATAACTGCTCCCACTCCATAAGGGGAAGCATCACAAGCTAAGAATATGGGTTTGTTCTCTATAAAGTGAGTAACTGTAGAATTGCTAGACAGGATGTCCTTTAAAGTTTGGAAGCTGGTCCTGTGTTTTTGTTGCCACTGCCAGGGGGTCTTCCTATCTAAAAGTCTATGGAGGGGTTCAGCAATAGCTGCTTTGTGAGGCAGGAATGTGTGATAAAAATTAATTAAGCCAAGGAAAGCTTGTAGTTCCGCCTTATTCTGGGGTTCTGGAGCTAACTTTATGGCCCTAATTTTTCCTTCTGTAGGGTGGATGCCTGATGCATCAATTCTAAACCCCAAGAATTCAGTTGATTTTACCCCTATGCAACACTTATCCTTTTTTAATTTCAATCCTGCCTCCCTGAATTTCCCCAGTACCTGTTCTAGCCTTTCAGCTAGGATGTCCTCAGTTTTTCCAGCGATGAGGACATCGTCAAAGTAAGGGCA
The DNA here is from genome assembly GCF_964194415.1 of Vipera berus. NCBI lineage: Eukaryota > Metazoa > Chordata > Lepidosauria > Squamata > Viperidae > Vipera > Vipera berus. The sequence goes on from NC_138202.1 coordinate 233,377,511, forward strand.
TACACCTGGAATGCCCTTCAAGGTTCTCTCCATCACCTCCTGAAAGATGCCTGGAGCTGCAGCTATCCCGAACTGAAGTCTGTGAACACGGAACGCCCCCTTGTGGGTAACTATTGTTTGAGCCTCGGCGGCTTCCTTAGACACGGTAAGTTGCAAATACGCCTGCGCCAAGTCGAGCTTGGCGAAAATGGCGCCGTCCTGGATCGTCGCAAGGACCTGCTTCACCGTCGGGACCGGGTAAGCATGTTTTTTCATTGCGAGGTTCAGGGTAGCTTTATAGTCGGCACAGATCCTCACATCCCCATTCGGTTTCAGGGGTGTGACGATCGGTGTCTCCCACAGGCCCCCTTCTACTGGTTCTAAGACGCCCTGGCCTACTAGCTTATCTAGTTCGGCCTCGATTTTTTGTTTGAGGGCGAAAGGCACCCTCCGGGCCTTAAGCCTGATGGGCCTAACCTCGGGGTCTAAGTTAAAATTAATGGGGGGTCCCTTGTACCTCCCTAATGACCCGTCGAATACGTCTGCGAAATTATCGCAGACGGATTTTAGGGTTTTATTCTGAATGGTGTTAATTCCCCCCACCCAAATGCCTAGGGCCGAGAACCAATTAAGGCCTACAAGGCTAGTTCTCTGGCCCTCGGTGACTAAAATAGTTAATACTCCACTGAACCCCTTATATTTAACGTTGATGGTAGCCTCTCCCACTAGTTCTATGGGTGATTTCTGGAAGTCGGCTAATTGTAATTTGGTGGGTTTTAGGGGAATTTTATGGCCGCTTCTGGTTTCGATGTATTTAAGGGTGTCCCTAGAAATTATAGATACTGAGGCCCCGGAGTCCACTTCCATTTTGCAAGGGACACTTTGCAATTGGACTTTGATTCTTAATTTAGGCCTCAAAATGTGGTTGACTCTAGGGGTGTATTTTCGTCTAAGGATCCCCACGTGGTTGACCCCCACCCCAGTCCCCGGGTTGGAAGTGCGTGCCTTGGGCCTAGGGGTCTCTCCGCCACTCCGTTCGGGGGTTACCTCACCTGAGGCCCAAGCGTCGAGCTCGTGGAGGCGGTTGTCGTGCGGTCGGCTTCTGCAGATGGCCTGGATGTGGCCCGTTTTTCCGCACCCTCGGCATTTGGCATTTCGGAATCGGCAAGTCGATCGTTGGTGATTTCCGCCGCAGCTTCCGCACCGGGTCTCTGGGTCTCGAGGTCTGGCGGGGTTGTCCCTCTGGGGTCGTTGCGGCACTGGTGGTGGTTGCCTTCTGTTCTGATCTGGGCCTTCGGCTCGTAGTGGTCTCGGCGCCATCTTCCCGAACCTTCTGGCTACTTCGGCAATCTCGGCTTCCCACTGGTAGTCCACCTCCCCACCGTCCACATGGCTCTCCAGGTTAATTTCGGCTGAGGCTGCCATGCTGTTGTAGGGGGGGTCGCGTCTGCCAGTAGACTCGTACATGAGTAGCTCGTCTAAGACTTCTTGGAGGTTGCCGGTGGGCTTAGAGATGATTCGGTTTTGCAAGTGTTCGTCTCGCAGCCCCAAAACCACTCGGTCCCTGATGCGAATCTCGAGATTGTCATATTTACAGAGCAAGGCTGCTTCTCGGACTGCCGCCACAAATTGTTGTATTGATTCGCCCAGCCGCTGGTTCCTCTTCTCAAATATCCTCCGCCAGAACAGTTCCGACCGTTTAGGGGTGAAGTGGACCCTCAGTTTCGCCAACAGGTCGGCGTACGATACGCTGGAGACCGGCAGGGGTTGGCACAGGCCGACGGCCACCCGGTAAACCGGCGTGCCGCTGATAGTTAGTAGCGCTGCTGCCTTCTTCCTGTCCTCCGTGATCCCGTTGACCAGCATGTACCCCTCAACTTGTCCGACATATTCTTCCCAGTCTTCAGGGTAGTTAGGGTCAAACTCCTTCAGGGATCCGACTTGCGCCATTCTGTTGTTTTAATTTGCTTGCTGCTCGGTTGACTGTGGTTCAAATTTCCCGCTTTTCGCTCTGTCGGCTTCCCGCGGTTCTCTCGCTGTTCTGCCGTCAATCCCACCTTTGTCACCACTGTTATGTCCGGAATGACGAGCGGAGACAGCGATGTCGCACAAGGAACGTTTATTGGAACTCACATGGGTCAACTAGCTAGCAGCCGTTGAACCCTGCCTTAAATACTAACTCCATTCAAACATAACCAATCCCCGGCTTAGAATCTCCCGCCGGGAAGTAGCAGCCAATGATTGCACTCAGGTTTCCCGCCGAAGGGAAACCACTCCCATAACTATGTACACAACACACATGATCCTGGAACACGACAACCATCATAAATACGGGAACCGAATTTTGATCACGTGACCATGAGGATGGTGTGATGGTTGCAAGTGAAAAGACAAATTGTAAATTATTTTTTTCAGTGTTATTGTAACTTTGAACAATCACTGAACAAATGTTTGTAAATGCTAAACATTAAAACAAATGATAAATGTAACAAAGAAAATAATTAAAAAGCAGCAGCGATATTGGTGCTACATTAATTGAGTGACAAAGGTTTGTGAAATAACCAAACTTTTACAAACTTCTTCAACAGGCATTCAGTAACTGACTATCAAAAGCTAGCTCCTATTAATGTCACAAATATTTCCACCAGGATCTTTGGGTGATTTTCAGCAGCTTTAAGGCTGCTGCTGCTTTTAAAAAATGAAACAACAACAAAAGTAACCCCTTTGGTCACATTAGTTAATCCCTTCAAACATTCTTCAGAAATTAGTCAACCTGCCTCTAGCTGCAGCAGATGCCACTGTGTGGCCCCTACTGATAAGCGAGCTAGATGTTTATTCCATTGATCATAGCTTATGTAAATGTTTTAAGAGTTTACTTATGTTACATAATATCTCTTTCAAAGAAAGCTCAGTTTGCGATGAAGCACACGTACTCATCTACATGGTTTTCTTAACAACAACATGGCAGATGTTTGTGATTGCCTTTTTGGATTTCTCAACCAGCCTACAGTCTTCAGATTCCTTGTTGGTCTAGCAATCCAAGTCCAATCCAAGGCTTGAACCTAAGGCCAGATAAAGACAGCCACATATTGTCCTCTGCTAGACTGGTATATCTTGCCTCTCGGAAAATGCTCAGTGAAGATGTGACACTACTTTTGGCCAATACGAGTGACAATTATCAAACTATAATTTGATATATAATCTGCAGTTTTCTTCCAGGATGCTTACAATTAACCAAAGAGCAGCTGAATTTGTGGTTTTGAACGTGCAATGATTTTTGCATTTCCTTCAGAAAGACAATGTTAATGCATATTTAAATACTTATGTGTGCAGAGATGTCAAAGTAAATACAGAAAAAATATCCTCTTCTTCACCATGGAGGGTTAGTGTTTTTTCCTAGTTGTCAAACAGGATTGATACCAAATTTGACATGCAAGTGCCGCCATTATATATTTAAGTCTGATGTCTGGTGCAAACACAGGTGAAATAGGACTATAAATCATGGAGCCTAGAATTGCCCTGCAAATCGCTTCTAATATTTATCTACCATTTTTATTTGCTTTGTTAAACAATACTTTGCATTGAGTAGCATTAATATTAATAATACTTATTCATACATTTTTTAAAAATGAAGACTATTTATGAATCTCAACACTAGCATCGTGGAAAGAGATCTAGGTGTCCTAGTATACCGCCACTAAAGCATGAGCCAGTCCTGTTATTGCAGCTGCCAAAAAAAGCCAATGAAGTCCTAGGTTGCATCAGCAGAAGGAAAGTTTCAAGATCAAATGAAGTGATAGTGCCACTTTATTCTGCACTGATGAAATTCTGGTCACTTCAATACAAAAATGATGTTGAGACCCTAGAAAATATACAGAGAAAAGCAACAAAGGAGTCTGGAGGCTAAAACATATGCTGAAGGATTGAGGGAATTAGGTATGTCTAGTCTAACAGACTAGCTGGTGCAGAATGCAGCCGCACGAGTTGTGATGGGAGTCTCCCGATACTCCCGTGTAACGCCTCTTCTCCGCGAGCTGCATTGGCTTCCAGTTGCCCTCTGGGTGAGATTCAAGGTGCTGGTGATGACCTATAAAGCCCTAAATGGCTTGGGTCCGGGATATCTGAGGGAACACCTGCTGCCAGCATCAAGTTCCCTTCGTCCAGTGCGCTCCCACAGGGAGGGTCTTTTCAGGGTGCCGCCGGTAAAAGACTGCCGGCGGATAACACCCAGGGGGAGGGCCTTCTCTGTGGGTGTGCCTGCCCTCTGGAACCAGCTACCTGTGGAGCTCAGGACTGCCCCCGACCTTTGTTCATTTCGCCGGGACCTGAAGACCTGGCTCTTTGAGCTCTCCGGCCCAGGCTGAGAATTTTTAACTGGGGTTTTTATTTTTAGGGATTTAATTTAATCTCTTTTAATTGTTTTTAACTTTTGTATTGATTTGGTTTTAAATACCCTGTAAACCGCCCTGAGTATATACTGCGAAAGGGCAGTATATAAATCTAATAAAATAAATAAATAAATAAATAAATAATACTTGAAGTTTTGAAGAAGAGACTGGACAGCCATTTGTTGTTGCTGCATGGAAGGCTGGGGAATTCTGGGAGTTGAAGTCCAGTCTTCTTAAAGTTGTTGAGGTTGAGAAAAAGTTGCTCTGGAATATTTAGAAAACTCCATTTCCTAAAACTTACAGGTCCTAGACCAGTTGCCTGAGAATGAAACTGCCTTTAACCCTTGGAGTTACACACTGATTTTAATAAGAAAATACTCAAATAAACCCAAAGAATGGGGAGGACTGGGTGCTGAAGAGGCCGTAGCGGGAGAAAAGAGAAGTCTGAGAATAAAATTACAGCTCAAGATGAAATAAAACAAAACTTGACAACCTGTGGCCCTCCAAAGCATTTTGAATGAGAGTTCCCAATGTCTCTTAACTTCAGCCCTGTAGGCCAGTGCCAATAGGGACTGAAACTCAGCAACATATTGAGGCCGAAGCTTTTTCCACCCTTGAACCATAATGGTGGCTTTATATTTGAAGCCAGTATTTGGATCCAGTAAACTTCATATTCGGGCTTTCCAAAATACACATTTCAGGTGAAGTTCTTAGTCTTAAAATGGTATAGGCTAAAGTGCAATCTACTCCATTCCCTGCAGAGCTACTGAGCAGAGAAAATCACTTTCTCCTACGTGAATGGTTCGTAACCCCTGCCTTTACAAATGGCCTTCCTCATACAGGAGAAAGTAACAGGAAAGTAAACTTTCCCTGCAATGTGCCAAAATTAATACATGACCACTTTTAGCAATATTCAGAGAGCAAGAAAAAGTGGCATTTCTGAACTAGGCAACAAAATATGTCAGCATTATGAATTAAAATCCATTGGCACTGGCCCAATAGAAGTAGGCAGAGAAAGAACCTTTAAAAAACTATATTTATATCTTTCTATTTAAAGTAATTGGTTAAAACAAAGGAGTTAAAGTGCAATTCAATACTGTTTCATCCACTGATTTTTTTAAAAAATTGAATGCACAGTATGATTACTTCCGGTCAGACTGTTGGCATTCCAGAACCATGCGGACAAGTATACTAAATATTAGAGCAGGAATAAATATATTTGTAGGTTTTCAGTAGGGGACTCAATTCAATAGGCGCTTCATACATTTACTGTAGTATAATTTCAGTTGTGGCTATTGTTTACATTGCATTAAATGAAATCAACCAAAGATCAATTTGCTAATCTTAACTATCAAATTTATATTTGGGATTAGGTAAAGGTAAAGGTTCCCCCGCACGTGCGTGCTAGTCGTTTCCAACTCTAGGGGCCGGTGCTCATCTCTGTTTGAAAGCCGAAGAGCCAGCGCTTGTCCGAGAACATCTCCGTGGTCATGTGGCCGGCATGACTAGACGCCAAAGGCGCACGGAACGCTGTTACCTTCCCACCGGAGTGTTCCCTATTTTTCTACTTGCATTTTTACGTGGTTTCGAACTGCTAGGTTGGCAGAAGCTGGGATGAGTAACAGGTGCTTAGTCTGTTATGCGGCAGTCGGGATTCGACCCGCCAAACTGCCGACCTTCTGATCGACAAGCTCAGCGTCCTAACCCACTGAGCCACTGCGTCCCTTATATATTTGGGATTAGATACATTTAAATTCAGGGGAAACATTTTGGGACAGACCCATGGCATTGCACAGTTACATATCTTTTTTTAGTTATAACATGCATTTGTTCTTCCATTAATATAATTTTTCATTTCCATTCCGTCTCTTATATTCCACTTTGCATATCTCTTTGCTTCAATAAAACATAAAGTGAAATAAAAGAAAAGAAAATTAAAATAATAAAATAAAATGATAAAATCTCCACAAGGTGGGAAAAGCTGCACATCTTGGTTGTGCATACAAACATTGCAATGGAATATTATTATGGAGAAGAAGAGGAAAGCTATATTTACAGCCAGTGTCTTCATTCAGGCCTCTGCTTGATCAAATTATTCCAGCTCAAGACATTTAGGAGTGCAATGGCTCATGTGGTTAGGATGCTGCATTCAAAGCCTGAGTGCTGCTGTGTGTTGGGGTGAGCTCCCATTAATTTGCTCCAGCCAGTGGTGGGATTCAGCCACTTCACACCAGTTCAGCAGAACCAGTAGCTAATTTTTTGTTGCCCAGGCACAGAATGGACTTCTGGAAACAGCATCCACACAGGGAACCGGTTGTTCACATATTTGAATCCCACCACTGGCTCCAGCTCTTCCCCATCTAGCAGTTTGAAAGTGTGCAAATGGGAGTAGATAAATAGGCACCACTTCAGTTGGATCATTAATGGGGACACAAAAAGAACCCCTAATTGGGCATCCCTGGGCAATGGTGATGATGCTAGCTAATCCTTTCACTACTGACGTGCCTCGGTGCTTCTGACACAGTAGTAGTAGTGGTAGTAGTAGTAGTAGTAGTAGTAGTAGTAGTAGTAGTTCAGGAAATTAACCATTGAACTAGATGGGAATATGGAAGATATGCTAGTGTTTCATTCTCACAAAATCACTACGTTTAGTTCACTTAGACAGAGGTTATACAGTATGGTTGATTGGAATTAATAATTCAATCCCAATCCATTATTTAATCACCAACGATATGCTAATCGCCTTATCTGTGCAAGAAGATCCATGTTACCCCCATCAATTGCTTCCCAAATGACTCAATGGAGAATATGGTTCATACAAACAGCACTTTTTGCCATTCTTATATTGTACGTTGTTTTTTTTGTCACTGGTAATTGCATTATATATGCATTAGGATATATATATATATATATATTTACTGGATATTTTATTCCAGCAAGCAAACAGAGAAAAAGAATTCTGTTGTTTTCTGAAGAAGCTTCAAGGGAGTGTTTAACAGAGACCCTTTCCTTCATTAAAAAATATTTAGAATATGTGATCTGTCTCAACCGAAGCATCCCTTCAAACTGATTCTTGCTTCATGAGTTCAAGGAACACAGAACACCGGCTTCTAAAAACATCTAAAATGTTCAGATGACCTGTTCCAGAAGCTCTAGCAGGCAGAAGACACTTCCTAAGGGTTTCCTATGGATACCCAAAAGACCTTTCCAGCTGCTATAGAGCAGACATAGTAGTGTTGACAAGATGAATGTGCCTTGGTGAGATGAATAGCAACCTCCTGGCATAGCATTTATATTTCCTATATGGATCTTTCAATTGTTGTATCAAAATGAATGTCACCCCTTAAAAGTATATTGCCTAAGAATTATTTTCAGAGGCCTCGAAACTTTGGAAAGCCAATGAAGTAACAAGCGAATGCAAGCTCAGATGTTTTGCCAATAGAACTTGTTGGACCTACAGAGTTCTTTGAGTTCCTAATTTAAATGGTAGAAAGATCAGAGGACTCCACTTGCTGATATCCACTTGCTGATATCTTCTTACTCTTTTGACACCAGATTGGTAGTTGAGGTCCCAAGTAGACTTCATGCGGTAAGCAAATTTTAACCCAGTGTGCTAAGCAAGGGGAGAAGCAACCTAGAACTAAGGAGAAATTTCCTAAGGGTGAGAGCAATCAACCAATGGAATAATGTGCCTTCAGAGGTTTGGGTGCTCCATCACTAAAGGGACTGGACAACCATTTATCTGAAATAGTATAGGGTCTCTTGCTTGAGTAGGGGGTTGGACTAGAAGATCTCCAATGTCTCTTTCAACTCTATCTCATTCTATGTTCTATGTTCAAAATTTTGGTCTTAGTTAATTCATGCCAACGTCCATCAACCCCACCTACCTCACCAACCACTTTGTGTGCATCAGCTACAAACTTTAGAAAGCAAACTGTTTTTTTAATTATTCAACAGCTTGAAAAGCTTTGCTCTTAATGCCACAGAGTATGACTCAGAGGAACATTAACAGCTTTCTCACAAAATAATTGCTGATGAGTTAAGTACAAGCTTGAGAAATGTCACTGAAAGGGTAATTTTCAAGAAAGTTGAAAATGCTGAGGAAAACAGGGAAGCAGCATGAAAAAAATGTCTCCTCAGTCACAGTTGCCCCAGTCACCATAGCAATGTTATAATTATTTGTTGATTAAATCTGAAATTACACTGAATTGGGACTTTTTCCTACTCCCACATGATCATCATGGGTATCTGTTAGTACATATACTAATCCCATTGTATACTTGTCACAATGGCATAATTTTTTGGGAGGGGGAGAGGGGACCATGCTGCTTCACTCTTGAGAGGAAGCACATTTGACAAGCAGCAAGATCTGGAGTGCTAAATAAGTAAAGGGAATGTAGTTGATGTTATTTAATGTAAAAGTTCGTTATTAACTCTGAGCAGTGAAGGAACACCTGTTGGAAATAAAGTAATTTTCTCCTCACAAGCGGTACTTATATAAAGGGCATCTAATATCAATTATGTATTTTCAGTACAGGAATAAAATAACGTTATTCATTACAATAATAACTACTGAGACTAGAACTGCAAACCTATATACAAAGTGCCCTTGAAGACCACTCGGAAGCTTCAAGTCATTCAGAATGCAGCAACAAGGAAACTCCTGGGCCTTCTTTAGCATGCCCATATAATACCCACTGCTTTGCAAGCTGTGTTGGTTGTCAGTATGGTTCTGAGTGCAAGTCACCTAGAGATTGTCACCTAGAAAGCCCTATGTGCCATGGAGCCCAATTATTTGGCAGACTGTCTATCTCCTAGCCAACTACATTCTGGATTACCTTGATCAAAGAGTGATCCTTGGAGGCCAAAGAAACATGTCTTCTCTGCCATGAGATCTACCCTCTGGAATAAGGTTTTCTCCCTGAGATCAGGAGAACTCATACCCTGATGATGTCCCATAAATCCTAAAGATCTAACTGTACTTCCAGAACCTAGGATAGCGTGCGTGAATCTCTCCTTAATAGAGGCATTGGTTATATTTTGTCTATGTTTTCATGTGACTTGTCCAGATTATTATATTGTGTCACTATTACCTTATTGCATTTTGTTTGTATTTATTTATTCAATTTCTATAGCTGCCCAACTAAGCCAACTAAACCAAGTGACTCTTGGTTTATGATTCTAAAACAATAAAGCAATTAAAACAATAAAAATCATGCACAAAATAAAGAAGTACAAATAGCAGCCATGCTGATCAATGAACTATTAATGAAGCCAAGTAACAGGGCCCTTAACACATGCTGAGACACAGGCCCAGGTACATACATAGCCAACCTTTAAAGCTTTGTAAAAAGTCAACAAAGTTGGAGACATATTTAATATTGTGAGTTCCCCAAGTTGGTTTGGAATTGAGGATCACTGAAATAAAAAGTTATATTACTGTATATTATGGAGTCTTTATCTTAATTGGTAGTTCCTTGATGGGTTATTATTTACTGCTTGTTTGTCTGGTGTTAATCCTAGTGTTGATCACGGCTAATCTGTTAATCTGGGTGTTGATTCCAGGAAAAAGGTTGTGCTCTTTTTATTTTCCTTTTTTTTTCTATTTCACTGTTGAATAGTTTCTCTCTCATCTCTGTTTCAAAGCCGAAGAGCCAGCGCTTGTCCGAGGACTTCTCCGTGGTCATGTGGCCGGCATGACTAGATGCCAAAGGTGCACAGAACGCTGTTACCTTCCCACTGTAGTGGTCCCTATTTTTCTACTTGCATTTTTACGTGCTTTCGAACTGCTAGGTTGGCAGAAGCTGGGACGAGTAACAGGCGCTCACTCTGTTATGCGGCACTTGGGATTCGACCCGCCAAACTGCCGACCTTCTGATTGACAAGCTCAACATCCTAACCCACTCTCTATGTGCCTGTTAATGGCTGATTTGTCTGAGTTCCAAGTTTCCAGGAATTTCCCAGCATTTGTTTGGATTTAGCTTGGTCTAGCATGCTCAGTTTCTCAGTTGAAACTATAACTAAATCTGTCCATATGTTGTGAAATTAAGGTCTTTTCATCATGTCTTCTGACTTCTAGTTGGTGTTCATGGCTTTATTCTGCTAGTCTTCTGCCTGACTGTCCTATATAGTCCTACATAGTGGCTGTTACAGTCCATCTATATACACATTGTAGGATACTTCTGTTTTTTCTGCTTGGATTCCTGTGTCTTTTGGATTAGTTAAGATGTTTTGAGAGGCTTTATTTGACACCATTTTCTGGTATATTCTAATGTTTTCATTTATATAGCAAATAATAGTGGGAGAGAATTACCTCTGGAGACTTCACATGTAAGTGGCGACAAAGTCACCTTTCCTCCCCTATAACAACTGAAAAAGGAATTAAACTTCTCACAACATTGTCTGCAGTCCTTAACCCTCACGAAGGGTCAAGAAAGATATCATGATCAGTAGTATCAAATGTTGTGCTGAGCAAATGATCAGTAGTATCAAATGTTCCGAAAGGACTTCCACCATCTAATTCCCAACAAAGGTCATCTATTAGCATGACCAATGTGTTTCTGTCCCATGCCCAGGTCTGACCCATCATGACTCCATGGACAACATTCCTCCATGTCTTCCTGTCCTCTACCATCTTCTGGAGTCCATTTAGGCTCACCCCTACTGCTTCAGTGACTCCATCCAGCCACCTCATTCTCTGTCGTCCCCTTCTTCTATTGCCCTCAATCTTTCCCAGCATTAGGCTCTTCTCAAGTGAGACCTTCTTTCTCATTAGGTGGCCAAAGTATTTGAGTTTCAACTTCAGGATCTGGCCTTCTAAAGAGCAGTCAGGGTTGATCTCTGCTAGGACTGACCGGTTTGATCGCCTTGCAGTCCAAGGGACTCGCAGGAGTCTTCTCCAGCACCATAGTTCAAAGGCTTCAATTCTTTGGTGCTCAGCCTTTCTTATGGTCCAACTTTCACAGCCATGCATTGCAACTGGGAAGACCATGTCCTTGACTATGTGAACTTTTGTTGGCAGGGTGATGTCTCTGCTTTTTAGTGTGCTGTCTCGATTTGCCATGGCTTTCCTCCCCAGGAGCAAGCGTCTTTTAATTTCTTGGCTGCAGTCCCCATCTGCGGTGATCTTGGAGCCCAGGAAAATAAAATCTGTCACTACCTCCATTTCTTCCCCATCTATTTGCCAGGAATGGAGAGGGCTGGATGCCATGATCTTGGTTTTCTAAATGTTTAGTTTCAACCCAACTTTTTCACTCTCCTTCTTCACTCGCAGAAAGAGGCTCTTTAGTTCCTCTTCAATTTCTGCCATTAGAGTGGTATCATCTACATATCTTAGGTCAGTGATGGCGAACCTTTTAGAGACCGAGTGCCCAAACTGCAACCCAAAACTCACTTATGTACCGTTGGGTGCTGGGTGGGTGTGGCCCATTGGGTGGGCATGGCCCATTGGGTGGGTGGGGCTGTGGTGGTAACAGCAGACTGGGTGGGACTAAAAAGTTCAATCAATCAATTCCAACTTTGCGAGATCTTTTTTTTTCCACGAGAAGTTGAAATTGATTGATTGATTGAACCTTTTTTTTGCCCATGGTGGCAGAGACCTAAAGCAAAAAGGTTTTATAAAACCCAGCTGAAGGCCTAAGACTGGGGCGAAGGCATGCGTGCCCACAGAGAGGGCTCTGCATGCCCCATGTGGCACGCGTGCCATGGGTTCACCACCAGAGTCTTAGGTTGTTGATATTTCTCCTGGCAATCTTATTACCAACTGTTGATTCATCTAGCCCTGCCTTTCTCATGATGTGCTCTGCATATAAGTTAAACAGGCAGGAGTCCGGCAAGTTATACAGACTTGCCGGACTCCTTTCCCAATTTTGAACCAATCAGTGGTTCCGTGTCCAGTTCTCACTGTTGCTTCTTGACCCGCATATAGATTTCTCAAGAGAGAATGAGATGGTCTGGTACTCCCATCTCTTTAAGAACTTGCCACAGTTTGTTGTGATCCACACAGTCAAATGCTTTAGCATAGTCAATAAAGCAGAAGTAGATGTTTTTCTGGAACTCCCTAGCTTTCTCCATGATCCAGCGTATGTTGGCAATATGCTCTCTAGTTCCTCTGCCTCTTCGAAATCCTGCCTGTACTTCTGGTAGTTCTCGATCCACATACTGCTGGACTCTAGCTTGTAGGATTGTAAGCATGACTTTACTAGCATGTGAAATGAGTGCAATGGTGCGATAGTTTGAACATTATTTGGCAATGCCTTTCTTGGGAATTGGAATGTAAACTGATCTTTTCCAATCTTGTGGCCACTGTTGAGTTTTCCAAATTTGCTGGCAAATTGAGCGTAGCACTTTTACTGCATCGTCTTTTAAGATTTTGAATAGCTCAGCTGGAATACTGTCACCTCCACTAGCTTTGTTGTTGCTCAGCTTTCCTAAGGCCCATTTCACTTCACATTCTAGGATGTCTGGCTTGAGGTCAATGACCATCTCATTGTGGTTATCAGGGATGTTAAGCTCATTCTTGTATAGTTGTTCCGTGTAATTTTGCCGCCTCTTCTTAATCTCTTCTGCCTCTGTTAGGTCCCTGCCATTTTGGTCCTTTATCATGCCCATTTTTGCATTAAACGTTCCCTTCATCTCTCCAATTTTCTTGAAGCGATCTCTGATCCTCCCTATTCTATTGTTTTCTTCTATTTCTTTGCACTGTTCATTTAAGAAGGCATTCTTATCTCTTCTAGCTATTCTCTGGAATTCTGCATTCAATTGAGTGTATCTTTCTTTTTCTCCCTTGCCTTTCACTTCCCTCCTGTCCTCAGCTATTTGAAAGCTTCCTCAGACAACCATTTTTCTTTCTTGCATTTCTTTTTCTTTGGGATGGTTTTAGTTGCTACCTCTTGTACAATGTTGCGAACCTCCATCCATAGTTCTTCAGGCACTCTGTCTATCAGACCTAATTCCTTAAATCTATTTGTCACTTCTACTGTATATTCAACAGGGATGTGATTTAATTCATACCTGAGTGGCCTAGTGCTTTTCCCTACTTTCTTCAGTTTAAGCCTAAACTTTGCCATGAGAAGCTCATGGTCTGAGCCACAGTCAGCTCCTGGTCTTGTTTTTACTGACTGTATAGAGCTTCTCCATCTTTGGCTGCAGAGCACATAGTCAATCTGATTTCTGTGTTGACTGTCTGGTGATGTCCATGTGTAGAGCCGTCTTTTGGGTTGTTGGAAAAGAGTGTTTGCTATGACCATTGTATTCTCTTGACAAAATTCTATCAGCCTGTGCCCTGCTTCATTTTGTCCTCCAAGGCCAAACTTGCCTGTTATTCCAGTTATCTTTTGGCTTCCTACTTTAGCATTCCAATCCCCCATGATGATAAGGCTTCATAGAACTGATGTAGGGCTTCATAGAACTGGTCAATTTCATCCTCTTCAGCACCGGTGGTTGGGGCATAGACTTGGACTACTATGATATTGAATGGTTTGCCTTGAATTCGAACTGAGATCATTCTGTCATTTTGGGGGTTGTATCCCAGTATTGCTTTTCCTACTCTTTTATTGACTATGAAGGCTACTTCATCTCTTCTGAGGGATTCTTGCCCACAGTAGTATACCTGATGGTAATCTGAATTAAATTCACCCATTCCTGTCCATTTTAGTTCGCTGATTCCTAAGATGTCGATGTTCAGTCTTGTCATCTCTTTTTTAACCATGTCCACCTTTCCTTGATTCATGGTTCTTACATTCCAGGTTCCTATGGAGAAAAAATCTTCACAGCATTGGACTTTCCTTTCACCACTAGATACATCCACAGCTGAGCGTCCTTTTGGCTTTGGCCCAGTCACTTCATTCTTTCTGGTGCTACTAGTACTAGCCCTCTGCTCTTCCCCACTAGCATATTGGACACCTTCAGACCTGAGGGGCTCATCTTCCAGTGTCATATTTTTTTTTGCTTTTGGTACTGTCCATGGGGTTTTCATGGCAAAGATACTGGAGTGGGTTGCCATTTCCTTCTCTAGTGGATCACATTTTGTCAGAACTCTCTGCTATGACTTCTCCGTCTTGGGTGGCCCTGCACGGTATAGTTCATAGCTTCATTGAATTACACAATCCCCTTCACCACGACAAGTCAGTAATCCATGAAGGGGACTACCAGTCTTAGTTCAGCGCTTTAACCATTTCATTACAATAGCTCTTCACGATCACTATACTACAAAAGACTCTCTTTAAGTGAAAAAAAGAGAGAGTAATCTTTAGAAAAGAATCCCTAGTACTATTCATACATGAAAGGAATAAGTACTGAAATGTGGATGTTGCTTTCCAAAGGATACATGTCAGACTATATTACTTAAACACTCTTTGTAGCTATTCTGAGCCCAGATACAATCTTCCTATGCAATGATATTCAAAATACAGAAACACTCTCCAAGGAAAAAATGAAACAAATGGTAAATGGGGAGTACTGTTGTTTGGGCTATTTTTCTAGGCAGTTCAAAATAAAAACTAATGCAGATGAATTCAGTACATACTTAATTACTGTCGGTGGAAGAAGATACATCAAGTGAGCCGGAAGACATATGTGAATATCAGCAGTTCAGGAATATAGATGTTCCTCTATCTTTACCCAAGCCACAGAGGGGATTCTGTACTTATAATGAACATTACATTCTATTCTTGAAACAGTAGTATCTTAGTGAGCAGCTATTTATTACCAGGCAAGAACATTAAATTATATCTGGATGTTGTAGTTGGTTCATACAGTGCATCTGTTATTATGTGGAAGAAAGGGGTATTTTATTAATATCAGTTAAGTGGAATTGTTATTTGGTTTTAGGTTTTGTCCTGATTTCAGCTAGTTCTCATGCTCATCTTCCATTTTTGGAGTGCATCCCCCTGCATATCACTCAAAAATTCAGTGGGACTTCCATTCTCCAAAACTCACTCACTTCTACTTACTTTTACATCTTTCCATAATCCTGTGTCCCTGAACTTGTTCTGAAGTGTTACTGCAACCTTTTCTCAAAAAATGGGAAAATTTCAAAGAGGATTCAAAGATAAATTTCTTCGTGTTTCTCAACCCCTCCTGTCCAACCTGGATGGCGACGGTTGTTTTCTGAGCTCCGTGCTCTTAGCGACGAGCTTCAAATGTGATATTTGGGAAGCCCAACCATGGCGTGGTGACCCGATGGAGAATTGGAGATGCTAGCAGCAGCCTGGTGTTGCTTTTAGCGACGCAGAGGCTCCCCTCTCCCCCTCGGAAATCTCGCCGGCCTGAAGATCGGCTGAGGCGTGGCCATGCCGTTTGGACTGCCACTGGTGTTGCCGGGTGCTTTATTGCATTGCGGAGACATCAACAGCAGGCGGGCTCCACTTTGGAGCGGCGTGGAGACCTTGGCCATTTGAACTGCTGCTGGACGCTTTTCTGGACCGCGGAGATATGAACAGCAGATGGACGCCATTTTTAGGGGCGTGGAGGCTTCCTTTTCCTCTCAGAAGGCCTGCCAGCCCAAAGTGGGATGGGTCTTCCTGGTACTCTGGATCCAGTCCACCATAGGTGGGTTTCCCTCAGCGGTGGTGAGAGGGCAGCTGCGGTTGCTCTACCTGGCTGACTCGGGTGAGAGCCGAGTTGAACTGAATTGGTGGTCTGAGAGATATTCTGGACTTAATTAACATCATTATTGTCATCTAACTATCCATTTGGTTTTATCGCTCTATGCAGTTTTTATTATGCTATGGCCCGTATTCGGTACTCTAGCACGGACTTGTATGCTCTTAGAGGGGCTCCTCCCTCCTGGATACGACCTGTCACCATGTCCCTCACTTCCCTTAAGGACTGGCCCAATTGTTGGGACCCTGAGAGGTGGTTGGGCTTAGATAGGGGCCTCTGGTGGAAATGTATTAAGAGGCCCCTGGTATGTTTTCTAGCCAGTTATTTTAAAGGGTTAGGGAGGGGGGAGAATGGTAGGGTGGGGAAGGAATCAAGCTTACCAACTGGCTGTCAGTCTGGGCCTATAACAGTTCCCGGTGAGATGGGGTTGGGGGTATGGACTTTTGGTTCCGCTTGTACTGGGGTGGGGTTGCAAATCCCCATGATGATTGGGAACGACAGCAGGCGGTTACACAGAGGGCTGTATCAACATTTGGGATTTCACCCCCGCTGTCTTCAAGCGGTGGCATGCTTTGACCCTCCAGTTGGCACCCTTTTATCCGGGGGTGAGGGGGATCAGGACCCTGAGCTCAGGCTTGTGTATTTTAATGCCAGATCCATTGTGAACAAGGCTCCCCTCATCCGGGATTTGATCGAGGAGGAACACATGGATCTGGCATGCATCACAGAGACCTGGTTGGGCCCAGAGGGCAGTGTCCCTCTGATTGAGTTGTGCCCTCTGAGTTTCTGTGTGCTGCACTGGCTGCGGGCTCAGGGTAGGGGCGGTGGGGTGGCGGTGGTTATTCGGGAGACCTTATGTCCACGGGAGACCACCATTGTACAAATAGGCGGGAGTGAGTCCCTCCTCCTGAGATGTGGCCCTCGAGCTCAGTTGGGCCTGTTGCTAACATACCTGGCGCCCAGCTGTGTGGCAACGGCCCTGCCTGAGCTGCTCGACACCCTCTCAGGGTTGATGGTGGAGTTTCCCAGACTCATAGTTCTGGGCGACTTCAACCTGCCTTCCCTTCAACTACCTACGGAACTTAGGACTGCCCCCGACCTTCGCTCATTTCGCCGGGACCTGAAAACTTGGCTCTTCGAGCTGTTTGGCCCAGACTGAGGGGTTTTTAATTTTAATTGGGTTTTAGATTTACTTTTGGGGCTTGAATTTAATTAATTGTTTTAATTGATTTTAATTTTTGTATTTCATGGTTTTAACTGCCCTGTAAACCTACTTTGGTAATGTAACATAACCTAACGTAATGAAACATCTGCAAGAAAATCACCAAGCTCAGAAAGCACCAAGGACCCCAGAGGATACAAGGGTTAAGGGTCATTTGATATTCCAGGTAATGGGATATTCCAGGTAATGAAACAAAGGGTTATTCCAGCAGATAGATTTTGAATTTCCTTTTTTCTTTATTTTTCTAGCTTTAACTACATAACATTTAACAAAAGAGAAAAGTAGTTTTCATTATACCTGATTAACTCCTTATCTAGACTACTTAGTTATTTCATATAATGATTTAATGTTTATGCAAACAAGAGACGAACCACTTTGCAATGGTAGATCATTGGTCAATTGACAATAGAAATTCTGAGAAATACTGTATGTGAAACAGCCTATCCTAACCTGATACAGTAATTTAGCAGACTCTCCAATAGTGTATCTGTTGATGGATAATCCAATCAGCACAAAATAGAGCTGAAAAATATTTATATATCTATTCATTATTAAAATTTGAAATTCAAAATTAAAATGTGTTCTCAAAATCTTTCTCCAATGGATCAATGTTTGAATATATCTAGCCTTTCACCCACACAGAGTTAATATTTCATTATTTCTGCTCTGGGTTTATTGAAAGCACCTTCTATTTTGCCTTTAATCTACTGAAACTGCAATTATATGTATAAAGTGAACCTTTTATGTACTTTGGTTCTTTTGCAGTAATACAGCTCTGAGGGCCACATTGCTGGTGTCAGCTCCCCTGGGCAGGGGTGCTTTAGGACTGGCTCAACAGCAAATAGTCTTTTCATATTCTTAATGTTCTTGGATGTTGTTGCTTTGACAGCTACTTTGTTTGCAACTATGATACTACCTGATGCTTTTAGTAATGGTTTTTAGAAGTCTGGGGGGGGGGGGGAATAGCCAAACTATAAAAATCCACAGGAGTACCTTATGATATATGCAATTCGCCCACAGGTCCAGTCCTCCCCAAAATGTATTTTGAATATTCCTCATAAGCACAATATCTTCAGCCTATACATGATAATATTAAAAGCATGATGACCCTAATTTGTCAACCGAATTAGGTAAATAAGCAACCTGGTGGGAAAAACAAAACAAAAGAAAACAAAGAATGTATTAGCTTCTTAAAGATTGCCACACTACATTTGAATGTTTAATGAATCCATCTATGAATGGGTACCCAAATCTTATTATATCTCCTCAGTCATGAGATTAAAATGGGGAAATCCTTCAGTTCTGTGGTTTCACAACAAATGAACCAGATTAAACCTCTTTGTAAATAGCTATCATCTTTTTTTTCCTTTTTTTAAGAGTGCTGCCTAAAATGTGTCTTCATACCAATCTGAAGGCTGGAACCCCTCATTTAATCTAGGATCTGCTTGTGGTAGAATAACTATTAACCCAACATCCTCCCATAATAAATGACATTTAATACTTGAACTGAATGGTTTTGTTTATGGTTGAACATACACTGAATCACCAAAATTATGACATTAATTATAGTTCACACCAGTTCACATAAGCTATGTGGTGGGACATCACTAATCATTTTGTGAACCTTCCTACAGATAAAGGAATGAAGGTGAACTGCAGAAGAGTTTACTTCACTCTCTTTCTAATAAACTCTTGTAGACCATCTGTCAGAGCTCACTACAGTGTGTCTAAGATTCCCGAAGCATTGTAGTACATGATTTATAAGGTACACCTACCTATTACTGGGCTCTTTCCTGATCTTGTGAGTTAAAACTGTCTGCAAAGAACAATTAAATTAAAATAAAATAAAATAAAATAAAATAAAATAAAATAAAATAAAAAAAAATAAAATAATAAAATAAAATAAAATAAAATAAAATAATAAAATAAAATAAAATAAAATAAAATAATAAAATAAAATAAAATAAAATAATAAAATAAAATAAAATAAAATAAAATAAAATAAAATAAAATAAAATAAAATAAAATAAAATAAAATAAAATAATGAGTTTAGCAATGCTGAACAAAGGAATATTTGTGTCAAGGCTGTCAGCTGACTGCAAAAGAAGGATTTAATCAATACATACCAGCCAGTGTAAGAAAAGATAAAAAAGATATAAGCTTCACATTGGGGGTTTAAAAATCACCAGATTTTTTATTAGCCTGCACAAGAGCACAGGACAGAAAAAAAAATGAGTTTAATGGGCTTCAGTTTAGCTGACTCCAGGTCTACTGTGGCATTTATAAGAACTTCTATATACACTTTCTGTTTGATCTTGATCTCATTTAGGCCTAGCTTGATAATGCTTCTTGGCAGATCAAAGATGTATAGCACTTTATGCCTTCTTAACAGTGTTTTCTTTCTGAAGTCTAAAAAAAAATTGGACAGCAGGAGTTTTAGCTTCATCCTTAAAAAAAGAAAATGATAATAATAATAAAAAAGGAATAAGGTGTCTGATGGTTAACTTTGACTGAGTGGTGATCATGTCTTTTAGTTTCTTTCCAACCAAGGACATAATTGGATTGAAGGTGATTGCATAATTTTCAGAAACATTATTCTGAAAATTGAAAATATTATTTGTAGAATGTACTTGTATCATTATAAATAATAACAATAACAATAACAGTAACAGTAACAGTAACAAGAAGAAGAAGAAGAAGAAGAAGAAGAAGAAGAAGAAGAAGAAGAAGAAGAAGAAGAAGAAGAAGAAGAAGAAGAAGAAGAAGAAGTTGGAAGGGACCTTGGAGGTCATCTAGTCCAACCCCCTGCTGAGGCAGGAAACCCTATACCATTTCAGGCAAATGGCTGTCCAGTCTCTTCTTAAAAACTTCCAGTGTTGTGTTGAAGCATTCACCACTTCTGGAGGCAGGTTGTTCCACTGGTTAATTGTTCTAACTGTCAGGAAGTTTCTCCTTAGTTCTAGGTTGATCCTCTCCTTTGATTAGTTTCCATCCGTTGCTTCTTGTCCTGCTTTCAAGTGCTTTGGAGAATAGCTTGACTCCGTCTTCTTTGTGGCAGCCCCTGAGGTATTGGAACACTGCTATCATGTCACCCCCCCCCACCCTTCTCTTCGTTAAGCTATAAAATACCCAGTTCCAACAATCGTTCCCTATATGTTTTAGCCTCCAGTCCCCCAATCATCTTTGTTGCTGTTCTCTGTACTCTTTCTAAAGAACTTGTAGTTCTTTGTATTTAAGTTAATGCTGGTTATAGGTTTTTACTCTGGAAGTCTGATTATTCCAACAAATGTGGCATCATCTGTGTTACAGAAGAGGCATGTTATGAACTCTATTTTGCTTACATGTTTCTTATGTACAATTCCCTTTGTTCAAATGTATTTGTGTATTATCATCCTCAAGTATACATGCAGCATTATGTTTGTGGGCCCTCCATTAATTTCAACTGAGAAACCAATTTTATATCTGCAAAGGAATGGATAGATAGATAGGAATGGATAGATAGAATACCAGAATGGAAACTATCTGGGATGTTCATGTCTTCAGAATGCTATTGGTTGAAGCAATGGGGTATTATTTTAACATCCAGAATATGCCCTAGTTTAAATAATTTTCCCATCTTTAGATTTGCAATGATGGATTTGGATTCATCAACAGATTAGACCGTTTCTTTCAAAATTGTCATAAATAAAACTTCAGTTATCTAACTGCTAAACTATTCTTTTGTGAAACTGACATCACATCATTAAGATCTGTAAAAAGAAGAGTTAACTTAGATTAATTAGTAATTGAGTAATTTTTAAGCCATAAAAAGTGATATTTAGCAAAGTGAAATGTGCCATTAATACACAGAAGCCAGATCCTCTTAACAATGGTAAATCTTAATTATCCTGTGGTATGTCATTTATATTCAACTTGTAATATCCAATCTTGTCTTGCTGTTCAGATACCAGGGGTGAATTTGTCACTTTCATTCTTAAAGTGTTGTTAACTAAGTCACAGAGGAGGAAATAAAATGCTTTAAAAAGCATTCTTAGCAGTTCTCTAGACTAAGTAAGAATACAGGCTTTCAACTCCTATGAAAGACTTTAAGCTCTTTATAGTGTCTAAATATTACACTTAACATTTGGTTCAACCTGAGTATATTTAAACACATCTGAGGATTATTATTTTTAAGAACATTATTTAATCTAACTCCTCTCCAATGAGCAGCTAATGACTACAATACAGGTGAAACTCAAAAAAGTAGAATATCATG
The DNA here is from genome assembly GCF_964194415.1 of Vipera berus. NCBI lineage: Eukaryota > Metazoa > Chordata > Lepidosauria > Squamata > Viperidae > Vipera > Vipera berus. The sequence continues at coordinate 233,398,960 of NC_138202.1, forward strand.
CAAAAGTTCATTTATTTCAGTAATGCAACTTAAAAGGGGAAACTAATATATGAGATAGACTCATTACATGCAAAGCAAGATAGTTCAAGCCATGATTTGTCATCATTGTGATGATTATGGCGTACAGCTCATGAAAACCCCAAATCCACAATCTCAGAAAATTAGAATATTACATGCAATCAATAAAACAAGGAGTGTACATAGAACAATATCGGACCTCTGAAAAGTATAAGCATGCATATGTACTCAGTACTTGGTTTGGGCCCCTTTTGCAGCAATTACTGCCTCAATGCGGCGTGGCATGGAAGCTATCAGCCTGTGGCACTGCTGAGGTGTTATGGAAGACCAGGATGCTTCAATAGCGGCCTTCAGCTCTTCTGCATTGTTCGGTCTCATGTCTCTCATCTTTCTCTTGGCAATGCCCCATAGATTCTCTATGGGCTTCAGGTCAGGCGAGTTTGCTGGCCAATCAAACACAGTAATCCCATGGTCATTGAACCAGGTTTTGGTGCTTTTGGCAGTGTGGGCAGGTGCCAAGTCCTGCTGGAAAATGAAGTCAGCATCCCCATAAAGCTCGTCTGTGGAAGGAAGCATGAAGTGCTCCAAAATCTCCTGGTAGATGGCTGTGTTGACCCTGGACTTCATGAAGCACAGTGGACCAACACCAGCAGATGACATGGCTCCCCAAATCAACACAGACCGTGGAAACTTCACACTGGACTTCAAGCATCTTGCAGTGTGTGCCTCTCCATTCTTCCTCCAGACTCTGGGTCCTTGGTTTCCAAATGAGATGCAAAAGTTGCTCTCATCAGAAAAGAGGACTTTGGACCACTGAGCAACAGACCAGGTCTGTTTTTCTTTAGCCCAGGTAAGACGCTTCTGACGTTGTTTGTTGTTCAGGAGCGGCTTGACAAGAGGAATACGACATTTGAAGCCCATGTCCAGGATCCGTCTGTGTGTGGTGGCTCTTGATGCACTGACTCCAGCCTCAGTCCACTCCTTGTGAAAGTCCTCAACACTTTTGAATGGCCTTTTCCTGACAATCCTCTCCAGGCTGCGGTCATCTCTGCTGCTTATGCACCTTTTTCTTCCACACTTTTCCCTTCCACATTACTTTCTATTAATGTGCTTTGATACAGCACTTTGGGAACATCCAACTTCTTTTGCAATTACCTTTTGAGGCTTTCCTTCCTTATGGAGGGTGTCAATGATGGTTTTCTGCACAACTGTCAGGTCAGCAGTCTTCCCCATGATTGTGATTCTTACTGAACCAGACTGAGAAACCATTTAAAGGCTTGGGAACTCTTTGCAGGTGTTATGGCTTAATTAGCTGATTAGAGTGGGACACTTTGAGCCTAGAATATTGCACCTTTTCACAATATTCTAATTTTCTGAGATTGTGGATTTGGGGTTTTCATGAACCGTACGCCATAATCATCACAATGATGACAAATCAGGGCTTGAACTATCTTGCTTTGCATGTAATGAGTCTATCTCATATATTACTTTCCCCTTTTAAGTTGCATTACTGAAATAAATGAACTTTTGCATGATATTCTAATTTTTCGAGTTTCACCTGTATTTAAATATTATTTTCTTTCTTTTTTATGTTTAATAAAATGAGCACTTCTGAAATAAGTAATGCAGCATGCCTTGAAAAAAAAATATTTTCCGTATTTACAGAACAATCGGATCCCTCTATCAGAGATGTTTGAAAAACCTGAAAAAAAATGTTTTCTAAAAAAGGTGTTTTTTTTAAATTCCATTTATATCCCTCCCTTCTCCGAAGACTCAGGGCAGCTTTACAAACTTAGCAGTAGCCTTCATTCTATGTATATGCCTGCTTATTAGGGCTTTCACACACACCCCAAGCGGCATTATTACAAAGTCAGCTTAATTGCCCCCAACAATCTGGGTCCTCATTTTACCTACCTCGGAAGGATGGAAGGCTGAGTCAACCTTGAGCCTGGTGGGATGCGAACCTGCACTAATTGCAGGCAGCTGGTGTTACTGGGTTGTTGTTGTTGTTGTTGTTGTTGTTTGGTGATACATATAAGTTAAAATCAGAAAAAAAATCTTACATGGCATGCTAAGTTCAGTAATGGAAGGCTACTGTCAACCGTCCAGATAGCGAACTCAAAATCAAGAAATCTTCAAGTCTTTGAAGCACCATAAATGATAAACTTTATTGAATACGCCTCTCAGAAATGAAGAAGCAAAAACAGCTCTGATTTTCCTGCACAAAAATCTGCCTAGTTAACAATAGCTTCCCTTAACCCTGCCCCCGGGTGTTAACATTGCCCAATCATATGTCTTTGGTTTGTTATGATTATGGTCCGCTTCTCTGCCAGACACCTCTGTTAGTGACCTTAGCATCCTTGTAGGCTCTCACAGTCTGTGGACAGCTTCCTAGACTTCTGCTTCCTCCCCATGCTTTCTACCCCTCCCCCCTGTTTCTATGGCAGGTTGAGTAGAGATAGAAGCTAGGAGGCATCTTAGAAGTTCACCCTTGACAGCTACACTTCTATAGGAACATTTAAAAGTGATTCTTTGGTTCATTCAACTACTCCTAAGGAAATAAGATTTAGCACAAAACAGAACCAATCATGCAAAGTTGTATCATGTATAGCAGTAAATTAACTTGTCAGCCATAGTATGGGAACATTAAAATAGACAACTGACCCATATTTGCATATGTTTTTTTAAGGAGATTGGGAAAAATAAATAAACCAGCATTTCACTATCAAACGTAGTAGAGAACAGGGTTTGTTCTAAATATTCTTTGTGGGCCCAAGCCATGGCTGCAGCTGCCCACCTGGCAATAGGGATTAGTGATATAATGAAGTTCTAACAGGATTCTCTTAAGTCTCTCCACCAGCAAGTACTCTGTGAGTCCGGGGACTTCCTGGAGGAACTGGTGAATGAATCCCATGGAATGAAAAAAAATATATTCGCAAATTCAGTTCTCACCACATTCAACATGATATTCAGAAAAGTTGGATTTCATTCCCAATGTTTATAAAATAATGATTTAAAATGATTCTAAGCCAAAAATTCTGAAGACAATAAAATTTACTGGCTACCTGCCCAGACCCTTGTCCCTCACACTCATCAGTATAAAAATTGGTTACTCTATAGAGATATCTATAGAGATTTCAGATAATTTTCTATTGACTGTATTTTCAAATAATCTCATATACTTTGCACAATTCCCCAAACTCTCCTTTAGGTTCTTTGCTCACTGAATTTTGTAATCCAATTACCTGTACAAAAATTCTAAATAATGTATGTATTGGGGAAAGTATATGCACTTGTGTATATTAAGGAATGCTATGAATAAAACATAGAAATTGTAAGAAGGAGTAGGAAATCTCATTATGTGAGAATATGAAAAGCTAAAGCTCATTGGATGACAATTAATCTGTACAAACTAACAAGAAGAACTTTCCACAGATAAAAGATGCAATAACTATGAACCACATTTTTTTTAATCAATAAATTTTGTTTCTTCAATATCCTAGAGACTCTTAATTCATCCATATTTTATATACTCTTATTGATGGGAGAAAAGATAAATGAACCTGTATGTTCATGAGCATACAAGGAGGTGTGTTTTTTTTAACTGAAAAAGATGTTGTAAAGAAATTATGTCCAAATACCTACACTTAATGAACTTATAAACATTGTTTTATCTTCTTTATAGTCCACTATTTTCCAGAAATTCAAGGCAGCTTAAATGGAATCTTAATCTTATCATTATTTTAGATTTTTCATGTTGGCCGTTTAAGAAAGTTGGCTGATTATTAAGTAATTGTTGGTGACTCTTAGAGATTACATCGATGGATTTTCTCCCTGTGATCTATCCCTAACCTGGTCCTTCAGGTTTTCCAATGGTACACCCATTGCCACTGTAGTGGAATCAATCCACCTTGCTGCTGGTCATCTTTTTCCCCCCTCTTTTCTTCCATCTGCATTGAGTTCTTTCCAAGAGTTTAGGATGTCGTTGCATGTCAACATAATATATGTATGGATCTAAGTGGTGTTATTATTATTATTATTATTCTCTCTGATTGTCAACAATTTTGGGCATTTCACCTTCTTTTATTCTCCCATGATAGCCCAGCCCCTCACATTCCAGCCCGTTCTATCTATAGTTGAAGCTTCTTACCCAGGTGGATTTATTTACAGGAAATGACTTGCACTTTGATTATGCTGTCTTAGCTACAGTATGTGTATCTCACAAGACTTAACAAAATTCATCTCTGGCCAGTACAAAACAACTTACTGAAACCTTTTCTCAGAGGAACCTTTATAGTTGCTAATTCTTTTATACTATGCCTCGCAACACAATGAAAACCTGTTTTATATGTATTACCCTTCCTCAGTTCTATCTCTCAGTTGAGATCCATTTGTGCAAAGGCTCCCTTTGTCTTAAGAGCCACTGACTGCCCATTGTGAATTGCTGTTTCCTACTCAGAAAGCAAAGTTTGCTGGAGAGAAAATAGAAATTGAAGATTCCCTGTTTTTAAACAGACGGCCTTCAAGTTTTATTTTTTTACAGCATGACTCTGGAGCAGAGTTTGTAGAGGAATATAAGGTAGCAAATTTCCAGGGAGTCAGCAAACACAGTATGCATGTCAGAAAAACAGCATACTTTTGGCAAGGGAGATAATGTTTTTCTAACACATTATTTTTCTTCTAAGCCAGCAAGATATGGAGGTACTAGATTGAGGCTGGAGAAGTCTGAATGACTTTTAGATGGCACAAAAGGTAATCCTTCTGAAACCCAGTTGACTTGAAACCTTACAAAAATATGAAAAGGAATAAAAACTTTTCCACAGATGAAAGATGAATGGACAAGACTCTGCAGCATGGCCTGCAATGCCTGTGGCATGTTTCTGTTATTGCCAGAAGACAACTTGGCAGATATTTATACAAGAACAAGCTTTTGACAGTGCTTGAAGTACAAGTGTGAGTGAGGACTGAAGCAGCAGCTACCCACCCAGTAAAGTACTTTCATGCAGCAGAGTATGCATGCAGAAAGAAATAAAAATCAGATAGCAAATCATAGAATTGTTATCCGGAGATTCGTGCTTATCTTTAAAAAGGAAGAGAACATTTAATCTGTTTTTAGTAAAAGGGTGAAAGGCCATGTTGTGTATTAGATTGTGTGAATCTACTTCATTACTGGGGTTGGGCTTGGGGTTGAAGAGAGAGAGAGAGAAAGAGAAAGACAGAGAGAGAGAGAGAGAGAGAGAGAGAGAGAAGGAAAGGAAAAAAGAGAAAGAAAGAAAGAAAGAAAGAAAGAAAGAAAGAAAGAAAGAAAGAAAAAAGAAAGAAAGAAAGAAAGAAAGAAAGAAAGAAAGAAAGAAAGAAAGAAAGAAAGAAAGAAAGAAAGAAAGAAAGAAAGGGCAGATAGAAAAAGAGAGAAAAGAGAGAAAGAGAAAGGGAGGAAGAGAAAGAGGGAGAAAGGTAAAAACATAGAAATAATATCTATGCACAAAGAACAGGAATTGAAAAATATAAGAGCTCTGAGAACATCACTCTAACCAATTATATGTCTTATGGGTGGAGGGAAAGAGGGAATGGTAAAGAACTGAAAGAGAGGAGTCTTTTAGTGGCTAAAATGTCAAGAAGGAAATGCATACAGAAGTGGATTTTCCAACATACACTTCAGCTAATAAGAGAAAAGAAACATTTTTCAGGACAAAGGGAGCATGACAGCAAGGTGCCACAGAGAAAGTGCTTCTGTATAAACAAGAAGACCAAGTAAAGGAGCAATCCAGTGGACAAAACTGCTAACTTGAATCAAGACACGTAGAAGATAGTCTCCACCGTTGGAACACAGAATTTCAAGCTTTAACAAAAGAAACAGCTCTGAGTCTTTGGGGGAATTAAAACAGTGCTTCAGGAGAATGACTTCCCTTTAAAATGAAAGTGGGGGCTGCTGAAAGATACCTCCCTCTTCTTCCTCCCCCCCCCACAAATAGATAAGTACCCAGTAGAAAGAAATGGGAGTGTTGCTACAAAGGGACTTATTAAAGTAATCAATGAAAAATTGAGAAACAGCATTAACTCATAAACTTTGGTGAACACCCAGTTATTTGGAAAAGGCTTTAATGCTGGGAAAGGTAGAAGGAAAGAGATAAAGAGGATGACCAACAGTAAAGTGCGTGAATTCAGTTACAGTGGCAATGGAAGAAAAGAAGGATCAGATCAGGGACAGATGGTGAAAAACTATCTGTGTGGTTGCTAGGAGTCAACATCAACTTAATGGTATATAATCAATTAACTCAAAATCAACTTGCAATTGACTAGTAGATCACAAGCCACTTTATGTCCATATATATATATTCACACACAAAAAACTCAAGAACATAATTTTTAATTTCTGCTGAATTTTTGCTATTCCATCTGATGGTACACAATCATTACAAAAATCTTGAATGTATGGAGTTTATTTTGGATTGATCAAGCTACTTTCCCTCCCTCAGCTGCTGTTTGTACTATATTTTTTGCATCTGAGACATAAGTGTGAGGGAGCTGTGTGGTTTCTAAATTTGATAAAATAACTAAAATATAAAGATTAATCTTACACTACATTATTCCCTTCAGAAAAGACTACAAAGAATGCTAAAGTTTCTCATTTCCTGTGAGTTTTTTTTTATTATAAAATGAGAAACTGAGTAGGAATTTTAAACCAATTCTCAGTTTAACATTCTAAATACAGAGGTATATTTCTAATGTCCAGTTTGTTCTATTTCATGAATAGACTGTTTAACAGATTACACTAAATAATTATTTTTCTTAATTGTGTTAATTGAATAGAAGGGTAGAATTGGAAGTGTTCTCCAAAACCTTCTAGCAAGTGCTCAGGGCAGGTTCCACTAGGATAGGGGTCCCCAAACCCTGGTCTGCAGACCAGCACCGATCCATGATGCACCAGAAACCATGCCGCACAAATGAGCCAAGCCCCATCTGTGCATGTGTGGGATGCAGGCAGCACATGAATCCATGCACCCTCCCGTCCACGGATAAGCCTCTCTCCATGGAACCAGACTCTGATTGTGGGCTGCTGCACTACAGCATTTCTGATCTAGTCTCTTTTCAATATCTTCAGCCTTCGCTTGCCTTGCCTTGCCTTTCTTGCACCATCATTTAGAGGTCAGTTCCCATTCCCACCCCCACATATTCCAGCAGAATGTTCCATTACTTTCAGGATTGATTTACACTGTAATCGATGGCAATTCAGTAGGAAGAGTAAAATTTCATTTTAGATGTCTACCCTTTTCTCTTCCCTCCCAAGGAAATGAAAGTTCAGGAACTCTGTCAAAAGGGAGGTTGATTGCTATGAACAACTTCAACATTAGAGATGCTTTGCCTACACCTTTAATGGCTTTCTTGGTGAAGTCTGGTCCCTTTCATTATGTCCAGAAAGCTGGCTAAGCAACCCCTTGAGCATGTTTGGTTTCCCAGTTTCATAAGATGGTGACCTGCTGCTTTTAGCATTTTTGCAGAGGCATTTTCAGAAAGAAGATGAGGCAAAGATTGGCTGTAGTTATGTTGACTAACCAATTTAAAGAATCCCAACAGGACAATGAGAAGATTCTGCAGATTATCACTCGACAGAGGACAAAGATCAACTTTTATTTGCTTGCTCCATTCGATAAACATTTCAGTTAACAGACACTGAAATAAACATGAACACATAAAACATTTACTTTCAACCAGGGGATCACTGGTAAAAGGAACTCAGTGTCTACTCCTTTTAGGAGGTCAAACATTTTGGCAGTATTAGCAGAATAAACCAACATTAATATCTCTGGAGTGAAGTAGAATGAAGGTCTCCTCAATGCATCCTGGATGCAGAACTTCAAATGAACTAAACAAATGTTTGCTGAAAACACACATAATTAATTACTCATTGTGAGATAGAAATAAAGGGAATTCATAGCTGTGATGAGACAGTTTTTAATATTGTGTCCAGTTCTTGGTGCTACAGTTTTAGAAAACATCAGACAATGTTCAGAGGAGATTAGTAAGGGCGATTGATGACTGAAAACTAAGCCCTAGAAAAACAGACTGAGGGTTTTGTGTAAGTTTAGTATTGAGGAGAAAATATTTATTACCTGTATGGCTTTAATCACAGAGAACCCAAATTTTTCCTCATGTGTTCCTCAGAGTAAAAGACAAAGATCTTCAATTACTGCAAGGCAGGGTCTAGAAGAATTATAGGAAAGTTTTTCTAATAGTAAGAGCGGTGTGATTTTGGAACCCATTTCCTTGTGATATGGTGGTTTGTCTTTGTTTAAGATGTTGAAGAAGAAGCTGACTAGTGATCTGTTGGAACGAGGAAGCTAACCACCACACTGAAAGAACACAAGTGAGGGGTCAGATGGGAAAACCCAAACTCATTGGTAGCTTCACATTGCAATGAACAAGGGCACACATTCAATTTTGCAGCTACTAAGATTGTTGGCCGAGCAGGTACAAAGAGCCAGGAAAATGATTGATACCTGGGAAACAGGGCTTCTTGTCAGTCAACAGGAGTGCTGATTTACCACCAGCTTATCAGATACTCATGAGCCAAGGACTTGGCAGTACAAGGAAACAACAGTCCATTACTTAATAGTCAGCCATCAACACCCAATCAACAAATTTTTTAAAAAGCCACATATAACCAGGTACCATATAAATACTATGCATAGCCCAAAGCTCACATTCTGGTAGAGAGAAGTTCCTCCAGCACAAGTCTGAAAGCTTGAAAGACTAAACCTCTGGTCTTGGTGACCGACCCAGACTGAATCTGTTGGAATGCTTTAAATTGCATCCTTGCCTTAGAGGAGAGCTTGGAGACCTTTTATAATTTTAAACCCAGACTCAGGTGTGTTTTTCTGCCATTCTGACTCAACTGCATGTAATTGCAATGCATCCAATTCATGAAATCCTGTTTCATGAATCACATCATTTTATTATTATTATTATTATTTTGTCACTCATTCCCCCAACCTGGATCCCTCAAGATGAACTGGATTACAATGTTTTCCAGGGCCCATTTGGCATGGCTATTTTCAAAACAGGCTGGAGAAAACTGGACGTGGCTATCTAACATCTCAGGAAACAGCTTTTTTTTAAAAAAAATGTAACATTTACATTTCATAATCAGAAACTTTTTTTCCATCTGTATCTCATTTTTCTTAAAAGGCAAATTATTGTTGTTGTTGTTGTTGTTGTTGTTATTATTATTATTATTATTATTATTATTATTATTATTATTATTATTATTATTATTTCCATTCCCCTTCCCCTCAAAGTAGAAATGAATGTTTATTTATTTATTTAATTTAATTTGTATACCGCCTTTCTCCCGAAGGACTCAGGGTGGTGAACAGGGCAATAAATACCAAAATACAAAAATTAAAAACAGATTAAACCATAGTGCCCAAATACAATAAATAAATTACTTAAAAACAATAATTAAAACCCCAAACCCATCAGACCAGGCCGGCTTGTTCAAACAAATAGGTTTTTAGATCACGTCGGAAGGAGCGAAGGTCGGGAACCATCCGGAGCTCAACCGGTAAATGGTTCCAAAGGTCATGCGCACCCACAGAGAACGCCCTCCCCCTGGGGGCCACCAGTCGGCATTCTCTGACCGGTGGCACCCTGAGGAGGCCCTCTCTGTGGGAGCGCACTGGGCGGAGGGAAGTTGATGCCGGCCGCAGGTGCTCCCTAAGGTACTCCGGACCCCTGCCATGTAGGGCTTTGTAGGTCATTACCAGCACCTTGAATCTCACCCGGAAGGCAACTGGAAGCCAATGCAGCTCACGGAGCAGAGGTGTAACATGGGAGTAGCGGGAGACCCCCAACACAACTCGCACGGCTGCATTCTGCACCAGTTGGAGCCTCCGAGTGGTCCTCAAGGGCAGCCCCATGTAGAGAGCGTTGCAGTAGTCTAACCGAGAGGCCACGAGCGCATGAGTGACTGTACGCAAGGCAATCTGGTCTAGATAGGGCTGCAACTGGAGCACCAGGCGAACCTGGGCGAAGGCCCCCCTAGTCACAGTTACTATATGATCTTCTAAAGAAAGCTGTGAATCTAGGAGGACTCCCATGTTGCTTTAATGTTGCAAATAAGTACCTAATTTGGAAAGGGGATATGTTGATAAAAGAATGACTGCAGATCAACATGTAATTGGAAGCAGAAAATTCTTAGTAGATACCCCTAGACATAATTAAATTCTTAAACGCAGTAGCTTGATTAACCATTGGTATCCTCCTAGTAATCATGAAAATATTAATAATGTGAAAACAACAAATGCTTGATGTATCACTGAGCATAATTGCATTTGGATTTTTTTTAAAAAAGCACACGAATACACGTTATAACTGCTTAAATAAACTATTTCTCCTGGGAAAATGACCAAGATTTTAGAGTACTTTTAGTGCTAGTATTGTTCATGGTCTGAAGAAACATGATACAGCAATTTTGCTGATATTATTGACCATTGATCAAACAGGAAACTATTTGGGAGTCTTACAAACATCCTTTCATAGAATATAGAATAACAGAGTTGGAAGGGACTTTGGAGGTCATCTTGTACAACCTCCTGCTTGAGCAGGAGAGCCTACAGCATTTTTGGACAAATGGTTGTCCAGACTCTTCTTGGAAGTTTCCAATTATGGGGCACCCCTAACCTCTGAAGCTAAGCCAGTCCACTGGTTGATTGTTCTCACCATTAAGAAATTTCTCCTTAGTTCTAGATTGCTTCCCTCCTTGATCTTATCATTTTCTTATATCCCATCTTATAACTTCATCTTATATCCCATGGGTATAATCATTAGGTCTGCATGAAATTATTTGGATTCACCTAAACAAGATGCTTTCCTTTGTGGGTACAATGTAGTACCCCTCCTTGAAGCAAAGAGGCCATATTGTTTGTTCCAGCTAAGGCTCTTTTGTGTCCTTGCAGTCCTGATATCACATTTCTAATAGAAGAAGAAGATTTGGGCATTAAAAGTGCTGGAGGAGAGAGATGGAACAGGAAAGTGAAGCAACGTTGTTGCTTTGCCTTGCTCTGAGAAGCGAAGGAGCCACGATGTTTCCTGAAGCACCTTCAAGGGAATATTTTGTGCAAGCAAATCAAACAGGATTGATTTACGTGTGTCTACTGAAGTGTTTAAACAATAACTCACTCTGTTCTGGATATGTAAGCAAACTATGTGCTTCAAGCTGTATGGATGCATTGGCTGTTTTTTTATTTCTACTTATTTATTTATCAAACTTAAAGACCACCCATCTCATATGCAGAGCGACTTTATACCCTTCCTTCCTACTTCTTTCTCAAGAATTAAATAAGGGATTATTATACTGATCGTGCATGGGTGTGTGGGTGTGGGCGTTTCAGGCTGGCATTTTCTCCTTCTGGATGGCTCCTTCCTGTCTTCTTAGCTTCCCATGAAAACCAGTGCTTTTTTTGTAAAAGAAAAAGGTGCCGGAACTCACACATGTCATACAACCCGCCTTGCCTACCCTACAAGGTTCCATCCAAAAAAGGTGCCGGAACTCCGTTCTGAGCGTTCTATGAGAAAAAAAGCCCTGTATATAACTGCAGTGAACAAACAACAACAACAACAAAAGGAGTAATGGAAAACAATAACTCCCCTCTAACAGATTCTTTGTGCATAGTTTTTAAAACTTTAAAAGTTAATTGTGTATCTCTATTGTCCCATGTGACCTGAGTTTTGAATGAAATTGAGCCCTTTGTCATGTAACTTTTGGTTCACAAAATATTTTATGTAGAGACAGTCTGTAACAAGAATAATAATGAGAGACCATACAAACTTAGATCTTAGATCTCTGAAACTTCTTTGAAAACATTTAAAATAAATTGTTTATTTTATTTTATTACTATTTATTTTATTTTATTTTTCATTAATTTTTTGTTGCCCATCTCTCTGCAAGGTGACTCTGAGCAACTTACAAAATTAAAATTATATATATATATATATATATATATATGTGTGTGTGTGTGTGTGTGTGTGTGTGTGTGTGTGTGTGTGTGTGTGTATTGCAGAATACTTGGCAAAGGTTCAAAAACAGACATCTTAACTAATCATTACAATTTGAATTGACAGAAGGTAAGAGAAAAGGAACAGTAATAAATCTAAGGAGATAATGAAAAGGTAATTATGCTAGGCAAAATAAATAAATAAATGTGCTTTTGTACTATTGGAATATAATTTGTCCCATGTACTTAACATATTGGTTGACTTATGTACCAACATTTAGATATAGTCAGAATGATCCATTACCTACGCCCAGTGAAAGAAATATCCCTTAAAATAGGTTGATGTTGCCTACAATCTTACTGGTGTTCTACTATAAAGATAAAAGAAATCCAAAAACCAAAGCTAAGACAGCTGAACTTTCAGTTAATTATCCAGTTGGGTTAGCAAACAGATCAAGACACCCAATTTGTGATATTTATTCTGAAAGCATATATTATAAAATGACTAAGTCCTATGTTGCATGCCAGCTATAATAAATCTTGGATTTAGGGATTCTTTTTTTGGAATTGAGCTATTTTAAGTATATGCAACTCAGGCAGAGGTAGGAATGCCTACACATGGATTGGGCCACTGGCTGGCTCAGGATCTTTGTAGGTGGAATAATAAATATGCAAGTCACTGGGCTACAGTTATGAAATCCAGCCCACTTGTTCTCAGTTTTGGGAGAATGTTGTTGACAGAGCAGTTTTATTCTAAGAATGCAAGCTATTGCATACATAGCAACTTATTGCAATTCCATATATTTAAATATATTGCAAATTGCAAATATATAATGTGTATATTGCAGTAGCAACAGACCCCATATCCTCCCCATGCACACTTTGCCCCCTTGTTTTCCATAATGATTAATTTAATTTTAACTGAATTTTAAATATATGGTTCTTAATTATAGTTTAATGTTTTATTTGGTATATTAATTGCAGGACTGTAAGCCACCTAGAGTTGCCTTGGCAAGACAGGCAGCATAGTTTAATAATAAATAAATAAAAATATCACAAGCTATTGAATAACACATTGCACACTATTCTACACATGCCTAAATATGCTTTAGGCGTGCTTGAATGTGCTTTCTGTATATCCAGAAGAAGCTGTATCTTTGAATACTAAACATTGATAGAGGTAAAACAATGACTGTAACACTTAGAAATACAGTTAACCTTTTGTATGATAATTGGATGATTAAGCCTAATATCTAGTATAATAATTATGCCTAATTAATTCCAGTGTTGTACAGTATTGTTATTTTAAGAGCTAAAGAAGGAAATACTTAGATGCTAATCAAATCAGTACAAGCTTTATTAGTTGCTTCAAGATCAAATAAAAAAATGGGTTTCAACTATCTGATTGGCACCATAGACTTTTTCTTTCTTTCTTTTTCATACATTCTATATTTAAATCAAACCATGCATAAGAAGGTCCCAGTTCAATACAACATTCAAAATATAGGTGGAAAAAACCCAAGTCTGAAACAATTAAGAATGAGAAGATATCACTGTTTAGGCAAACCATGCCTATTTTAAAAAACTAGTCAACCTCTAGAATGGCTGCAATCCACATTAGTTGTTTTCAAAGGACTTAATTAATTGATGAAAGAAATTGCTTATTTGGTTAATATCACATTGTTGACATGGTGATAGTAATCCATATGGAGTTGGAGAGACTTTTTATAGAGGACTATAGGACCCAAAGAATTAATAACACACGATGGGCCACTTGGTTGATCCACTTAAGGGTGGTTACTCTGGGAAAGAGCTGTATTAGAACATAGAACTTAGAATAATAGAGTTGGAAGGGACCTCAGAGGTTTTCTAGTCCAGTCCCCTGCTTTAGCAGGAGACCATTTCAGACAAATGGTTGTCCAGTCTCTTCTTGCAAACTTCCAGTGATGGAGCACCCACAGCTTCTGAAGGCGAGTAATTCCATTGGTTGATTGTTCTCACCATTAAGAAATTTCTCCTTAGTTCTAAATTACTTCTCTCCTTGGTTAGTTTCCAACTATTGTTTCTTGTCTTGCCCTTTAGGGGCTTTGGAAAATAGTTTGATCTCCTCGTCTTTGTAGGAACCCCTCAAATATTGAAACAGTGCTATCATGTCACCCCTAGTCCTTCTTTTCATTAGACTAGACTTACCCAATTCCTGTAACCATTCTTCATAAGTTTTAGCCTCCAGCCCCCAATCATTTTTGTTGATTAGATAGAAGGCCTATCTCAGATGCTAGAAACATTACACTTTTAAGAAGGACGTTCATAAATCCAATCTTTCAAAGTTTTAATGAGGGTAAATCAAGTTTCCAACCTCAACAAACCTTGCAGATCCATTTAACTATTTTTTTTCTTCACTTTAAACTGTTACTTATGTCTTACTTCATTATTCCTTCTTGCTTGCACTATACCAGTCAGAGAATATAACATACATTTCAATATAGCACTGAATTTTTAAAGAAAAATCTTAATATGCCTGTTTCAACCATCACAGGACACAAGATTTAAATGATGCAACTACAAGTTACTACACTTCATACTTCATGTTCAGAAGATAAATAGAAATACTGTAGATAAATATTCAGAAACCAGATTGTGGATGACAGTTTGTGGGAAAAGGAAAACAGTTGTTCAATTTCACAGACTATATGCATGTTCAAAGTTGGTCAGCTCAGATCCACCATATGGTTGAATTCACTGGAGTATGCATTATTAAAGGTTGATGATATAATTAATAATTTCTGTATGATCCAGATCATGCAGAAGAGAAAACGTTACTCAAAGCCTTCTGTTCAATATAGTCCAGGGGTATTAAAAAGATCAAGATCATTGGGATGATAATGTATCAAAGCCCTTCATTTTTCAAAATATGTGGTCCCTTTGCAGATGCTTTGATGTACCTTCTTGATGAAATCCTACAATGATACTAAAAATATCAGAATCAAACATGGAGTAATTTTACTGTTTGGCAAGTGGAAGCAACTTTTTAGTTTCTGCATCAAAAGCAAGATGCATCCTTCTTTTCTCAAAGATGCACAATGCCCTGTCTTAAAGAAGGTGGTGATATGCCCTTTTCAGGAAGACTTTGGTGGACCTAACTGTTCTGGTCAATTTTTCTCCCATCACCTACCTTCCTTTCTTGAGAAGGTTGTTGGGTTGCAGCTTTAGATGCCATGGAAGATATGGATTATTAAGACCCTTTTCAGTCTGGTTTCAGATTAGGGCACTGCATTGATCACTTTTGTTAATAACCTCTGGTGGAGAAAATATGGAGATACCTCTGTTGATCACTCATGGGTTTCAATATCATCAACTGCTGAAACTTCCTGGACCAACTGCTAGCATTAGAGGTAGGGGCAAAATGTTCTGGCAGTTCTTCTTTCTTTGTGTGTGGATCCACTTGATCTTGATGTGGGGGACAGAGATCAAACCACAGGCCCATATTATGTAAAGTGTCTGAGGGTTTGATTCTCTCATTCCTCTTAAAATATCTACCTGAAGTTGTTGGGTGAGGTTCTTCATTGATCTAGGATCAAGTATCCTTAATATTTTTAATTTCTTGATTAGATTTATGTGCCACCCATCTCGCCAAGGTAGTAATGCTGTCACAATATTCTTAGTCACATCTAGGCGAGATGTGTGGCACACAAATCTAATCAAGAAATTAAAAATAAATAAATAAAAAGAATTCTTGAAGTGTCTGAACACTCCATGGGTCTGGATGGAGAGGAACAAGCTTAGGCTCAAACGTAACAAGACAGAATAACTTGTTGGACCTCCTGAGTCTGTAGCAGTCTCATCTTTGGTTTAGAATGAGATCACACTCTTGTCCTCAGGACTGCTGGGCAATTAATGAATCAATTTATTCCTATGATGTCCATCTCACTAATACAACAACTCTAGGTGTCTTAGGTAAAGGTAAAGGTAAAGGTTCCCCCGCACATGCGTGCTAGTCGTTTCCGACTCTAGGGGCCGGTGCTCATCTCCGTTTCAAAGCCGAAGAGCCAGCGCTTGTCCGAGGACGTCTCCGTGGTCATGTGGCCGGCATGACTAGATGCCAAAGGCGCACGGAACGCTGTTACCTTCCCACCGGAGTGGTCCCTATTTTTCTACTTGCATTTTTACGTTCTTTCGAACTGCTAGGTTGGCAGAAGCTGGGACGAGTAACAGGCGCTCACTCTGCTACGCGGCACTCGGGATTCGACCCGCCAAACTGCCGACCTTCTGATCGACAAGCTCAGCATCCTAACCCACTGAGCCACCGCGTCTTACAATATAATAATTACAATATTGTCTTACAATATAATAAAAAGTTTAAAAGTGCTATAAAAATAGGGCTCTTGTTGGATTCATGGATCTTGCTTAATCAGCAGATATCAGCTATAGTTGGTCCAGAATGTGGTTGCACATGTGATTATTCAACAGGTCTCCATAAGATCAGGATTCCCATCAGAGTTGCCTGGATTCTACTTGGATAAAAATTCAACCCACAACTATCCCAGTACATCGTCAAAAGCAGAAATGAATGAAAAATGAGAAAACAGATGCTCTTATTGCCACATTTTTATTCCCACATTTGTTATTCCTTTAATGAGAGACAAGCTTATCTTTCGGTAGTACAATTTCCAACTGCTGCTTTTCATTAGGGACATTTTGAAGAAAAAATGTATCAGTTTTATTGTTCCAATACTCAACCGTAATTACAGTGATATTTTGTACCACTATGCTTTGATGGTCTCACTTCCTACTGCAGATTTTATTTTACATTAAAAATCTTTCTCTTTTTAAGATTGAAAAACCGGATGAGAACAACTGCTTAGAAGAAAACTGATATTTGGCACGCTACTAATTCCTGACCAGGAAATAGATATTATCCTTATTGGCTTAATTGCAATTGCTACTCTGTAAACATCCACATGATTCATTGTTTCATATCTTCGTATTTGCTTTGTAAAGTTCTCATAAACCGCAAATGTTATCATGATTAGGTTTCACTAAGATGCTGTACACAACTCATTTTCATTTACAGGTGTATGAGGGGACAAAATACAGCATCAGATTTGCTATCTGCAAATCTGAGAGTGGACATGTACAATGGCCAAACAATTAGGTGCAGCTACAACCATGCATTTCTCTCTATGGGAATGGCTACCTCATTGGGAGTTCAGCCTCTTTAAGGATTCCCCCAGCATCACAGAAGAAGACCCAGTGGTGAGATTCAAATATGTGAACAACCAGTTGTCTGTGTGGATGCTGCTTCCAGAAGTCCATTCTGGGCCTGGGCAACAAATAATTAGCTACCGGTTTTGCCAAACTGGTGCGAACTGGCTGAATCCCACCACTGAGAAGACCTTTGTTTACATCACATAATTCCTCTACATTTGCTTTAACTGGGACAGACTGCATTGACTATGACATGGCATTTCTGTGGTGCTGAACACATATTTCAGCAAATTTTATTGTAGCCTCTTAACACAGGAAACCTTCCCATTTGGGAGGAGGAGGAGGAGGAAGAATATTTTATCTGAAAATGGCTATTTTTATTATTTTTGTAAGTTCTACTGTATGTATGCCTGCTGTAGATTCTGTTAATAAGAAGGATGTCTATTTAACAAGTGAGAGTTCTGACTATTATATTGAGGTTAGAACACTATCAGGAGGGATAACAGACAAAGAACCTACTGCCTGACTGTAATGTGTTGGCCTTAATTGCTGCAATCAGTTGAGTAATGTGTTGACCTTAATTGCTGTACTCAGTTGAATGATTGCTTAACGGCTGTATTGTTTGAAACCCCAGACTGCTTGTCTCCAGGACTGCTAACTGTGTCTTGGGTGGGAATTGTTACTTTAAATCTATTGGTTGCCACCTAGATGCGATCCGTATATATAGCTGTTCAGCAGCCATTAGGGCTACTTCTGTTGTTACTGAATAAACATGCTTGCTATTTCACCACTCTGCCTTGTCAATGCCTAACCAAACCAAGAACATAATAGTGGTGATAAAGGTGGGATGTGCTGCTTAATGAAGAGAGCCAGAAGTCACTAGGGGGTGAGGCCAGCACCAGAGCCTGGCAGGAACTATGTTCCCCCCCTCGGTCTGCCAGCAAGCCACACTGGAGACCACCTCACCCTAAGGATCCATCCTAGGGCCAGCACAGAAGCCTAGCAGCACAAGGCATTGCAAGCACGAAAGCAACTCACCATGGCCAAGGTCGGCAAAGTGGAAAAATTCTACGTGACGCATCCTGAGAGGTTGAGTTCTTATATCTCTCGCATTGAGAACTATCTGCGTGCTAACCAGGTTAGCGAAGATGGTTTGAAGGCCGTGACACTACTGTGCATGTGCAGCCTGGCTACTTTCAACATAGCCGAGAACCTGGTTGCCCCAGCTCCGCTCGAGTTGGTTGCCTATGCAGATCTCAAAAAGAAGCTCAAGGACCACTTCAAGCCAAAGTTTACTGTCATAGCTTGGAGACACACATTTGAGCAGCAGGAGCAACAGCCTGGTGAGTCTGCAACTGAGTTCATTGCCACCCTCCGACAGGTGTCTCAGCTTTGCAACTTTGCAGACTTGGAGGAAAGACTGAGGGACCATTTAGTCTGCAGACTGAGAAACCGAGAGCTCCAGCAGAAGCTGTTTGCAAAGGAGACCCTCTCATTACAAGATGCTTTGAAGGAGGTGATGGCCGCCAAAGCTGCCAGAGGGGCTGTTAAAGCGTTGCAGCCCTCCAAGAACACGCCCAGCCCAGAAACCGTCCACCACGAGGACACCTAATGAACAGAAGATTCTGACTTGGACTTCGAGGTCGATCAGCTGTGGAAGCAACCAGAGAGGGGACAGAGGTCAGCTGACAAACAGTTTCCTTCCCTTGATGCATGGGCTGTGGAGGCTGCCATAGACGCTCAGAGTGCCAGTTCCGAGCAGCAACGTGCCCGGCATGTGGCAAACCAGGCCATATTGCTGCCATCTGCAGAGGTCGCCAGAGGAACAGACGACAAGAAGACGCATTCAGGAGAGGTACCAGGCCCCCGGAGCAACACAGAATAGGCTTTTGCTCCAGCCAGAGGAGCGTGTTTAGAACTGGTGCCCATGGCCCCCTTAAAGAGAAGCTTAGATTCAAGGTCAAGCTTCAGGGAGTTCCATGCAATATGGAACTGGACACAGGGTCAGCCCTATGTATAATTTCCCAAGGGACATTCAAGCACATTTGCAATCACAGTGGCAGATGAACTAAACTCAGACCATCTAACCTTTTGCTGATGGACTTCCAAAACTCCTGCACAGCAGTCTAAGGAGAAGCCACACTCCATGTTCAGTTCAAGGGGTTTGAGGACCCACTAGACATCATAGTAGTGGAGGGCCAATACACAAGTCTCAGTGGCCTCGACTGGTTTGATGCCTTGGGCATCCAAGTAACCGGCATTCATAAGACACAAGAAGCAGACTTGTCTGTAGTCTGCCAAGAGTTTGCTGATGTCTTGAGCTCAAGTTTAGGGAAGTACAAGGGTCCTCCTATTGCCCTTCACCTTGTTCCTACAGTAACCCCAATATGGATCAAGCCTGATAGAGTGACTTTCGCCCTCAAACCCAAAATTGATGAAGAGCTGGACAAGCTCGTGCAACAAGGGGTATTGCATCCCACCCTCACTTAAGACCAATGGTGAGGTGCTCATATGCATGGATTATAAATGCATTATCAACAGGGCACTTCAACAACACGCATATCCAGTACCTGTAGTCAGCCATATCTTGGTGTCACTACAGGGAGGTTGCGTATTCGCCAAATTAGATTTGGCACAAGCCTACCAGCAACTGCCCATGGACGAGGCCACGACAGAAGCTCAGACCATTGTCACCCACAGGGGGGCTTTCAGGGTTAAACGCCTACAATTCGGGGTTAGTGTAGCCCCAGGGCTTTTTCAGGAGTGATGGAGCGCACGCTCAAGGGCATTCCAGGGATGTGCCCCTATTTTGATGATGTCCTCATAGCAGGGGAGTCAGCAGAGATATTGACAGAACGGCTCATAGCTGTCCTTCAGTGTTTCTGCAAAGTGGGGCTGAAACTAAAAATGGAGAAATTCAAGATTGGAGTAGATTCTACCAAGTTCCTTGATTTCCACATCGATGCCACAGGCATTCATCCGGCATACTCCAAGCTCAAAGCAATTCAGCAGGCCCCCAGTCTGAAGTCTAAGGGGGAGCTTCAGGCCTTTTTGGGGCTTTTAAACTTTTACCATGCCTTTCTTCCACACAAGGCTGCAGTAGCAGAGCTGTTACACCGGCTCTTGGACAACAAGGCACAGTGGCAGTGGACTAGCATCCATGAGAAAACCTTCATGGCAGTCAAATCATTGCTGTCTTCAAACTCAGTCCTCAGCCATTTTAATGAAAAGTTGCCTGTCTGCATCGTGTGTGATGCATCTCCATATGGGGTTGGGGCTGTGTTGAGCCACTTGATGGCTGATGAGAGACAAACTCCCATCGCTTACTACTCTAGGACTCTGTCTTTGGCAGAATGCAATTACACACAAATAGACAAGGAGGCACTGGTCATTGTGGCTGGCATAGAAAAGTTTCATGACTTTTCATGGTCTTCACGGACCACAAGCCACTTCTAGAGTTGTTCACTACGAACAAGCAGACACCTCAGATTCTACCTCCACAAATGCTGAGGTGGTCTATCTTCCTTTCAGCCTACAGCTACAGGCTGATTCACAAACCAGGTAGGGAAATGGGCCATGAAGATGGCCTTAGCAGGTTGCCCCTGCCACACGTAGAATCAGATCCCGCTCCGGCTGCATGCATCCTGGCTATCCAGGATTTTCCGGAGTCTTCCCTTCACTCTGAGATGTGGCTGCTGAGACAGCCATTGACAAGACACTTAGCCATGTGTTGAATTAGGTGCTCACAGGATGGCCGGACAAATGTCCATGGCCAGAATTCCAGAGTTTCCACATGAGGAAAGATGAGCTCTCAGCTCATAAGGGGTGCATTCTTTGGGAGAGTCGGGTCATAGTCCTGAGCTCATTGAGCCCCAGGGTCTTAGAGTCTCTGCATGAGGGACATCTGGGAATAGTCCAGATGAAGGCACTCATGAGGAGCTACCTATGGTGGCTTGGGCTAGATAAAAATATTGAGGCCCAAGTACATGGCTGTTACACTTGCTAGCAATCCAGGCCCAAGATGCCTCAATGCCTCCTGTCCACCGATGGGAAGCCACACACACCCCATAGTCAAGAATCCACATTGATTTTGCAGGGACATTTCAGGGACAGCTGTTTTTCATTGTGGTGGACAGTCACTCCAAATGGTTAGAGGTCATACCAGTCCCAACTATGACTACTGCCAGGACCATCCAGGAACTGCGCAGGATCTTTGCAATGCACAGGTTGCCAGATGTGCTAGTCTCAGACAATGGGGCTCAGTTTACCACTGCAGAATTTCAGTCCTTTTTCAGGGCTAACTTAATAAGGCACACAACTTCGCCCCCTTTTCACCCGGCCACAAATGGCCAAGCGGAACGCATGGTCTGAATGACCAAAGAATCCTTAAAGAGGATCGTCACAGGGGACTGGCACCACAGGCTGGAAGACCTCTTACTCTGCCAATGCACAACTTCCTGCACTTCAATGGGCAGAAGCCCAGTGGAACTTAGATGGGGCTGGTGCTTGATTACTAAGCTGGATCGGCTACACCCTGACTGAGTTGCCTCAGACACAGCACAGCCAAAGCCACCGTGAAGTTGCAAGTTGGTGACCAGGTTTGGGCCTGGAATTACAGTCAAGGGGCATTGTGGGTGGTAGCTGTGGTTGCTAAGGTGTCAGGACCACTTTCATACGAAGTGGTCCTGGAAGATAGTCAAGTCATTTGACAGCACATCGACCAACTGTGTCGGAGGCTAGCAAACCAGTCACTGGCTCAAGACCCTCATGAGGGACAATCACAGGGTCATTGTGACAGCGGTCCGACAGTGGGGTCTGCATGCTCTGACAGAACTCTCAGCTGAGGAAATGGGGGGTTGGCCGTAGGTAGATTTTCTCCGGACACCCAGACTACAGCCTCCAAGCAGGTCTGGCAAACGGCCCCGAGTTCCAGTCCAGCGGATGCTGTTCCTCAAATAGACTTTGGCGTGGGCCTACTGGAACTGGCCAAAGGGACTCGAGTTGATCCAAAGCCATCGGGTCTCAAAATCTGGGTCTACCCAGCCTGGCAGGCGAGCTGGTAGACTGGGAGCCTCCAGCAACCCCAAGACGTTCAGAACGGTCGCAAAGGGTGCCTAAATATTTGCAGGACTATGTCAAACAATTGTGATTATGAACTATCTAGGGGGAAGAGGTTAATGTATTGGCCTTAATTGCTGTACTCAGTTGAATGATTGCTTAACAGCTGTATTGTTTGAAACCCCAGACTGCTTGTCTCCAGGACTGCTAACTGTGTCTTGGGTGGGAATTGTTACTTTAAATCTATTGGTTGCCACCTAGAGGCAATCCATATATATAGCTGTTCAGCAGCCATTAGGGCTGCTTCTGTTTTTACTAAATAAACATGCTTGCTGTTTCACCGCTCTGCCTCATCAATGCCTAATCGAACCAAGAACATAATACTGACAATCTCTCCTCGCAAGAGAAATGAATGATTTTTGGAATACAGGGCCAAGCAAAGTTGCCTGGGCATTGCATTCAAAAAGTTTACTATAGAATTTCCATCCTGATTTCAAGAGCTAGTAATAACAGCACTTATGTAAGGTCAATCCTGGTTAGTATTTGGATAGAAAAGTACTGGGACATCTTGCAGTTCTTTATTAGACTGGGGCGTAGAACAAAAGCAAAACAAATGATACCACATAACCTGGGTGGCAATTCCCAGCTACTTTCCTGTTGCTGTCAAGAAAACAACATGGATAACTTCACATGTTCAACAGAACTTGAGGTTCCTTTTACCTTTTATCTTATTTGTGTTAACACCAGTCCCATAAACTTAGGGTCTGCTTAACTCCAATCTCTCGTGTCTGACTATTTTTTTTCTTCTGCAATGACCAATACTTCATATTTATTTTTGGTAGCAAAGAGCATCATCAGAACTTTCTTTGAACTGAGTTTTGACCTGTCAGAATGTTGATGCTTTTTACTCAAACTCTAAAATTTTAGGTCATGAGAATTGTCTAATCCAGCAGCACGTCGAATTTGATAAGTCACAGACCTCATGAGTAGCTGACTCACAACAAGTTTACAAGTGCAAAATCCCCAGGGTGAAATGAGGCAACTTCTGCCTTTTGATGATCTTTTGATTCCAGGAAAACACAAAACTGCATTTTATAAGAGCTACTGGATTATGCAGTCCATCTTTGTTTGTAAATTACTTGATCCAAGTCATATTTTGGCTTTTACCAAAACTGCCTTTTTATAGGTTTGTTAGTCATCATTTTGATGTGCTTTCTAATGCATGACCAGATGTTCATTCAATACAGAAGAAACAATATTCTTTCCCTTTTAGCTGTTCTGTAAATTCTTGTAATAATCTCATATTTGCATATTAATGTGATTTTCATCATAGCACAGAACAGCAGCTTACATTGCAATATAACTGACGGGAATGTCCTCAGATTGCTTTATAGAATAAAATCTGTGCATATTTACTAGGGAATATAATGCTTTTGTTTTCAGACAACTGTGCCTAAGATTGCAGGCTTAGAGCTATAGTTAATATTTCCCAGGATTTAAAAATTATTATCATATTGTAGTATTGTAATATAGGATACAACAGAAAATTCCAGAAAGGATATTGCTTAGAAAATGCTACGATGATTCAGAATTATTGATCTCCCAAACCATCATACATCCTTTTATAGGACAATTAAATAGTTCTATCAGTAAGCACTTCTGAGAAGAATTAGGATCCTACATTATCCCTTCCACAGCAGAAAATTTCAAGATAGTCCTATAACTGTCTGTGACAAAACCTGCTTTCAGTAAATAATCTCATGCTCTGAGATGAGAAACAGACAAAAAAAATCTAAACCATTAGATTAGGGGTAGGCAACCTTGGCTCTTTTATGATTCATGGACTTCAATTCCTAGAATTCCTCAGCCAGCTGTGCTGAGGGGAAAGGGAGAGGTTACCAAGCTGAGCCATGCTGGCTGATGAATTCTGGGAGTTGAACTCCACAAGTCATAAAAGAGCCAAGGTTGCCTATCCCTGCATTAGATTATTTAGAACAACTTTCTCATTTACAAGGTGCAGAACAGAATATATGCAGATCTCAGAATGAATGTCAATGACAAAAGCGGTATTACAGAATTTTAATAGAAATAACAACAACACTTAGGCTTATATACTGCTTCATAGTGCTTTACAGCCCTTTCTAAGCAGTTTATAGTCAGCATATTACCCTCAACAATCTGGCCCCTCATTTTTTTTTAATCCCATTTATATCCCGCCCTTCTCCAAAGACACAGGGCGGCTTACAATCTAAGAAGCACAAATCAATGTGCTTAGCAATAGCCTTCATTCTATGTATATGCCTGCTTATTAGGGCTTTCAGGGCCCCCCAAGCGGCATTTTTACAAAGTCAGCTTATTGCCCCCAACAATCTGGGTCTGAGATTTTACTGATCTCGGAAGAATGGAAGGCTGAGTCAACCTTGAGCTGGTCAGGATCGAACGCCTGGCAGTTGGCAGAGTTAGTCTGTAATACTGCATTCTAACCACTGTGCCACCATGACTCTTCTTAATATTCTTAATACACATTTATATATTCATTTATTGTACTGTATTCAGTTTATGTGGCCATAATCCTGCACAAGCAATGCTGAACAACAAATATTTTTTTTTATTTTTTTATTTTTTTTATTTTATTTAAACTTATATACCGCCCTTCTCCCATAAGACCCAGGGCAGTTCACAAGGCAATTAAGACAATATAACAATACAAAATTTAATAACAAATTAAAATAAATTAAATTATCCTTGATTAAATCTAAAACCCTTAACTCTAATTAAAACCCCAATTACAATAGGTTAAAAATTAAAAGTTCTCAGTCCTGGCCGGAAAGCTCAAAGAGCCAGGTCTTCAGGTCCCGGCGGAATGACCGAAAATCAGGGGCAGTCCTGAGCTCTATGGGTAACTGGTTCCAGAGGGCAGGCGCGCCCACAGAGAAGGCCCTCCCCCTGGGTGTTGCCCTCCGGCAATCCTTTGCCGACGGCACCCTGAGAAGGCCCTCCCTGTGGGAGCGCACAGGACGAAGGGAACTTGATGCCGGCAGCAGGTGTTCCCTCAAATATCCCAGACCCAAGCCATTTAGGGCTTTATAGGTCATCACCAGCACCTTGAATCTCACCCGGAGGGCAACCGGAAGCCAATGCAGCTCGCAGAGCAGAGGTGTTACGTGGGAGTATCGGGGAGCCCCCATCACAACTCGTGTGTCTGCATTCTGCACCAGTTGAAGCCTCTGAGTGGTCCTCAAGGGCAGCCCCATGTAGAGAGCGTTACAGTAGTCTAACCGGGAGGTAACGAGCGCATGAGTGACTGTGTGCAAGGCATCTCGGTCCAGATAGGGCCGCAACTGGCGCACCAGGTGAACCTGGGCAAAAGCCCCCCTGGTCACGGCTCCTATATGATCTTAAAAACTGAGCCGCGAATCCAGGAGCACACCCAAGTTGTGAGCCCTATCGACAGGGGGTAACACCTCACCCCCCATCATTAAAGGTGGAATAGAAAGATCCACTCGAGATGCCTGTACGCACAGCCACTCAGTCTTGGCAGGATTGAGTCGGAGCCTGTTCCTCCCCATCCAAACCCGAACCGCCTCCAGGCAATGGGACATCACGTCGAGGGCATCACTGAGTTGGTTTGGGGTGGAAAGAAAAAGTTGGGTATCATCAGCATACTGATGATACCCCACCCCAAAACCACGAATGATCTCACCCAGCGGCTTCATATAGATATTGAACAGTAGGGGAGAGAGGACCGACCCCTGAGGAACTCCACAAACGAGAGACCTCGGGGCGGACCTCTGCCCTCCAGTCAACACCGACTGCGAATGGCCCAAGAGGTAGGAGGAGAACCACAGTAAAACAGTGCCCCCCACTCCCAACCCCCTGAGACGTCGCAGTAGGATACCATGGTCGATGGTATCAAAAGCCACTGAGAGATCTAATAGGACTAGGACAGAGGAACAACCCCTGTCCCGAGCCCGCCAGAGATCATTCATCAGCACGACCAATGCCGTCTCCGTGCTGTACCCGGGCCTGAAACCCGATTGGTATGGGTCAAGATAATCGGTTTCCTCCAGGAACAGAGGAAGCTGATGCGCCACCACGCTCTCAACAACCTTCACTAGAAAGCGAAGGTTGGAGAGCGGACAATAGTTATTCAAAATAGCTGGATCCAGGGCAGGCTTCTTGAGAAGGAGTCTCACCACCACTTCCTTCAAGGCGGCGGGAAAGACACCCTCACTCAAAGAAGCAGATATCACTGCCCGGAACCAGCCTCGTGTCTCCTCCCGAGCTGAATAAACCAGCCAGGAAGGGCACGGGTCCAATAAACAGGTGGTAGAGCTCAGCCTCCCCATAATCCTGTCTACCTCCTCGGGAGTCACAGGATCAAACTCAGTCCAGATAATACTCTCAAGACCGCTCGATTCCTCCCTGTCAGACTCTGCCCAGTCAGAGTCCAAACCAGTCTGAATCTGAGCGATTTTGTCCGCCAGATGCTGGCTAAACTCCTCGGCCTGCAAGGGCTCCTCCCTCACCTCCTGGGAGAGGAGGGAACAAGTTACCCTAAACAGGGCGGCCAGGCGATTATCTGCGGACGCAATGAGGGCGGCGAAGTAATTAGACTTCGCTGTCCTCATCGCCGCGAGATAAGACCTAGAGAAAGATCTTATTCGCAATCGGTCAGATTCAGACCGGCTGGATCTCCAACAGCTCTCCAGACTCCGTCTCTGACGCTTCATCTCCCGTAGCTCCACAGAAAACCATGGAGCCCATCGGGATCTGCGCCTGATCAGGGGTCGCAAGGGTATGTATATGATATATACAAAATTATATTTCCCTGACAAATATTGTAGTTGTTTTGATGACTACAGAAAGCAGATAGGAAAAAAATAAGTTGATCTGCATATGAAATGTACAAATATTTTTGCAAACTTTGAGTCTTGAATTCACTTACAGCAGGGCTCTAGAAAAGCAGAGAGCCATATGAGAAACTGGGTGAAAATAACACTTAAAAAATAATCATTCTATTCTGGAATGACAATAGAGGTTGACATTACTCTTTGGAGAATTATATTTGATCCTTCAATTGTCATCTGTAGATCTCTACTCAGTATCAGAAGAACAAATGTTAATAAAAGAAACATTCAAGTGTAATAGTCCATTCTATAGTCACAAAGTACAACAATACCTTCCAGCAACAACATACAAAAATAATCTGAAAAGGAAAAAACAGACTTGTCATATCTTTCAGAATGGTACACAAGATACACATAAAAAATAGTGAATGCTAGCACAGATTTAAGAGCTTCTTTATTGGTGAATAGAGATTTTACCATTTGTCAATAAATCCTTTTTATCTGCATGTTGGATTGTACAGGGCTGGAGAGGAAAAGGAATTTTGTAAATTGTTTTGAAAAATAGTCTGATGTTGATTTCATGGTTGACTTCCCAATAAAAAAAAAACAAAAACAAAAAGGAAGCCATTCAATTTTTCCATATATCACAAATTTGAGAATAAAGCTGACTTCTGATGGAGACATGGCAAGCTAAATATATCTTGGAGAGCAGAGAAAACTACAGCAAAGACTGTAGAGCAGTTCTTTAGAACCTCTCAGGACAAGGAGCGGATGGGAGATTACCCATATGTGCTCCAGACAGCTGCTCCTTGTGGCAAAGAGACCACAAGATAGTGGTTTCCCATAGGGTTGAATACCAGGAGACCAAGAGATCAATTATCAAGCTCACAACCATGGTGTTTTAAAGAATACCAAATTTACAAACTTTGCTTCTAATCACTTTTGGAAATTGCTTATCTAATCCTCTTAAAGTTATTAGAGACCTAATTAATTCAAGTGTGGATATAAATGTTGTCACAAATGAGAAGGATATGGAAGAAGACATAATGAATATAACAAAGAAAAGCAGTCAATATTTTATTGCCTAAAGGAGATATACAACTACTAAATTAGAAGAGAGATTTGGATATTTTTTTCTTTCTTTCTTTCTGGATGTACAAATAAGATCTACTAAAGTTGTGAGAAGAGACAAAAAAGTTACATTTGTCTTATGGACGTACAAAAGAAGTCTCTTAAATTTTTCAAAGATTCATTTAGAAAGGACAAAGAAAAATGACAAGAAATCAAGCTATGGGACTTTATCAGAAGGGGTTAAAATAAAGACTGATAAAATAATGGGAAGGAATACAGTGCTGGCTTATTGGGTCAAACTTAATCTAGACAGTTATATCTCATAATCCTTATTGGACTTTTACTGATAAGGAACAAATGATGAAGTTTTCAGGGTTTTTTTTTAGTTATGAGATGAAACATGAGGTGAAGAGAGTATATATTGTAGCTTAAGATATTGTGTGCATTACTAACATTGTTTGATGATTAATGGGGAAATTTCATGGCTCTTGGTGCTTTTGATTGCAATATTTGCATACATTTGCTACTGGTATGCTGGCTGATGGAAGTTGAAGTATAAAATATTTGAAGAGAATCAGATGGTTGTATTCATAATTGGTCCATAACCTGCCTTACAACTGGCAGATACATCAGATCAGTGGTGGGATTCAAACATGTCAACAACCGGTTCTCTGTGTGGATGCTGCTTCTGGAAGTCCATTCTGGGCCTGGGCAACAAAAAAATTAGCTACCGATTCTGCCAAACTGGTGCGAACTGGCTGAATCCCACTACTGCATCAGATACATCTGAATCTTATTTCATGTTCATTTTCTCCAATGGTAGAATTTCTCAGCCTGTACCTATTATATTGCTATTTTAAACTTCCACAAAGCTCTTATACCATTCTATTTAACTGGAGAGATGAAATCTGGTAATTTAGCACACTTCCTCCATTCATAAAGACCTGACTTTCTGGCAAATTCCATTCTGCTCTTTTGAAAATATTCAAAGGCATTGTGTTTTTCTTTTAAAAAAAATATACCATGGGTGATTTATGTTATTTTTCTAAGTCTTGCTTCAGATCTGGACATTCAGCCATAATCGGTATTAAATTCCTGGGTATGCAGTTAACAGCTAGGCTGGCTTGGTTGCTCAACAGCAAGACACTGGTGAAGCGGGCACAGCAGCGCCTGTATTTTCTGTGTCGCATGAGAAAAGCACATCTTCTTTCCCGTATCCTTACCACTTTCTAAAGAGGGACTATTGAGAGCATCCTGTCATATTGCATTACAGTCTGGTTTGGAAGCATCAGTTCATCAGACAGGAAGGTGGTGCAAAGAGTGATGAGG
This sequence comes from Vipera berus, assembly GCF_964194415.1. Taxonomy (NCBI): domain Eukaryota; kingdom Metazoa; phylum Chordata; class Lepidosauria; order Squamata; family Viperidae; genus Vipera; species Vipera berus. The sequence goes on from NC_138202.1 coordinate 233,428,484, forward strand.
ATGGCTGAAAAGATTATTGGCAGTTCCCTCCCTTCCATCTGGGACATAGCATATAAGTGTTGCTTGAGTAGGGTCTGCAAGATTGTCTGGGACACCACTAATCCTCTTCATGACCTGTTTTACTTGTTACCTTCTGGGAGGAGGCTCCATGGTATAACAACAACAACAGCAACAACAACAACAACAACAACAACAACAACAACAATAATAATAATAATAATAATAAATAATTCATTTTGATGTATGTCGATTGGTATAAATTCAAAGTGACAATAAAGTTATTATTATGATGTTGTATATAGTATGTTTAAATGTGTGTTATGTATGCGTACACTTTGAGAGAAAGCAACTAAATTTCATTTTTAATGTGTACCATTGTGCCCATAGTAAAAAATGACAATAAAGGTTATCTTATCTTGCCTTGCCTTGCCTTGCCTTATCTCATCTCATCTCATCTCATCTCATCTCATCTCATCTCATCTCATCTCATCTCATCTCATCTCATCTCATCTCATCTTAAACGTTTTCCATATTGGTTACTGATCTTCTGAACCAAATCAAGTAGTTTGTGCCCATTCCTAATTATAATGTCTATATAATATCTTCAGATGGTATTACACTCTGTTGTTCTTTTAATATCTGTTAGTCTGAAGGTTCAAAATGATAGAATCCTACCAACAAAAATATGACATTGTAATACTTTATCACATCTTGCTTTATCTCTTAATGAAATGGCATTATGCTTCAATAATATGCTTATTGAGGTTATGTAGTATGCCTAATCAGCCCAGCAGGCATACCAGTAAGCGCATTTAATTGGAGAAAACTGCAGCATAGTGGAACTACCGAATATGGCATCCCTTATTATAAGGAGTGTCCTATTGTGTGTGACATATGGAAATGAAATGATGATGATGGTGATGTTCTCTATTCAGTGCTATCCAACTCTTGGCCAAGTCTCTCCACATCTTCCACTCTTGAACTACTTCTTTGAGTTATTCTCTGCTTTGGCTGGTGTCAGCTTTGACAGTGTCCAGCCCCTGTGTTCTTTGGCACCTGGTTTCCTTCTACTGCTAATTCTTCCAAGCATAATTGCTTTCTCCAATGAATTCCTCCTCATGACATGGCCAAAATAAGTGAGACACTGAAATGAAATAGTATCTACAAAAGACTAAAATATTGAGTGCCTCTCAAGTTTTGCTCTTAGGCTGGTAACAGCAATGGATAGATTATTATTATCCAGTAGCATTTATTGGTACTGATTAAAACAGATTGGGAAATGTAATCTAGATTTCCTGATATCATGCATACTTTATGCACTTCTGGGGAATCAGCCTAATTGAAATCAATGTGATTTACCTCTGACTAAAAGGGTCAGATTGTGCAGTAAAATCCCAACTTAATTTATTACTGCTTTATGGCTGTTGCTATTATATCCCTTCCCCATCAAACTATTAAACTTAGTACATATATGGTTGACTATGACACAATTCCAATCAACTTGTCTTCTAGTTGTGTGGATTTTTTGTCCAAGGAAAGCCAAGGATGGATGGATGGATGGATGGATAGATAGATAAATAGATAGATAGATAGATAGATAGATAGATAGATAGATAGATAGATAGATAGATAGATAGATAGATAGATGATAGATAGATAGATAGATGATAGATAGATAGATAGATAGATAGATAGATAGATAGAGATAGATAGATAGATAGATAGATAGATAGATAGATAGATAGATAGATAGATAGATAGATAATAGACTGTTCATAGAGATATGATGTAGATAAATATAGATATAGCTACAGATAATATAAAGATATAGATAGATATAGATTACATTTAATTAAGTTTGTACTTCTGAAGACAGATACAGTGCACTTTATTGAAATAAAATAATTTGTACTAAATATTGATGGTACAAAGCCTCATTAGTATCACTGCATCTCCTCAATTCTTATTTAATTTATATTCAAACTATAGCAATGTGGATCATTCAAATACATGGTTGTGATTCATGTACTCACTACAAATCTTCAATGAAGAAAAATCTCTGGCTTTGCTAAGTGGCATGTATCCCCAAAGGTGGACAAATTGGAATGCACAAGTGACTCATGCAAAGGGAGGAACTGACCATTTATTCCAGATGTTGTCTGGGGAGATAGTTCTGTTTTTGGCAACATTGGTTTCTTACCCATGGTGACCCATTGTGCAGAAATGGCCACTTTTATGCAGAGCAAGTAGCCACCTAATGACTAGATACTTCTCAACAAACAAAAATAAAAATATGAGTAGCCAGGTCCTGAAGCATAACATCTGAATCATCCCATAAAACAGAAGTCCTATTAGTTGAAAATCTGCTTATTCTGCATTTGGCTAATGTGACAGTTGAGGGAACATAGATGTAAGACAATAAGTCAATGACCAATTTATTATGATGAGCTGCCTTCTTATCTTATTTGTATGAAACCCACTTATCTGTGCATGTATGTAATTAAAATATGCAATCGAAAAGAAACATAGTTCTCTGGAAAGGAAAACAAGGGTTAACAGAAGAGAATTTTACATCAAAAAGCCAGTGAAATCTACTGCTTTAGTATGCTACTTCTGTATATTCAAGCCTGCAACATTCATTTTATTACAAGAAGCATACCACATACTTTGCCATCTGTTGGGTCTTCTACTAAATTCTAGTAAATGAATGGACCAACATTTAAAGTACTGTATTCATAAAACACACTACCCATATAACGAGTGCTGTTACATATGCTGTAATTTCTTGCTTTACATCTCTGAAGTATTAATTTTGTGTTTGTGCATATTTGTGTGTTTGTCTGTGTTTGTTTGTGTTAGTATTAGAGATACATCAACACCCCAAAGGAGATGGAACATACGATAGATTTGTTAATGGATCATTCTAAATAATGTATACAGACTATACAGAGGCTATCAAGTGTGATGTCTAAAGCATGGTTTATATTTTATATTTTAACATATTATATGAAACTGGACCATTATAGTTTATTTGTTAAAACATGGATAAGTAAAATGTAGCTTGGTGTAATATGTTAACACAGGAAATCAGTAAGAATGGATTTTATAGTTTATGAGTGATGAAATGTTTGCCTAACTAGAATATCTTTATCTCTCTGCCATTTGCTCCCTAGTTTCTGCCCACCTAACCATTTGAAAGCATGCAATATTGCAAATAGATAAATGGGTACCATAAATACAAAATGTAGAGTCTTCTTCAGTGAACTTCATTACAACTCAGTGGACACCATCTGCAAAAATGTGTTCATTTGGAATAGTATGCTCAAAATGCTCGTGAATTTTCAAATCAGTTTTCAAATGGCTTTTCATTTTTTTAATGCATATTTCAGAAGCAATTAGTTGTTGGTGACATTTTCCTAGTACATTTTCCTAGTTTAAATTGCCAATTCCCCCAATTAATAGATCTGTAAGGCCATTGATACAGGGTTTAAGGCCAAGAAACGTCTCTTGACACAAAAAGGAGTTGCATAACAAATCCACTCACTATCTCCAGACTCTATCATCTGAGCACATGTAATGCCTGAAGAGTTTTCATAAGCAATGGAAGACATTAATCTGTTTTTACTCCCTTTTGTTTTTTGATAGAGAATTAACAATCTGTTAAACACCTCTGAGGTGTTTTTAGGAATGAGTGAATTGCAATAATGGTTTCCAGTTTGATTGGAAATTGTTTTGTTTAAGTTGATTCCAAATTGTAACAAGTGATAAGAGGGCCACTCTTCATGACCTTGTCTTTTGTCTCCAGTCTCTTTAAATATTTGTATATTATATCTGAAATCCAGATTTCATATTGATCGAACAGTAGCTGTTCACCATTACAACTGTCTTCAATGTGTTTGTCTGCCCTTTTCCTGAAATGAGTTAAGCCAGTGGCTATTCATCATTAGCATTTGTTTTAATTATCGATTGCAAGGAAAACTACTTTTATATCTTAAATTTACTGCTAATCAATTTAACTCTGAATTGTACCATCAAGGCAAAGGCATAATGTTCTCTACTTCATTCATAATCTCTACATCTCCTCAATCTTTTTCCCCCAGCTGAATACGTTTCTCAGAATGAATATATTCTTTCTTCCTAACCTATTATATTCTTGCTTTAACTTCCCATTATGAAATTTTATGTTTCTTACTTTCATTATGAACATAAATAGATGTAGACAATATGGCTGACCGTGGGGGTCATAAAATGGTATGATAGTATTGAAGTTTATGAAATATTTTTGATCCAGTTCCTGATTCTGAATTTAATTTTTTTTCTACCTTATGCCATAGGTACCAGTGTCATACCAGCAAAACATCATTTGAAAGTGCCCCAAACATATATTTTGCAATTCCAAAATATTTATATTACATAATTACATGATATAATCCAGTTCATGCACCACCTTTTAAATAGGTACATAATCATGAAAACCAACCCACTCTCTCAGCCCAACCCACTTCATAGGATTGTTGTTGTGGGGAAAATATGGTACAGAAGTATTTGGTATGTTCACCACCTTGAGCTACATATAAAAGCAGTGGAATAAAATATAATTAATAATAATAATTTTTAAATCAATTCTCTCAAAATTGTGGCATATAAAATTCCTACTGTATTTGGCAGAAAGGAAGAGTATCCTATAGTCATGTTAGATTCATTCAGAATATGGTCATGGAGGTGGGCTTTTTTCTTGTTCTTTTTTCATGACAGGAGAAGTGCCTTTAAAATTCAGAGTGATTTTCCTTTAAGATAAATAAGTAGTTCTAAGACAGGGGTCTTCAAATTCGGCCCTTTTATGACTTGTGGACTTCAACTCCCAGAATTCCTCAGCCAGGCACGCTGGCTGAGGAATTCTGGGAGTTGAAGTCCACAAGTCATAAAAGGGCCAAGTCTGAAGACCTGTGTTCTAAGATATCAATAATCTCTACTTAACCATACAAGGTCAAATGTTCTGGATGAACATTCCAATAGTATGTCCTCATGATTGCTCTACGTTGAAAGGTTTATATCTTATGCATCTTTCAAAGTTATTTATTTATTTTACTACATTTCTGAACTATAAAGATGGTAATCATTTCCTCCATTTTCTGTCCCCCTCCCACCCTTATGTTCTGATGTGTCACCATCAGCATAAAATTTTGCCATTAAGGCTTGCAGTTTTTGTATTACCTATTACCAACACAGCAATTGATCCAAGATAAAATAACCATCCCAGTGATCAAAGGCTTTCTTTAGGCTGATTTATTTAATTATTAAGATGAACAGTACTCCATTCCCTATAAATGATGGCCTGCTCCAAGGTAAATGAATAAAAAGAGGAAGTAGAGTAAACATATGTTATTGTGTTTAATGTGTGGAATGGGTTTTGAATTAGGAACGTATTATAATTAATGTTTTAGGCCATTTCACAATCATTCCTTAGGGTAAAATAATGAACTCAAAAGCTTTCAAGAAAAGCTAATACGAGAGAGTTATTTTTGAGTTAAATATAAGCAGAAGCATTTCATTATATGGAAATGAAGCTATGAGAAAAGATTTTATAAGCAAATTTACATCAGGTTCTGACTGTAGATTTCCAAATTATGACAAAGAATACTGGAGGAATAATAAGCATTCATATTTCATCAGAGAATGACTTTATTAATTTACTTGGTAAAACAGTAGATTAATTTGTCATTTCACTTGCATCAAGTTTTGTGAAATGACTGAAATACTGATTGTACTATGATGCCATTTGCACAATAAATTGTGATTTAAAATATATTAAGGTTTCAATACCTTGGTTTTGTTACTATTTGTTTTCAGATTAAATAGGTCAAGGGAAGGCCAAGTATTGTTTATTAAAAATATTGCTATACAGAATCATTACAATGGCAAAAGCATTACAGACAATTCTTTTTGGAAGAAAAAAAACCTTTGGTAATTCCTGCTTTTTTGGAATGCATTCATTTCATTCCATGCCTTCACTGCTGGGAGAGATATTTTAAAACATTGATGGGTGGCTTATTGTCATGGTAAACATGAGCTGCTTTCAGTGAAAATTATCAATGGGATGTCCAGTCTACTGTCAAAGGGAAAGGATGCTATGTGACACATCAGTGGAGAGAAAATGAAATAGCAAATCAAAAGGGTTGATTCCCTAGGGCACAGGTGTCAAACTCGCCACATCATGTGACGTGTCATGACGTATCGTGACTTGGAGTTGGGGTGGGTGCAGCCTCCACATGATGCAACCAGCCTGAGGGCTGACAGTTTGAAACCCCTGCCCTAGGGCTATTCAAGGCCACTGCTCTGCAATTTTGTTGACTTCATCCTCATCCATCAGATAACAGGTGTGGAATCTTATGATGAAATTTGTCTTCAACATCTGGAAGCTAAGGGCTAGAATTTTCTCTCTACCTTCTTACACTTTTCACATGCCAGGCTAGAGATAGATATCTGTGGAGCCTGTGTGATGCTCATACGCCCCTGCCCAGGCCTTTAAGACAACATGCGTGCTAGTCGTTTCCGACTCTAGGGGCTGGTGCTCATCTCCGTTTCAAAGCCGAAGAGCCAGCGCTTGTCCGAGGATGTCTCCGTGGTCATGTGGCCGGCATGACTAGACACCAAAGGCGCATGGAACGCTGTTACCTTCCCACCGTAGTGGTCCCTATTTTTCTACTTGCATTTTTATGTGCTTTCGAACTGCTAGGTTGGCAGAAGCTGGGACGAGTAACAGGCGCTCACTCTGTTATGCGGCACTCAGGATTCAACCTGCCAAACTGCTGACCTTCTGATTGACAAGCTCAGCGTCCTAACCCACTGAGACACCGTGTCCCTAAGACAATCCTAGACCTGGCCTAAAAGTTGCAATTTAATCAAGTGTCAATGTGACAGAGGAAAAAACAAATATTTGCATTTAATTACATTTAACATTAATTGTAATCAAACTTAGGCTTTGCCCTAGCTCCACACATTTCATGAAGTGCATGATCTCAGCATGCCCTGTTTAGAAGACTGGGGGATTCTCCATTCCTGATTTATAGAACAATAACCACAAAAAAAGCTGTCTAGTACATAGAATACTTGAAATTGAGTGATGAAATCAAGTAACTGGGAAGTGATCTGGGAAGAATGTTCTTTCTGAGTTCCTAATTAGGGGTGAGGTCTTAATATAAGCATGCCTCCTTTCTGATTATTAAGCCTTTATAAAACTGGTGATCAGGCGAATTAAAATATGAATCACTTGCCATATATGGACAACTTGTACAGCATAATTTTTGGTATCTGAAATAAGAGTCTTTGAAGCTAGATGTATGCTAATATTGAATGAATGAATGAATGAATGAATGAATGAATGAATGAATGAATGAATGAATGAATGAATTTTATTTTTGCATTAGAGAAGAAAACCCTGGTCTTCAGGCATAGGATATTTGATCTTTAATCTCAGCCAGTCCAAGATAGTTAAATATGCTACATGAAGATGTGCCATGAATTATGGGCTTGGTGCCAGATTTCTCAGTGGTTCAGTATAATACACCCTTCCTCTCAAATTAGTAATAGCAGTAGGACTTAGTCTTATATACCACTTCACAGTGCTTTACAGCCCTCTCTATGTGGTTTACAGAGTCAGCACATTGCCCCCAACAATCTGGGTCCCCATTTTACCGACTTCGAAAGGATGGAAGGCAGAGTCAACTTTCAGTAGGTGAGAACTAAATGGCTGAACTGCTGGCAGCTGGCAGTCAGCAGAAGTAACCTGCAGTCCTGCATTCTAACCACTGCACCAGTAGGGCTCTTTAACTCTACAACCTTGTGTAGTGTGCATTTTACAAATGGAAAAGCAAAGCTGTAGAAAGGTGAGACATATGCAGTAGACTAAATTATTCTTAACCATTTCCTTAGACCTCTGAATGGTGGATAAATCCCAAAAAGTTTACTTCCTTTCAAATGAGAGTATTCTGGCTGACTCATTCAGACTTTACAATATCTTTTAAAAGAAGACTCAAGTAGAACATGGGTGTCAAACTCGCCACATCACGTGTCGCAACATATCCCGACTCTTTTTGCATTGCCAGCAATGGGGTGGGCGCAGCTTTGGTATGATGAAACTGGCCCACAGACCGGCAGTTTGACACCCCTAAAGTAGAACATGGTGGAAGGGAAAAAAAGAAAAAAAATACTGAAAGCATTCAGAGAGAGAGAGAGAGAGAGAAACCCTAAAACACATCAATCCTGCAGGAAGACCTTCAGAGCAAAATTGTAATTCCCCCATCCCTTATTCTTCTCCTTCTCCTTACTGGTTTTGGTTTTGGTTTTGTTAAGAACTTCCCTCTCTCTCCTGTCTATCTTCCAATGAGAGAAAGACTTTCTATTTTCCCACTGAAATTCTTTTGCAAAATACTGGTTTCAGCCTCTTAACTCTGCAGGCAACTGTTTTATTCAGGAAAAGACTTTAACTCCCTTTAAGGGAGTAAATTTGTCCCGCAGGTTAGCAAGCAATCAGTTTAACAAGAGAATGGTGACCCTTCTGTAATACTTTAATCTCAAAATGTTAAGGGAGTCACCGCCCTATCCTCAAAAAGAAATGTACAAAAAGAAAGATCTTGATTACCGCATGCCCTCTCTGCATGCTTGTTGCAAATCCCTGGAGACAAGGCAAGACCCAAATCTAAATTTCCTGCCAGCAGGTATTTTTGCATTAGCATTTAATAACATCTTCCAAATGCTACTACAGCAATGCAGCTACAGATTTTATGTTGCTGCAGCAGTGACTGAGTGATGTAACAGGTGAAGAGAAGTTCATTATATATGCAGTCTGCTCTTACTCCAACTGGTATATGCAGTCCTCATGAATCACATGCTATTTTCACAAAGGCTGTATCAACTAGATTACTCTAACCAGTGGGTGATTGGTGTAAGATTGCACAGTTTCATAGTTGGATTGGGGTTTGAATTATTTGTTCCTGTTCTTGTGACATGTATATTACAGAAAGAGGGAGGGAGTAATGAGGAGGAAGGAGGAAGGAGTAATGAGGAAGGAGGAAGGAGGAGGAGGAGGAAGAAGAAGAAGAAGAAGAAGAAGAAGAAGAAGAAGAAGAAGAAGAAGAAGAAGAAGAAGAAGAAGAAGAAGGAGAAGGAGAAGGAGAAGGAGAAGGAGAAGGAGAAGGAGGAGGAGGAGGAGGAGGAGGAGGAGGAGAAGGAGAAGGAGGAGAAGGAGGAGAAGGAGGAGAAGGAGGAGAAGGAGGAGAAGGAGAAGGAGGAGAAGGAGAAGGAGAAGGAGAAGGAGAACAATTCTATCCTATTAGGAAGGAGAAGGAGAACAATTCTATCCTATTAGGTGTAGCATGCATGACATCTCAGTACTCTTTATATGAACCAGCATTTTGTTTCACTGATCAGTGTGGTCTAAGGCTGCTTAATACAACAAGGACCTGGTTCTCTTTCTCTTCTTGAATGAACTCTGCTGCAGTTGTCAGCTTGAGCTGCAGAGGTGAGGTGTTGTTAGTCTGGTCTTCAAACAGGGAACATGTCACACAGTAAATCTCTTTCATCCCCCCATTCTGTTCTCCTTGAACTAAGCTGACCATATTTTTTCCCCTGATACGTTTCCTTTGCATGACGAGCAAGCAATAGGCATAGTGCTTCTCTTACATAAATTATGTAAAAATTCTACTGATGGATTTGCTGTGTTACCACACACAGCAGAATCCTACCTTTGCAGGGTGTTTTCAGCCTGCAATACAATAGGTAGATGTGCCCACTTCAAGGGCTGACACATATGTTAGCATTTATATTTTATGATGGATTAGATTCTTGGCTTGTAATAGTCCACAGAAATGTAAAAGAGTCAAAAGGCAGTACTGCTATGTTGCTCCATAGGACAGTCCCAAGATGTAATCAATAGCAATAGTACTTAGACTTATATACTGCTTCATAGTGTCTTACAGCATTCTCTAAGCAGTTTGCAGACTCAGCATATTGATGTTAGCTTTAGGCTAAAAAAAAAGATGCTGTGTTATTAAGCCACACGTGCAATTGCCACATCAATGTGAGGATTGCAACCAGAAGTTCTCCTTTTCCTCCAGCCAATCTGAAGCAGTTGTTTTCACCCATGTTTTTGAAGACATTGATGACAGCAAGAAAACTGATTTAGTTGTAAGTTTCTCACCAAGACAGAAAGTTACTTTCTTAATAGATTTCTTGAGCAGAGAGCAGCCACTGTGGCCTTCCTTTGGACAGGCCTGGCCATTGATCTTCTTGAAAAAAAAAGAAGAAGAAGCTTCCAAGAAATACAATGAATTATCCCTGGAGCAGCCTGTAGGTTTTTAGGATTTGATAGAAATTGAGTACAGACTCAACTCTTTTCTTCTTTTTTAAAGAATTTCCTTAAGATGAGAAGCATGAACACATTTATATTCATAGCTGCCCTTGACCAGCAAACTCATTCCATTAATTATCAGTTCCTTCTTTCACATTTTAGATGATAGCACAAACAAAGCTATTTGCCTCTTAAGCTGTAAGGTGGAAATGTTTTTTTGTAGCCAAGATTTCAGCCTAAAGCATCTCTAAGCATACATATTTGCAAGTTATGATGTGAAATTAATTTATGTGTGTACTCCTCTATTTTTAACCCTAACGACTTCCTATTTCTAATGGTAAGGAAAGACTTGCTTAGACTTTTGGCAATGTTGTCTTTCTGGCTGTTCTCTAGCTAATAAAAACTTCAGCTCCTCTGAGTATTGTCTGGAGTGAAAGTTAGGTAGAAACGTAATCATAGCACCACTCCTATTCTGCTTTTCAGCACATTTCCCCAGATCATACACACAATTCTTTTCAGCAAACTTCTCCAGAACTTCTTTTAACCAGCACCCCTTCAGTAATGCAAACACTCCCACATACAGTATAATTAATGTTTGATAGCTCATATTTTTCTGAAAACAAAAGCATGGATTTTGAACAGTCATTCAATTTTACTTGCCAGCCATTGCATCCAATTCAGATTTCTCTCTGGAAATCATGTCTAATGATTTTTGAGTTCCCTTACTGAGAACCACCTTCTTTGCAATCCTCCTTTTCTTTCCTAAGGGAATTAAAATTTCTCTGCTGTCTTTATGGGTACGGTATATGCAAGAGAATATGGATTCAGAAAGAAACTCCTCAAATCCATTTTGATTGCAGGTAGATCACAATCTCATTCCTCTATCCTTTTTTTAATTGAACATTTTAAAGATGACACTCAAACAAGCAAGAAAAAGAAAGCAAGAAAGAAGGTGTCAAATAGAATATAAATGAATAAACTAGGGATTTACAAATGTCATGGAGGTTAGTTTTCCAATATATCTACTTGAAACCTATGTGGATAGCATTTGTTGTAGTTTATAATCTTTCATTTCTACTGTTCTGATCATGTTTATTGATATTAATGTGTTGCTTTGAGCGTACTCACTACTTGAAGCTTTTTAAAAAGTGTGATATGTCCAGCGATTATGGGGTCAGCTCTTTTGGCTGTTAGGAAGTATGAAGAGGAAAGCATTACATACTCTCTTTTGAAACAGAGGGACTAATATCTTTATTATTAATAGTAGGTCAGTCCAATTAAAATAATGAATGAAAAAATTGTGTGAGAGGTGGAAGAACCTTGGGGTTGTTTTTCTAACAAACAAACAAACAAACTGTCAATGTTTGCAGCATTGCAATACAGTGTTTGCATTGACCCTCAATAATAGAACTCATGAAGATATGCCTACATTTACAGCCTCATATATCTGGGGATAGATAAATGTCTGAGGGTAATATAATTATAGAAGAGTTTTGTTTCTACTTCTGAATAATTGATTTTTATCTCATTATCTGAAAATAATTAATAAGATGCCACTTCAGGTTTCTTAAAAAAATATTTCTATTTTCTTCTGTGAGCAAAATGGATCTTTTCTTTGTAAAGACATTCAAGGCATTTTTCAACCTGGATCAACTAAATTAATGAAGATGTTAGTGGATTAGGAAAGCACCAACAATGGATTATTTCACCCAAGTCAGTTAATATCCCAGAGGCTTAGCTGAACCCAAACAAGGCCAGTTATGTTCCTGGTTCTATTAAAATATCATTGCCCAACCAGCAGCATTATGGAAACCTCTGAACCCATTTCGTCTTACTTACTGTGAGTTCAGAGAAAAAAAGTGAGCCTTTCCAATGAAGCTTGGCAGTTCAGAGCACACTTCCCAAAATTTGCTGCCATGATCAAGACAAACCTGCTGCTGTCCATCTGGCAAATGGGGAAGGAGATAGGAATGCCAAGAACCTCGCCAGTACAGGTTAATTTAGCAACCACAATTGACAATGGCAGTTTGGTTGTTAAGTGATACAGTTGCTAAGTGAAAGTGTACCTATCTTTCTTTTGCTCTACCAACCTGAACATTGCTCACAACATTTCCTTTTTCATCACTGTTATATCAGCAAATGGTTGCTAAAGGAGGCAGTTGCTAAATAAGGAGTGCTGTATATATCTGACACAAAAGCTTGTGGGATATCAATAATTCCCTGAAAAAAGTGGATAGGGAAACTTTCTCTCTCTCTCTCTCTCTCTCTCTCTCTCTCTCTCTCTCTCTCTCTCTCTCTCTCTCTCTCTCTCTCTCTCTCTCTCTCTCTCTCCCTCCCTCCCTCCCTCCCTCCCTCTCTCTGTATGTGTGTGATAATTCATGATTTCCTATTAGACCAGAGTCAGATACATCTTGCAAAGCTGGTAGATGTTAAAGCTCTGTTACCCTGAAGAGTAATTGAAACCCTAATATATAATAGGAAATCAATTTTCTCAGATGAAATTTGAATCAACTAAGATTAATAACCCAGAAATGAAACCTACCATGATCTGGTTTAATTTTATTAGTGGTGAATCTGCACAGCTATAGTGAAGTCTAAAGATGAAACTTGGACTTTGTTTTTTTTTTCTTTGTATTCAGAGATCATCACTGTGTTTTTTTTTAAAAAAATCTATATTTCAAGACTATAAAAAAATTAAATAGGAAAAAACCCTCATCATTCCCTGTTTCAGGCTAGTTTTTTGCCCCACACAATATAAAATAAACCCATCGTAAACAATATAGAAAAAGGATACATTGATTAGAGCTGACTGAACGGTTGGTTTTTTTAAAAAAAACAACATCCTGTATTTGGAATGTGTAGCAGGGTAAAAGGCCTATAATTGGTATGATTATATATCTTTTTAGATAGAGTATTGAATTTCTGGGCTCAAAATATGCACATTAGGAAATATAGGTATGAAAACGTACTATGAAAGCATGCATGCAAAATATCATAGGAAAAGTATGTGCAAGAACAACGGTGAGGTAGTGTCAGGACCCACCCCAATCCACATCTTAGGAAATAAGAACTCTTGGATCCAAGTTTGTCCAAAAGGAAAAGTTTACTAGGATGAGATCGGTTGTGGCAATACAAGACAGGATCTGACATTGAGTTACATTTCAATACTATATAAAGCATTCCCGTTTCAACCCCCTCCCCTCGAATCCATTTGGTCAGGCTCACATCATTTACTTAGGTGTCAGGCCCTTTCGTGGGAAAGGGTAATCTTCTTGTGTTTATTGTTATTGCTTTCTTCCTTTCAGTTTCAAATGGAGATGCAACCCAGATTTCTCTCTCTTCCTCTGTTCCCCCCAGATCAAAAGCTTTCCTGGTCTTTAAGAACAGCCTACTGCAATCTGAATAAACATCCTCTCCCCCCCCCTTGGAGAGATGGCAGAATCCCGAGAATAGGCACAATATTCTAACCATACATTTATGAAATGTGATATAAATGGATTCTGAAAGGTAGACTGGGAATTCTGTAAACAGTGACAGAAAATGTAATGGAATAGACTAATATTGGAGTGTATATCTTGAGGACGCAAAAGCTGTGTCTACAAACCTGGAAATAGCACTTAGTAATAGCACTTAGGCTTATATACTGCTTCACATTGCTTTACAGCCCTTTCTAAATGGTTTACAGAGTCAGCATATTACCCCCAGCAATCTGGGTCCTCATTTTACTGACCTTGGAAGAATGGAAGGCTGAGTCAACCTTGAGCTCCATCAGGATCAAACTCCTGGCAGTGGGAAGAGTCAGGCTGTAGTACTGCATTCTAACCATGGCAACACCAGGTCTTTTGTTCTATTCCATTTTAATAAAATGCCCCACTTTTTCTTTATTAAAAGATATTAATTAGTTTAAGTGTAAAATTTTCCCTGCTCTTACTAGAGTTTGCCATCATGGACTGGCTTTGAATCTGCCACTAAATGATAAACAAAAGGTTTGATTATCATTTTGCTATTCAAGACCAATGTGACAGGAATTTCTTCATCCTCTCTCATGGTGGAAAGAAGGCCAAGTTATTCTTTCACTGGCCATCACTTCATCATATTCAATATCTCTGTAGTTTAAATAAACATGCTTATGACTGTGGCACGGCATCAGAACAAAAGGACTACAATTCCAAAACTACAATTCAATTTCAGGCATTTAAATGCAAGTTAATAGAGGCAGAAAGAGTTATGCCAGTAAACTAAAATAAGAAACAACCTGCCTTTCTTTGTTTATTTATTTTGCCCACAGTAAGCTGTAGTAGTTAATGGATGGTGACAAATGTGTCTTCGGTTTTACTAGTACTTCTGTCAATAAACCAAATTAGTGTTTAATTACTCTCTATTAAAAAGAAAGAATAAAAATCATTCTCACAAACAGAGGAGTTACTGAATGTTTAGTTCTTGCAACAGAAGTGAAACATCCTGGGGAAAAAAGATATGGGATTTAAGTAAAATATTTGGAGAGAAGAAACAACTACTTGTAAACCAGAAAGGACGAGGAGGAGGAGGAGGAGGAGGAGGAGGAGGAGGAGGAGGAGGAGGAGGAAAAACAAATGATACATTCTTTTTCATATTGTGTGTGCTACTGACAGTTCAGTGGTTTGAAAATCTTTACTTTTATAGCTGAAAAGAAACAGCTACAAAGAAGGCTGTATCAACAGTTCTCAGCCAGAACCTGAAGTTTTTCAATAACAATAAAAAAATATCTAAAACAAACGAACAAAACAATTGTGCATAGGAACATCTTCCCAGCTGCTTCAGTGCAAAGCAAGTGGGGCCAGATCCTAGATTGAGTTGATCATTGGAAGGAACAGGCAACAGACATTAATATATATCAGTATAGTAAGTAGAATTGATTGATATCAAAAAGAAAAGAAAGAAAAGAAAGTCAGTCAGAACAGATTAATCGTGTGCAATTATTTTATGGTTCTCACTGAAAATCTGTTTTAAATACTAGAGGATGCAACAGAGATCTGTCCACAGAAATCAATGGAGAAGTCTAAAACATAAATGTTTCCAGAATTAGGTACAAATACATCCATCACACAAATTCTCCCCCTCAAAATGTAGAATCAACCTCCAAATGGAAGGAAGAGCCCCCAAATATAAGACTCAATATCTTCAGTCTGGAATGCTAATTATTGAGCAAAATAAAGCAACCATGTTTTATGAAGGTTGCCATATCTGGGCTGAAGAATCTGGATGACTGGTAGATGTCAGGAAGGAGTTAAGAATTTAATGCATCTGTGATCTCTTTTTCATGACCATAATGTGCAATCCTCCCACGCTTGATTAGGTGCGCTGACATAAATTATGTTACTTTGATGGTTCAGTTATATTCTACTTCAGTGATGAGTATGCTGACTGGTGCAATTCGTATAGTTTTAATATGGGACAATTTATGGATTGCAGTTGGTAAATCCTCTTGGCTCTATATATTATCCTGGCCAAAGTAACCTGCGGGTAGGAAAAAGAAGTACTAATTGCTGGTCTTAAAGTATTTCATAATCTAGGACAACAGTGAGTAGTTGCCTGGGTTAGAGGCTGTAGTCAGCTTTCAGATTGCCTGATTGCTTTCAGATTGCCTGAGTGTTATGTTATAAGGGTGAAACTCTAGGACTGAACTTGAATCTAGCAAAAGAATCTAGCTAATTTTAAACTGGAAGAATTAAAAGTGAATTTCATTCTTGTATTCGTTCAGAATAAGACAAAAGTGGCATCATGAAGAAATGTCCTCTAAAAATGGTTAGCGAGGCATTTTTTGCTATACTAAGTGGGACATGGAGATAATCGTTATATTTACTTTATTTATTTATATCCCACTTTATTTCTTTTATAAATACTTCAAGGTGGCAAACATGTCCAATACACCTTTTTCCTCCTAATTTCTCCACAACAACAACCCTGTGAATTGAGTTGGACTGAGAAAAAAAATGACTGGCTCAAGGTCACCCAGCTGGTTTTATGCCTAAGGTGGGACTAGAACTCACAGTAGCCCAGTGTCTAGCCTGGTGCCTTAGCTGCTAGACCAGGGGTCTCCAAACCTTAAGACTTGTGCACTTCAACTTCTAGAGTTCCTCAGGCAGCCATTCTGGGAGTTGAAATCCACATCTTAAAATTGCCAAGTTTAGAGATCCTCGCACTAGATCCCAAATTGGCTCTCTGTTGCTTGTATTGGTCAATGAAGCAGAACTGAAAGGTGAAAATGTGAAGTGCCTCCCAAATTTTGAGTAAAATAGATTTCTGCAGGTTACCCTTTTTGTATCAGCCTCTTGGCATTTTTTTTGTATAACTTTGGCCCACATTCACAGACTTCTTTGTGGTCTATGCTCTCCATATCTGAAGTTTTAATGCATAGTTTTTGTTGTGTAGTGGGTTCTGGAGAGCAGGAAGGACACCAGGCTGATGAGTACAGCATAACAGCTCTTTATTAGGTGGAAGTGACCGTACTGGGGAATAGGGGTTACCTGCACTCATTATATAACTGGCCAGTACCTGGCCAGGTACACAGCCAACCAATCAGATAGAACCTCTGTTTCCCACGGAAACTGTTTCTTGCCAAAACAGTTACAGTTCAACGCCTCCTGGTGGTGACTCTTATACAAGTGCCTTAGGTGTTCCTTTAAGCCTCATACATAACACCCCTTCCTCCTTAAGGATGAAACAATATACATATACAACGAACTTACATTCCCCCGTCACCTTCAGTGTTGCCTCTTGAAGGATTAGCCCCCCCCTTAGGGTTATGAGCCGCAACCCTTTTTCCAGGATTTACAATGACAACCGATCCTCCCAATGGACCTTGCCATCCGGCATCCCTTATTTGCGCACATAGTCAGCAAGGTAAGCGGGTGGCCTATGGGACTGAGATGAACGTCTTAGGGGTTCTTCCCCCTTGTGGGCTGGCACCTTACTCAGCGTATCATGGAAGTCCGAGTTCTCCTGAACTGGAGAGTCAGCAGGTAAGGTCTGGCTGACCATTTCTGGTAGACCCACCCCATAGTCAGACCCTGTGGCAGGGTTAATCCTGGGAGGGTTGCTGTCCTGGTTGATTGGGGTTCTCCCGATGCAGTTCTGTGTCAACATGGTCCTCCTCGGGCTCAGACATGGTTGTTTGTTGGTGGTGCTGGTAGGGGGGATGTGAGCTAGCTTGTGTGCCAGCTTGAAAACTCAATGAGGGGTAATTCTCCCCATGGTCACTTGGTGACCATTCTGGAATTCTTTTCCTTACTTGGTCTATGTGCCATCTGACCTGATGACCCCCCTCCACCCCTACTATGTAAGATAAGGGCCCAGATTTGTCAACCACCACCCCTGAAATCCACAAGTGTCCCGGACCGTAGTTCCTGGCCCAAACCAAGTCACCCGGGTGTAGTTCTCTTGGGGTTTTGGGTTGCGCGGCCTCAGAAGCCATTCTGTCAGGGTAAAGCCTGTCCAGTTAGGTGATGAGGCATCCGCCCCAATGGAGCTCCACAGGACTCTTCCCCGTGGCTGTACATGGTGTGGAGTGTTGAGACAATAGGAATTCCGTCAACCTGTGGTGCCAGTCACTGGCAAGAATGTGCCTGAGTGTGTCTTTGGTTGTTCTCACCATCCTTTCTGCTTGTCCATTAGTCGACAGGTGGAAAGGCGCAGATGTGGCGTGTCTAATCAAGTTTGCTCTCATGAAGGCCTGGAATTCAGCAGCAGTAAATTGAGCCCCATTATCTGATACCACAACGTCAGGCAGACCATGTGTGGCAAAAAGTCTCCTGAGTACTTGGATTGTTCTGGCCATGGTCATATTTGGGACTGGCACTACCTCCAGCCATTTTGAGTGGCTATCTACTACTATTAGGAAAAGCTGTCCTTGGAATGGACCAGTGTAGTCTATATGGACCCTGGACCAGGGTGTATGTGTTGCCTCCCATTTGTGGACAGGCGCTTGGGGCATCTCAGGTCTGGACCTTTGACAAGTGTAGCATCCACGTACCTGCACTTCTACTGCTTTATCTAACCCTGGCCACCAAAGGTAGCTCCTTGCTAAAGCCTTCATGTGAACTATGCCAGGGTGCCCTTCATGTAGAAACTGCAGAACTCTATCTCTCAGTGTTGATGGTATAATAACCCTACTACCCCACAAAAGGCATCCTTTATGTGTGGACAATTCATGCCTCCTTAAAAAATACACTTAGAATTCTGGGCCTGGACTTTTATCCTGCCACCCTGTGAATACCCAAGACTGAACTCTGCTCAGGATTTTGTCTGAGGCTGTCTCAGCTGCAATGTCCCTTGCATGGAGAGGGCATTCCGTTAGCACTTGGATTGCCAGTATCTGTGCAGCGAGCACCAGATCTGGTTCTATGTTTGCTAGGGGTAGCCTACTTAACCCATCTGCATGGCCCATTTCTTTCCCTGGCTTATGAATCAGTTTAAAATTGTAAGCCGATAAGAATATGGACCATCTGAGCATCCTTGGGGATAGTATTTGTGGGGTTTGTTTGTCAGTGGGGAATAAGCCTAATAGAGGCTTATGGTCCGTAAACACTGTGAATTTCCTACCAAACAGATAGTCGTGGAATTTTTTTGACCCCAGCCACTATTGTCAGGGCTTCCTTGTCTATCTGTGCATAGTTCCTCTCTGCCCCTGACAAGGTTCTAGAGTAGTAGGCTATGGGAACCTGTGTACCATTTACCTCCAGATGGCTTAGCACTGCTCCCACTCCATAGGGTGAAGCATCTCAAGCAATGCAGATAGGCTTCATTTCAATGAAATGGGTGACTGTGGACTTGCTGGACAGTAGAGTCTTTAGGTCCTGGAAGCTTTTGTCATGGACATTGGTCCATTTCCATGCAGCTTTTTTATCAAGGAGCCTATGCAGGGGTTCAGCTATGGCTGCTTTGTGGGGTAGGAAGGAGTGGTAAAAGTTTAATAATCCCAGAAAGGCTTGCAGTTCAGGCTTGTTTTTGGGAGTTGGGGCCATCTTAATTGCCTTCACTTTTGATTCTGTGGGGTGAATCCCCCTGGTATCTATTCTGAACCCCAAAAATTCTGTGGATGCAAACCCTATGCTGCATTTGTCTCTTTTTAACTTGAGACCTGCAGAATGAAGCCTCTTTAAAACTGCCCTAAGTCTGTCTGCTAACGCTTCCTCTGTTTCTTCTGCAATGAGGACATCATCAAAATGGCATACACCTTGGATGCCCTTAAGTGTTTGCTCCATTACCTCCTGAAAAATTCCTGGTGCTACACTTACGCCAAACTGCAGGCGGTTAACTCTGAAGGCTCCCTTATGAGTTATAATTGTTTGTGCTGCTGCTGTCTCCATGGTAACTGGCAGCTGCTGGTATGCCTGCACAAGGTCTAGTTTAGCAAAGATGGCACCGCCTTGGAGGGAAGCGAGAACGTGGCTGACCGGGTAAGTGTCCTGGTTTAGGGCCTTATTTAGGGTGCATTCATAATCCACACAGATGTGGATCTCCCTGTTAGCTTTGAGGGGGGTGACTATCGGGGTCTCCCACTCTCCCCCATCTGCCGGCTGCAGGACCCCCTGTTCTACTAGTTTGTCTAGCTCTTTTTCAGTTTTGTGTTTGAGTGCGAAGGGGACTCTCCTGGGTTTAATTTTAATGGGTAAGACACTGGTGTTTAATTTAAATGAAATGGGGGGCCCTGTGTACCTTCCCAGCTTACTATTGAATATATCTGCAAACTCTTTGCAGATGGATTCGATGTTGTTTCCCTGCATTCTGTGGATGCCAGATATTACAATGCCCAATGTCTCAAACCAGTCCAACCCGACTAAATTGGTTCTACGGCCTTCGACTACGATAGCATCCAAGTGCCCCTGAAACCTCTTAAACCGCATGGAAAGGGTGGCCTCCCCCTTAACTTTTACTGGGCATTTTGGAAATCGGTTAACATGATACTGGAGGGCCTCAATTTAACCCACTGCTTGCTCCAGCCACAAACAAGTTTAAACATCTTGTCGGAAATAATCAAGACTGCAGAGCCGGAGTCTAGCTCCATTTTACAAGGAATGCCTTGTAAATGGACTTCCAATTTTAGTTTGGGTTTAAGCGGCTGGCAAGCCCTGGTTTGGCAGATGGCCCTCCAGCTTTCGAAAAACCCCACGCTTGTCGAGCTCCGGGCCCCGGTACCTTTCCACAATGAGTTCTCCGACTGTCGCTTGGGTAAGCCCTCTCAGAAACGGTTACAGCAGACCGCTGCGATGTGGCCCAATTTTTTGCAGGCCTGACACGTGGCCGACCGGAACTTGCAGCTCATGCACGCGTGGTTGCCTCCGCAGCCTCCACATTTCGGGGAGGGAGCTGCCTTCTGCTGTCTCTCCCTGTGCTCGTGTCGTTGATCCTGTTGTTCCGTTTTTCGCTGGATCTGGTCAATGTCTGTTTCTTCCTCATCTGTGTGCTTGCCATGCATAGCGCCGTTGTAGTGTATTACTTCCTCTGGGCTGCTGGGTAGGGGAGTCTGTACTGCTTGCACCGCGCCTCCGGCCACCTCGTCAACCAAGATCTCATCTTGAGCATCTTGGAGAGTTATCTCGGGCCTTGCGAAAAGCCTCTGTTGCAGTCGCTTGTCTCTTCGGCTGCACACAAGCCTGTCCCAGAGTCTCTCGTCCAGGCTGGAAAACTTGCAGAGGCAGGTGGCCTGTCGCAAGGCCGCGATGAACTCGGACCCAGATTCGCTCGGCTGTTGCACTCTCTGGTCAAAATGGAACTGCCAGGCCAATTCGGACATTTGGGGCTTGAAATGCCCGTTCAGCTCTTTCGTAAGGTCTTTGTATGAGACGGTTTCGATCGGTGTTGGTGCAAATAGGCTTTCGGCCAAATCGAATATGGCAGGCCCACTTATACAAAGCAAGGTTGCTGCTTTTAGGCCGTCCGCAGCAATTTGGTTTGCCCGGAGATAGTTCTCGACTTGCCCCAGGTGTGATGGCCACCGTTCGGGATGGTGGATGTTGAATTTTCTAGGCTGGCTGTCCTTTGGCAAATTCTTCCTCTTGTTCTCGGATACTGCTCCGCCGACTCAGATGGTTGGTTCTGAGTATGTGTGGCCGGTAGCGTGGTGACTAGCTGGCCATAGAAGGGGGGGGGGAAAGATGGCTCTTTCCTCCAGCATGAGAAGCTGTCCCCTCGTGAATTCAGCTCTTTAAGGCAAAGCAGGATCCCATCCTCATCACCACTGTTGTGTAGTGGGTTCTGGAGAGCAGGAAGGACGCCAGGCTGATGAGTACAGCATAACAGCTCTTTATTAGGTGGTGTTGTGACTCAGGGCCAGCCTGTGGGTCCGACAGCCGGCTCCGATGTATCGGAGGACTCAGATGTGGGGGAGGAGGGAAACGAACCGGCTGATGATGATGATTTGGAGGCTTTGCAGAGCCCTCAGCCGGGGACCTCTTCTCAGCTGTGTGAGCCCGAGAGTGCGGAGGATGATGACCCACAGCTGGCCCTGTTCAAGGACGCCCGACGCAGGAGGCAGACGAGCAGGGACAAACAAAGAAAGACTATGGGACTCCTCGGGAGGAGGCACAGGGAGACCACGCCCTGAGCTCTCTATAAAAGAAGTGTTTGGGGAGGGGCTGGTTGCTGAAAGCAACCTTTTCCGCTTGAGAAGACAAGCTCTTGTGTTTTTGTTAACTGCGTAATTAAATCTTGGCAGAAGCCTTTTAGCCTTGGACGCTTTCCAGACTCTTCTTTTGATTAGGGGTGCGAGAAGAGGGCTGGTTCAGAACAGTTTGCTTTCAGCCACCCACCCCTTAATACTACGATGGAGCAGCTTCTTGCCGAGAATGCCCAGCTCAACCAGCAACTCACCTTGCTGGCCACTCAGGTGGCACAACTGCAGGCTCAGGTACATGCTGCCCCCCCACCCAGGAGGAAATGTCAGATAGCTATGCCGGATAAATTTGCTGGTAAACCAGAACTGTTTCCTGCCTTCCTGGGACAATGCCAGCTTTATATCAGCGTGAGAGCAGCTGATTTCCCCACTGACCGAGATAAGGTGGGATTCGTGTTGAGCCTTCTGTCGGGAGATGCAGCTCGTTGGGGCACGCCTCTGTTGGCACAGCCTAGCCCTTTGTTGGATAACTTTGGGGGGTTTTGTGACCATATGCGCCTCATGTACGAGGACCCGATTAAGGCGCAGACCGCCACCCGACGTCTGAAAGCTTTGAGGCAGGGTCAGCGCCCCCTACAGGCCTATATCAGCGATTTCCGGCTGCTTAGCCAGGATTCCGCCTGGAATGAGGCTGCGCTCGTGGATGCCTTTCAGGATGGCTTGTCAGAGGAGATGTTGGATGAGCTGGCCCGCGTGGACATTCCCTCAGACCTGAATGGGCTGATCCATCTTTGTCTGCGGATCGATGCCCGGCTGCAGCAGCGTAAGAGTCGCCATGCCACCCCACAGACCCCTGCCGCCCCTGTTGTGCGTGAGCCCCCAGTCCAGAGGGAGGAGCCAATGGAGCTGGGTGCCGCCAGGTCCCGTCTATCGGTGACGGAAATGGACAGACGACGATCGGAGGGGTTGTGTTTTTACTGTGGGGACCCTGGACATTTGGCTGCTTCTTGCCCGAAGAAGCGTCAGCGGGCGTCAGTGACCAAGCCTGCCCCGAGAAAGTCCCCTGCTTTGCTATCGGGAAACGGCCCGAGCCCGATCTAGACGGTGTGAAAGATCGGGCGACCCACAACGATCACGCCGAGCGACGCCGTTCCGACGGTGCCTGTGAACCTCCACGGCATTTGATTTTGGAGGCACGACTGATCCTTCCTGGCAAGCCAGAGGGGATTCCGGTCCATGCCTTAATTGACTCTGGGGCTACCACTAACTTTATGGATTCGGCCTTTGTGGCCAAATGGGCTGTTCCCCAGTGTCCGGTGGATCCGCCCATGCTTGTGGAGACCATCGATGGTCGAGTGCTCCTGTCCGGGCCTATCACGGCCACCACGCAACCCGTGTGTATGGCCATCAGTACCCATGTGGAGGCCATTCAGTTTTACGTCACTTCGGATCTGCACTTCCCCGTGGTCTTGGGACTGGCGTGGCTCCGGGCGCATGATCCACAGATCTATTGGTCTCAGAACTTGGTCACCTTCCCAAGTTTGCAGTGCGTGGACCACACCCGCCATATCTGTGCCGGCCAGGTGGAGGGTTCCCCAGGGGTTTCCTTGCCTCCCGAACTGTCCGACTTTGCTGACGTGTTCAGCGAGTCAGAGGCGGACCAATTACCCCCGCACAGGCCCTACGACTGCTCCATTGACCTAGTCCCTGATGCGCCTCTCCCAGTGGGGCGTTTGTACTCCATGTCGGAGCCCGAGTTGGCTGCATTGCGGGACTTCCTGACAAAGAACTTGGCTCGTGGATTCATCCGGCCCTCGTCCTCGCCAGTGTCTGCGCCCGTGCTCTTCGTCAAAAAGAAGTCGGGCGAGTTACGGCTTTGCTGTGACTACCGGAAACTCAATGCCATCACGGTGCGTAACCGCTACCCGCTGCCCCTCATCCCCGAGCTCTTGGACCGACTCCGGGAGGCTAAGATCTTCACGAAACTGGACCTGCGTGGAGCTTACAACCTCGTCAGGGTTCGGCCGGGTGATGAGTGGAAGACGGCGTTTGGTACTCGCTATGGACATTTCGAGTACACGGTGATG
This sequence comes from Vipera berus, assembly GCF_964194415.1. NCBI lineage: Eukaryota > Metazoa > Chordata > Lepidosauria > Squamata > Viperidae > Vipera > Vipera berus. Next base: position 233,452,512 of record NC_138202.1, read on the forward strand.
CCGTTTGGCCTGACCAACGCCCCCGCTGTGTTTCAGCATTTTATGAACGACATCTTTCGGGATCTGTTGGACCAGTTTGTTGTGATTTACCTGGACGACATCCTGATTTACTCCCCGTCGCGTGAAGTGCATCATCAGCATCTCCGTCAGGTCCTGCAGCGCCTCCGGAAACATCGGCTGTTTGCCAAGTTGGAGAAGTGCCAGTTCTACCAGGTGACCATTGATTTCTTGGGCCACCGCATTTCTCCTGAGGGCATCGCCATGGATCCAAGTAAAGTTGAGTCGTTGCAGAGTTGGCAACCCCCGCGTCGCGTGAAGGATGTTCAGCGACTTCTTGGATTTGCCAACTACTATCGGACATTCATCCCTGGTTTTGCTGCCTTGACAGCCCCCCTCACCCGGCTCCTGCAGAAGAAGACTCGGTTCCAGTGGAACGCCCCTGAACAACAGGCGTTCCAAGCTTTGAAGGACGCCTTCATGAAGGAGCCCATCTTGAAGCATCCTGACCCGCAACGGCCGTTTGTCGTGGAGGCGGACGCCTCCGACATTGCCATTGGGGCCGTGTTACTCCAGGCAACGACGCCCAGTGGTACCCTTTTCCCTTGCGCGTATCACTCTCGGAAATTGAACCCCTCGGAGCGCAACTATACCATCTGGGAGAAGGAGCTGCTGGCCATTAAGGCGGCGTTCGAGGCTTGGAGGCATCATCTGGAGGGGGCGCGGCATCAAATCGAGGTCCGGATGGACCACAAGAATCTGGAAAGCCTGCAGACCGCTCGGAATTTGAACCAACGCCAGATCCGGTGGTCCCTCTTCTTTGCGAGGTTTGACTTCCGGGTGCGGTACATACCAAGCGGGCACAACCAGAGAGCGGACGCTCTGTCCAGGAAGCCCGAGTACACCCGAGTGGAAGACAAGCTTCCGCCCAGGACAGTGATCCCCGTCGAGTCTTTTGCTGCGGTGCGGGAGCCGGTGGATATACGGGCTCGGATCCGGGAGGCGCAGCAGCAGGAGGCGTGGGTGGCTCAGCGGAAGGAAGAGGTGGGGCCAGATTCGCCTTGGTCGGTCACGGATGGACTCCTGTATTATCGTGACCGGCTCTATGTTCCAGGAGGGCCACTCAGGGGACTCGTCCTCAGCCAATGTCATGATAACCCGGCTGCGGGGCATTTTGGCCTGTTCAAGACTCTGAACCTGGTCTCCCGTACCTTCTGGTGGCCCCGAGTCCGACACGATGTCCAGTCTTATGTCACCTCCTGCGTCCCATGCAGGCAGGCCAAGTCAGCGACAGGGGCCCCGCCTGGTTTACTGCAGCCTTTGCCAACGCCCAAGAGACCCTGGGGGGCTGTGTCCATGGACTTTCTGACGGATCTACCCCCATCCTCCGGCTTCACGACAGTGTTTGTGGTGGTGGACATGTTGACCAAGATGGCGCACTTCATCCCCTGTCGCGGCTTACCGTCAGCTCGCGCCACTAGTCGCATGTTCATCCAACAGGTGTTCCGGCTGCACGGCCTTCCCGATAGAGTCGTCTCCGATAGGGGGGCCCAGTTTACAGCCCGCTTCTGGCAGGAGTTGATGCGGGCGTTGGACATTAAGGTTTGCCTCTCGTCCGCGCATCATCCTCAGACCGACGGGGGTACCGAGAAGGTCATCGGCATTTTAGAGCAGTATCTGCGCTGCTACGTTAACCTGCAGCAGGACAATTGGGTGGACTACTTGGCCATAGCCGAGTTTGCCTTTAACAACTCGCAGCACACCTCCACGCAGATGACACCGTTCTTGGCCAACGTGGGTTATCACCCCCGGTTTTTCCCCCTTTCTCCCGTGGACTCACCGGAGCCGGCAGCGAACGAATTCATGGCGGAGTTACAGGCAATCCATCGGTTGGTGCGACGGCAGCTGGAGAAGGCCAAGGCCGATTACAAGAGGTTCGCCGATCGGTCGAGAAGGGATACGCCTCCACTATCGGTGGGGGATCGGGTCTGGCTGTCCACCAGGAACCTGCCATCCACTCGGCCGGCGAGGAAGCTGGACCACCGTTACCTTGGACCGTTCCCAGTCGAGGCCGTCATCAACCCGGTCGCCTATCGTTTAACTCTGCCACGTTCCCTGCGCGTGCACCCCGTCTTCCATCGGTCCTTGCTGGTCCCCGAACGACCGGCCTGTCCACTTCGCCAGGCGGAACCTCCACCATCAGGAACTCGTGATGGAGACAGCACCCCCGAGTACGAGGTCGCCAGCATCAGGGATTCCCGCTGGCTGAAAGGTCGCTTCCAGTACCTGATCGAGTGGAAAGGGTACGGGCCGGAGGACTTCACATGGGAAGACGCGACCGCCGTTCATGCCCCTGCGTTGGTGACTGCTTTTCACGAACAGTTCCCATCCCGACCGCATCCGGATCGGCAGACCCGGGGGAAGGGCCCTGCGGTGCGGGATAGTGTTGTGACTCAGGGCCAGCCTGTGGGTCCGACAGCCGGCTCCGATGTATCGGAGGACTCAGATGTGGGGGAGGAGGGAAACGAACCGGCTGATGATGATGATTTGGAGGCTTTGCAGAGCCCTCAGCCGGGGACCTCTTCTCAGCTGTGTGAGCCCGAGAGTGCGGAGGATGATGACCCACAGCTGGCCCTGTTCAAGGACGCCCGACGCAGGAGGCAGACGAGCAGGGACAAACAAAGAAAGACTATGGGACTCCTCGGGAGGAGGCACAGGGAGACCACGCCCTGAGCTCTCTATAAAAGAAGTGTTTGGGGAGGGGCTGGTTGCTGAAAGCAACCTTTTCCGCTTGAGAAGACAAGCTCTTGTGTTTTTGTTAACTGCGTAATTAAATCTTGGCAGAAGCCTTTTAGCCTTGGACGCTTTCCAGACTCTTCTTTTGATTAGGGGTGCGAGAAGAGGGCTGGTTCAGAACAGGTGGAAGTGACCGTACTGGGGAGTAGGGGTTACCTGCACTCTTTATATACCTGGCCAGTACCTGGCCAGGTACACAGCCAACCAATCGGATTGAACCTCTGTTTCCCGCCGAAACTGCTTCTCGCGAAAACAGTTACAGTTCAACGCCTCCTGGTGGTGACTCTTATACAAGTGCTTTAGGTGTTCCTTTAAGCCTAATACATAACAGTTTTAGAAGACCCTACAGTGAGGCTTTCTGATTATCTGTAAAATTCAAATTCAAGTATTGTGCATCCTTAGGGAAAGCCAAAATATATTTCTATTTTGATCAGATTCTGGCTAGTTGATTGCTAAAATTGCTTCATGCAGTTAAAAACCCCTGTCCATTGTGATGAAACATGATAGCTATATGTGGCTTTTACTGAACTAATTTCTCCTGCTTAATATGCTTAGGAAATGTAAAATCTAGAAAAAACACAGGAATGCTAAGGGCACCATAAATTCCCAGAGTCTCTTGTTTGATCCTGCTTTTTGGTTTCTTATAAAATTTTATAACATCTGCTCAGGCTACCTTTTTATTCCATTTTTTTCCTAGCTTTCTGTTTATCTCCTTTCTCCCTTGCTGTTAAGGTTTTGAACAAGATTATTTCCTCTTTTTTGTGAATACTAATAAGGAACTTTGCTATCACTAACCCCCTGAACTTTGAAAAAACATTTCCTCCCTTTGTGTAGATATTTCTTATCACTAGCTAGAGAAAATGCATCAAAGAGAAAAGAGATTTACGAGGTGTAAAATTATGTTTTAAGTATAAAATTAAATTTAAATTTCTAGCTAATGTTAGATTAGTACTGAATATTAAAAGTTTCTTGTATTAAATGAGATTTCAAACCATTGTGTAATAAAATATTTATTTTTTAAAAAAAAATAATGACCAATTTCACCAGGACCTGATGACCTGGCTCTTCGAGCTCTCTGGCCCAGGCTGAGAATTTTAATTTTAATTGGGGTTTTTATTTTTTTTCAGGGATTGATTTAATCTTTTTTAATTGTTTTTAACTTTTGTATCGATCTTTGTTTTAAATACCCTGTAAACTGCCCTGAGTCCTTCGGGAAAGGGCGGTATATAAATCCAATAAAATAAATAAAAAATAAATATAATATGAATCATAAGCCAACAGCAAACTATTAAGAAATGTTTCTATTCTGTCTAAAATAATCTGCATTTATTGATTAAAGCAAAATCTAATATATTAGATTATACATCAAGTTAAAAGCAACACAAACTTTGGATGCAACACAAATCCATACGTAAATAGATATAGTTATAACTGTAATTGTTGAATTAAATATCATATCAGCTTTCTTCTTAAAATGTAGTTATTTTGTCATTGCTATGTAGTTAACCATTTTCTAAAGAGAATTAAAAGCATAAAAGGTCCTGGCAATATTTAGAGCTAACCTGGTACACTCTGTAGGGATATAAAGTTTGGTAAATTTTAACAACAAGTAGAACAACAGCTGGGAGAAAGAGAATTTGACCTGAAATACTTAGATACTTAGATCAGTGCAATCAGACTGAAGTAATATCCTGTCAATCACACTAAATGGACGAGACCATGAAATCTGCAACTACTTTTATTGAGGTATGATGTAACAACAGAATCTTGCAAGTCTGGTTTTGCTGTACAGCCTCTCCTTCTTGTAGTTGAATGGATTAGGGAGGTATCTGAACCATTTCTGAATACCCACATGTTGTAGAATTTTTTAAAAATGCTTCAGCTACTGTTGCCTTGACAACAAAGTCTTCCTATCTCCATCTCGGTCATCTTTCTTACTCTCTACCTTTCCCTTACTCTCTGCATATACCAACATCTTGTGTTCGTTTTCTCAAAGTGTGATATTTACAGTGAATTTAATATTTTCTATTTCTGTTGTTGCATATCAATTGTCCTGTTTAAATTCTGCATCCTTTTACCTATGCAGGTTGTCCACAACTGAGCCCCAAATTTATGTTGCTAAGTGGAATATTTGTTAAGTGAGTTTTGTCTCTGTTTTATGACTTTTCTTGCCATTGTTATTAAGTGAAGTTATTAATTAGATTATTAGGTGAATCATTGCAATTGTTAAGCTAGTAACACACTTAACAGTTGTTAAATGAATCTGGCTTCAATTTGCTTGTCAGAAGCTGATTACATAAGCCCAGGATACTGCAACAGTTATAAATATGACCCAGTTGCCAAGCATCTGGATTTTGATCATGTGACCATGAGGATGCTACAATGGTCGTAAGTGTGAAAAATGGTCAGGAGTCACTTTTTTCAGTGCCATTTTAACTTTGAATGGTCACTAAATGAACTATTGTAAGTCAAGGACAACCCACACAATGTTTACTTCGTTTGGTTTCTGATTCCTATTTCAGTAACAACCTGTAAATAAGTCCTAAAAAAGTTTTGCATTATCCATTTTTCAAATTCAGACATCCATAAGTATCCTGTCCTGCTTTTGAAATGAGATGCTTATTTGAAGATTCTGAAACAGTAAAGTGATCTTGACTATTTTAAAGGGGGAAAAATTCTCAAGAGAGTTACGGTAATCTTTTCTTTATTAAAAAAATACAGATCCTGAAGCCTGTGCAAATTATTTCTCTATTGTCCAAAGGTTATCCAGCTATAAAAGAATATAATCCAATCTGTGATCCCAATTAAGCAGCTGGCTTGATAGCACCATTTGAAGTTCCTACTGCCAGTTCATGTTATTCTTTCAAGTTTTGTAAAATTGTGGGTTTAATTTTTAATTTCAGCTCGACCATATTTGGTTAGCTATTTGTCTCTGCCACTCATTTAATACTTTCGCTTATATTTTTATTGGGTTCATTTGAAATAGAAAATCTCAGTGAAATATTCCTTTTGGCTGAGGTATGTCTTCCTAACCAAGACATGTTTAACTTTCTCTATCTTATTTTTCCAAGTCTCTGAATATTTTTTTTCTTAACTTGAACTTTAAACGTAACTTTGTATTTATTAAGTAAATCTCCAAGTACTTAATAAATACAACAGTGATATTGAACTCTGCTATTTGTTGCAGATACTGTTCTTTAAAGCAAATTCCATGAAATTATTAAACTCTTACTCTAATTAATCTGAGATACTGATACAAAACCATGCTGCTGTATATGTTGCATGTTTAATTGTGGAGATTCTTTGGATGAGCAACAGTAAATATAACAACATCTGCATAAAATGTTAATGTTCTTGATTTTCCAGTTTCATTTCTCCAATTATATTTTTATATTGTATCTTCCTTTTGAAAGGTTCTACTGCTACCGGTAATTGAAATAAGGAAGGAGAGAGAGAATGAGAGAGAAGTGGGGGATTGAGGGAGGGAGGGGGGAGAGAGGGAGAGAGAGGGAGAGAGAGAGAGAGAGAGAGAGAGAGAGAGAGAGAGAGAGAGAGAGAGAGAGAGAGAGAGAGAGAGAGAAATTGAACATAGCCTATCTTGTCCCATAATAAATTTGTATCATAAAAGTTCAAATATTATAATTTTGGCTACTTGTTCTTTACAAATGCTCCATCTCCATATACGAAAATTCAAACCACAATCATGCTTTTCAGAAAGCCCAAATAAATTACCAAGTGCTTCCTCTATGTTGAGAAAAATATAGCCATTTACTTTGTTCTTTTGATTTGTAAACATACCTGATCTTGTCCTTTATGCATTTATTTGGGACAAATCCATTCTGACCATGCTACAGTAAGTCAGGTAAAATGTCATTTAGTCTTTTTGCAAGTATTGTCATAAAAGGTTTATAATTACATTCAATAGAAAGATGAGTCTGGATGATCTCCTTTTAATAAATCAAGGCTACAGTAGGAAGGCTTTTTCAATCAGAAAGGAAATATCTGATGGTGAATGTAATTCATTTCCCAAGTGCCTGTAAGAGAAACGTCAGCAGAACCTGAGGCCAGAGTGAAAAGGTTGCTCAGCCTAGAATCCCAACGTAGCCACAAGAGAACTAATGCAACCCCCATTGATGGTTGTTGGCTATTATCTAACTCTAAGCAGGTGCTGTTAATTGAGGAGATTCCTTTTAGCAATCAATCAGTTTAATTTAGCCTTCACTTGTGGACCTGGTCTTTCTTGTCCAACAGTGCTTCCATTTATTAATCTATAAATTCCTTCTCATAAATTGCAAAAGAATCTTTTTTTCCAATAATAACAGACCACTCAGTCTCTCCTTTTCCAGACTAGAGGTTCCTCGAGTTAATCTTTGCAAATTTAATAACTACTAACAACCTTACAATTATTCAGTTATGATCTGTATAAATTAGAGTGGCACATGAAACAGTTGTTTATTTGCGAGTAAGTATTATGAATGGAAGACTACAGCAATAGGTAGGATTTTCCCCCTAAAGAGTATTTATGCTCCCCCCCCATTTTTTTTTTAAAGAAAAGGTGGTAACATATAGCTCAAGATAGTTTTGGAAAGAACATGTTCATCAGCGGTCACAAACTCCTCTCTGTTTCTTGTAGAAGCTACCTAGGTACAGCCAAGCTAATTTGAAAGAGTGCAAAAGACTACCCACTCTGACTTTGCATGTGTCAACCTTTTGATCATTTGGCCTAAATAAAGTGATTGCTAATAAGATAATCTTTCTGAAATCTTATGCCGTGATGGAGGAAAAAAACCAAAGGGAACTCAGTGGTGATAAAGTAATTAAAAACAACAAAAAGTGCAAGGAGGCCTGCAGACTTAAGTCAAATGTCTATCTGTAATGGCCAAACACTTCTCTTTTGGAAGAACACATGTAAGAAATAATTACTTTAACACTCTTCTTTTTTTTTTTATTCCCAGCACTTCGTATTCAGAGACTGAATACCTCTGATAAAGGAATCTCCATAGACATTTGATAATGGAAACGACATAAAACTAATCACCGATTGCTTTTATTCCCCAGGATGGTAGGTATATTTTAACTATCATTCAAATGGTGAATAGTTTTAACATATCCTTTCAGCATAACAGTTTTTCCTTCAACCCAAATTAGTCAGTTTATGCCTATTTGTAAAATGTCTCATATACTTCCCAAATTTATCATAGGTATAATAAATATATTGTCGTGAAAAGTGAAATTTTATTTGAGGTAAAGTTTAAAATGAATGACTTTAGTTAACAGTAAAAGACTTTCCTGTGGGGAGAGGAGGAGGATAATTTTGAATTAGAAAAAAAATATCTCAGCAGTAGCTTATTTTTTTCAAACAATTTAATAACATAGTTTCTAGTACTAATTTAAACTAGACATTTACTAATGATAACTATGGTATAGGATTTTCAAAAGATTGTAGGTTTTACAGTTTTGTGTAGGGCTATGCTCATTAGTATAAAGCTATTCATGTATAAAATCCATAGTTGAATGCAGTTCTCTGGTTCATCGCAGTTAAAATAAAACAAAAATAACAAAAAGGAACAGATTTTTAAATAAACCTCCAAAGAGAACTCTATATCTCTGTTCCTCTTTGTTAATTTGTCCTTTCTTAGACAAAGAAGACTAGCACAATACAAGACAGTGAACACTAACACAATTCAAAAACTAGACAACTGGATCAAGACAGCTCTCAGTGACCTCACTAAGAAAGACCAAATTACCAAAGAGGAACAGTGGCAGATGAGAAGAAGTCGACCCATCCTCCCACACTTCCATGGACACCCCAAAAGGGTCATGAGGATGAAATCATGGTCTCATTTGATATCACAGCCCTTTTCACATCTACAGATCTGGAATTAGCCAAAGAATCTATGGCTACATTGCTCCTCAGAACACCTGAGATTGAAACACCCAGGATTATGGATCTCATAAACCTCTGCCTAACCACATACTTCCAGTCTGATGGACAAATTTACCAACAGATTAAAGGTACATCTATTGGACCACCACTTTCAGGACGTCAGGATCATCAGCTACTCTGAGGTTATATCAGCCAGCTAGTCCTGGATTTTGTTCTAGTGCAGAGAAAATTAGAGGTAGGCTTTCTGTAGTGTATAAGGTTGTTGATTAGAAACAGTTAATGGGCAAGACCGTAATTTAGGCACAAAAATGCAGACAGATGAAAAAGCAACCAAACAGAAGGTTGAACTTTCATATCTATATATCTATATCTATATCTTTATATCTATATCTATATATCTATATCTGTATCTATATCTGTATCTATATCTATATCTATATCTATATCTATATCTATCTATCTATCTATCTATCTATCTATCTATCTATCTATCCAATTATATTATAACCTCTCTCTCTAAAGTTATATCACAACTCTCATCTGTTTGTAAGTTATCCTGCCTAATACTCAGAACCCTAAGTCACTAGTTCATCTTTTACGTGAAAAGTCCATGAGGAGGTTCCAGTCACCAACAAAAGTAGAGATTGTCCATTCTCTATTCAAAAAAGTTAGTTTGTAGAAGTTTCTTATCAACTCCTTAGAGTGTAATTCATAATGGGGGGGGGACTAAATAAATAAAATATTTCAATACTTCTCTTTATCAGTAATAATTAAAAAAAACATAACAGCTGTTTAATTAACTTACTGAAGGAAAGGTTACCAATTTGAAATCTGCAGAAATATTTCTTTAGAGAAATTTTTTACAGGAGTAGGTAATCCAAAGGTTTGCCATTCCATCAGTTATCTGAGATAGAAGGATTTCTTCTTTGGCTGTCAGATAGCCCCTAGGCTCAATTAGACTATTTGTTCAGGAAACCTCATCCACACAAAGGAAAAGGGTAGATAACTGCTTCCTTGGGTGAACAAGATGGGGAGGGCACAGCAGCTGGAGAACTGTCCAATGGAAGGATGTGGTCATTTGTAGTCCTGACTGAATACTTTGCCACTGTTGGAAAAGTGTCTCAGTCTGAACAGAAATTGTTCAATTACTATAAGCACTGTGACTCAAATCCAAGTGCTATTTTAGTATAACTGGGGCATTTATGGAGTGCAAATCTCTCTTTTTTGGCCTATCCTCCCAATGACCCCGACCTGGTGTAATCTCCCCATCAAAAGACTCACCAATGACTCAACCTGACCCACCACAAGACTCATCACAAGACCCTCACTTGACATACATCCACACCTGAAGCCCTTATAAATAGAACATTGAGACATCCCCTAAACTCTGCTGAACATGTTACTTAGCCTGGTAACAAAACATTCAGAAACCAACCCACAAGCTCAGAGAATGAACCTTCACATCCTCTCCTTCCTGATTTTATCATAAATAAACATTGCTACATTTAGGAATGTATTTATTGACTAGATTTTCATCCCAGCTTTATTACTTTATAAGTTACTCAAGGCGGCAGACATACATACAGACTTCTTTCCTTCTATTTTTCCCCACAACAGCCCTGTGAGGTGGGTTGGGCTGAGAGAGAAGGACCGGCCCAAAGTCACCCAGCTAGCTTTCATACCTAAGGTGGGACTAGAATTCATAGCTTTCTAGTTTTTAGCCTGGTGTCTTAATCACCACACCAAACATCAGACACATGCCATCATTACTTTTCTGCTTTGATATGGACTGAGGCCAGCCTATCTGGATGCCATGGACTGAAATAAAAGGACTAGCCCTGATAAATCCTTGCTGGAAACACAAAAGCAACAATAAACTTAAAAAAATGAAAAAGCTTTTCAGCCTGTTATTGCCTACCCTGTCCTTCCAAGATTTTATGCAGATATAAGGAGCTGGCTTAGAAGTCAATGGAGCTTGTTGCTTCCCTCTGGCTTTCCTTTTTAATCAGCAGGAGATTGCTCTGTTTCCATACAAAGCTTTGTAGGCAGCAGCTATCTGCTCTCAGAATTCTAAATGAGTCACTTTATGCTCCTATACAGCTGGCTTCTGCAAAGCTTTTTTTGTGGGGCAGAACAAAAGGTTCTTGCTGATTCACTTGGAGGAGCCACAGGACCCCAGGATGAGCCTGACTCATGAATATGATCACCTTGTTCCATAGTATGGGAAGTTGATCAATACTGATGATCGATGTAGGCACTTAGTAAACAGTCACATTATTTCATGGAAGGGGAAATAACTGCATCCCAGTTATTATTATTAATATATGTGGGTATGCAAGTGAAATCCTGTTTGTAATTCAGGAAAGTGCAATTTCGAGTTTAGTTTGCACTCGGCACTCTCAGTTAATCCCTATGTTCAAATTGTAATAAACACACAGTTACTCTGTTCAGATAGATGATAGATAAATAGACAGACAGACAGATAGACAGACAGATATTGATGACATAGAAATATAGAGACCAAGAAAGAAATTCAAAGAGATACAGATATAAATATATACTGTAGACATATTGATATTTATTTATTTAATGTTAGCAAACACTAAAACAGTTTACTGGCAAATCTGGATAAAAATCAGGAAAATAGAAATATGAATAATGGCCAATCTTTCCCTCTCTCTCTCTCTCATCTATCTATCTATCTATCTATCTATCTATCTATCTATCTATCTATCTATCTATCTATCTATCTATCTATCTATCTATCTATCTATCTATCTATCTATCTATCTATCTATCTATCCTTCTCTCCCCCTCTCTCATCTGCCACTGTTCAGTTTCCATGCTTGACCTCACTTCTAGAATTGTGTGTGTAAGAGAATAAAATTTCACCATTCATTATATCTATATGCCACACATTCTCAGATCTCAAGGAACAAGCATCATTGCATCCCACACCATAATAATTCCAGTTGAATTTATTTAATGGACAGGCTGCAGAGATATTACATAATATCCTGATTTTGAATGTGTTACACTTTTTGTGAGGCCTTCTCCATGATGGCACCCTCACATATAACAATAACAATAACAATAACAATAACAATAACAATTTAATTTAATTTTTATACCGCCCTTCTCCCGAAGGACTCAGGGCGGTGTACAGGGCAATACAATAAAATACAATATATAAAAATTAAAAGAAATATTAAATACAGTAGCCCAATTAAATAAATTAATACAAAATGTTAAAATACCCCTAAACCCATCAGACCAGGCCGGCTTGTTCAAATAAATATGTTTTTAGGTCACGTCGGAAGGAGCGAAGGTCGGGAGCCATCCGGAGCTTCACCGGTAAATGGTTCCAAAGGTCTGGCGCGCCCACAGAGAACGCCTTCCCCCTGGGGGCCGCCAGTCAACACTCTTTGACCGACGGCACCCTAAAGAAGCCCTCTCTATGGGAGCGCACTGGACGAAGGGAAGTTGATGCCGGTAGCAGATGCTCCCGTAAGTAACCTGGACCCATGCCATTTAGGGCTTTATAGGTTGTAACCAGCACCTTGAATCTTACCCGGAGGACAACCGGAAGCCAATGCAGCTCACGGAGTGGAGGTGTTACATGGGAGTATCGGGAAGCCCCCACCACCACTCGCGCGGCTGCATTCTGCACCAGCTGGAGCCTCCAAGTAGTCCTCAAGGGCAGCCCCATGTAGAGAGCATTGCAGTAGTCCAAATGGGAGGTCACAAGTGTATGAGTGACTGTGCGCAAGGCATCCCGGTCTAGATAGGGTCGCAACTGATGCACCAGGTGAACCTGAGCGAAGGCCCCCCTAGTCACAGCTCCTATATGATCATCCAAGGAGAGCTGTGAATCTAGGAGGACACCCAAGTTACGAGCCCTATCTACGGGGGGTAATATCTCACCCCCCATAATTAGCGATGGAATATTCTGAATTTCCCGAGATGCCGGCACACACAGCCACTCAGGCTTTTCAGGGTTGAGTCGAAGCCTGTTCCTCCCCATCCAGACCCGGACTGCCTCTAGGCAACGGGACATCACGGTGAGGGCATCACTGGGGTGGTTTGGGGTGGAGATAAAAAGCTGGGTATCATCAGAATATTGATGATACCCAACCCCAAAATCATGAATGATCTCACCCAGCGGCTTCATATAGATGTTGAATAAGAGAGGCGAGAGGACCGACCCCTGAGGCACTCCACAAACAAGAGGCCTCAAGGCCGACCTCCGCCCTCCTGCCAACACCGACTGCGAACGTCCCAGGAGGTAGGAGGAGAACCAATGTAAAACGGTGCCTCCCACTCCCAACCCCCGAAGACGCCGCAGTAAGATACCATGGTCGATGGTATCAAAAGCCGCTGAGAGGTCTAATAGGACCAGGACAGAGGAACAACCTCTGTCCCGAGCCCGCCAGAGATCATTTACCAGCGCGACCAATGCCGTCTCCATGCTGTACCCGGGCCTGAAGCCCGATTGGTACGGGTCTAGATAATCAGCTTCCTCCAGGAACAGAGGGAGCTGCTGCGCCACCACACTCTCAACAACCTTCGCAAGAAAGTGAAGGTTGGAGACTGGTCGAAAGTTGTTTAAAACAGCTGGGTCCAGGGCAGGCTTCTTGAGGAGGGGTCTCACCACCGCCTCCTTCAAGGTGGCGGGAAAACTACCCTCATTCAGAGAAGCAGTTATCACTGCCTGGAGCCAGCCTCGTGTCCCCTCCCGAGTCGAATAAACCAGCCAGGAGGGCACGGGTCCAATAAACAGGTGGTGGAGCTCAGCCTCCTCATAATCCTGTCCACCTCTTCCGGAGTCACAGGGTCGAACTCCTCCCAGATGACATCGACAAGATCACCCATGTTCTCACCGTCAGACTCTGCCCAGTCGGAGGTCAGACCGGTCCGGATCCGAGCGATTTTGTCCGACAGATGCTGGCTAAACTCCTTGGCACGACCCTGCAAGGGCTCCTCCCCCACCTCCTGATTCAGGAGGGAGCAAGTCACCCTAAACAGGGCGGCCGGGTGATTATCTGTGGACGCGATGAGGGCAGCAAAGTAGTTTGACCTCGCTGTCCTCATCGCCGCGAGGTAAGACCTTGTAAAGGACCTTAGTCGCAATCGGTCGGATTCAGACCGGCTAGACCTCCAACAGCTCTCTAGGCCCCGTCTCCGACGCACTCCCGGGTACTGATACGGCCCTCTGTTCAAACATCTGTTGCCATTCCCTAACGTAGGTATTCCCACACCCCGCTCCGGGGGCCCGGGGCCCAAGCCCCGTCTGACCGTGATCTATTCCAGGCCTGGCCTGAACAGCGAATGGTGGACACCCCCCAAAGTCCAACCAAGAACGCAAACCCTCCCCCCTCCCTAACCCTATAAAATATTTAGATAAGAAACAAATCAGGAGCCTCTTCTTAAATTTATACAAGGGGTTCCTGTCCCTACCCAACCATCTCTCAGGGTCCCAATAATTGGGCCCTGAGGAGAAATAGAAAAACAGGCGGGTCACACCCAGGAAGGGGGGGTACCCCTGAGAGCGAGTAAATCTGTGCATATAAGAATGATGTCACTGCTGAATTTCTAAAACGAGGTGAAAACTGAAGGAATGTTAGGGTTTTTTTAATGATCTACTTTCAATGGTTAACATTATTGTGATATCTATTCACTGTCAGTATTTTGAAGTTTTCAACCTTTATTTCTATTGTATACTACTTGGAGCCAATTTGAGGTTGAGTGGCATAAAAATGCCAGTAATAAATAAAAGAATGCCAGTAGCCAGGATTAAGTAGTGGAAGTTTGAATCTCCTGATCTATTCATCCATTTCCTTTGATTCTTTGTTCCATTATAACTCTGTTAGGTTTGATAGCTCTGGTCAGATTCTTCCAACTTCTACAGCAGGCAGTTAAATTAAGAAGATATATTTCTTTTTTGGGTGCTTAACTTATGGGTTTATTTAATTCCTATTTTGCATCAATCGGATCATTCCTTTTCCTTATAAAGTGGAGCTATAGGAGGAGGGCAAAAAAGAAATTCTTTGTAGACTATGATCCAAAATAGGTATATAACACACACACACACACACACACAGAGAGAGAGAGAGAGAGAGAGAGAGAGAGAGAAATTGCTGCAACATTATTTAAGATAACTTTCTTATTTATTCCTTCCTTCTTCTTTGATTGCCTGAAACCAACTCTGAACTTTTGCCAAAACAATAGTAATAGTAATACCATTATTAAACAATAGGTTGACAAAAATGCCAAATCTAGTCTAAACATTTGGATGATAATAATAATAATAATAATAATAATAATAATAATAATAATAATAATAATAATAATAATAATAATAATAATAATAATATCATCGTCATCAACAACTGTATTTCAAAGTCATGGTGCAGGTAGTCCTCAACTTACAACCACAACTGAGCCCAACATTTCTGTTGCTAAGAGAAACTTTTGTTAAGTGAATTTTGCCCCATTTATGACCTTTCTTGCCACAGTTATTAAGTGAATTGCTGCAGTTGTTAAGTTAGTAACATGGTTGTTGAGTGAATCTGGCTTGCCCATTGACTTTGCTTGTCAGAAGGTGGCAAAAAGTGATCACATGACCCAAGGGGGACACTGCAACCGTCATAAGTATGAATCAGTTGCCAAGCGTCCGAATTTTGATCACGTAGCCATGGGGATGCTACAATGGTTGTAAGTGTGAAAAATTGTCATAGGTCAGTGCTGTTGTAACTTTGAACAGTCACTAAATGATCTGTTGCAAATCAAGGGCTACTTGTGCTCTGTGATTCAATAAGATGTTCTTAGTCGAATTTGTTGTATTTTTACTTTTCTATTTCTTATCTACGAAATTATCAAAGAAAGCAATGTAAACTTCCCACTTTTTATCTTTTCCTTTCTCTACAGAAATGTAGATCCCTTCCCTCCTCCCCCCCAGCTTGCTGAACTTACTGCTTTAATATTATCACCGATGGACAATAGCAGCGTAATGCATTAGCTGTTCTGTCCATTGTGATCTAATAGCAGCAGCTAAGGGTTACAGTCTCATCTCTAATTGACACTTAAGGGAGATTGTGTGTATCATTCCCAGCACATGAAATGAGAATATGCTCCCTTGATTCCACATTCTTCCTCTGATTAATCGGTTATGCATTGTGCCTCTGCTGCATTCATTTATTCTGAATGTTTTAAAGTTCTGCAAGCTGATATGCTCTATAATTTTAGCTCCATAAATTTAGCCCACCTTCAGTCAAAAGGAAATAAATTGCCAGTAACTTTCTTTGAAGCTGATGTAGCTATGTTCCTTCATGCATTTTTGTTTTACTTATGTGAAGGATAATGTAGGCCATTCTTGCTTAAATCTGAACTGATTGAAAAACTCAATCAATATTTTGTAAAGAATACCTCCTGTGATAAATATTGGGAGACTAAACATAGCAGTCCTACATAATGCAATTCGAATAAAAGAATCACTAATTTTCAGCTGTCTGCTTTCCCTTTGTTTTTCAACAATTTGATCAAAACCATAATATCTTGAAATAAAGCAGAGTCTGATAGCAGTGGGCTGACTTCTAAATTTAGCACCATGCCTAGTCAATGCATTTATACGCACGCTGAAGCCATATTTATGCATGCTTCGTCCACTTTTTCTTTTTTTTTAAAAAAAAATCTAGCCTGGATAGATAAATAAATAAAAAATAGCAGTTTTTCAATTGCAAGCTTTTTATTCTTTTTATTCATGGCAAATTTTGAGAACTGATACACAAACACAACCAAACTGTTCAGGCTCAGTGTGAAGAAAATGACTTTGGTTGATTGCCTATGCTTTCCAATCCAAATTGAACTGTGTAGATAATCCCCATGGGCCTGGAAACAGATCAGCAGGCTGAAATGGACTAAGGGTGAGTGTAGATACAACAGCTAAGAGGTATAGTTGATTATTTCTCTTACTCCACTCCCAAAAAATGCTTCCTGTTTTACAGTACCATGCATATTTCATCCTAGCCTATCCCCATGCACAGAATAATCTTCCCCCCTCATTTCTAGACTAAAGTGGCTTCACAATTTTAGCTTCCCTGCACATACATACATTTTAATATGTTTCAGGTTATCTATCTATCAATCATATTTCTTAGCCACCTTAAATACAGCTTAAATTCAGTTGAAGAACTGGTAGACTACTAGTCAAATCCCAGCCATAGAGGTAACAGGATCATTTTTCATACCCGTATGGGTGCTGTTCTTCTAATTCAATTAGGATACCCTAATTGATTTATTAATGTTGTGCCTCTTTTACATTTATAATAGTTGGCATAAATCAATAAAGAACAATGTGATTAGAGCTCAGTTAATGGGAGTATGTTTACGGGCCACAAACAATTATCCCTAGCAGGTCCAGGTACATGCAGTGAATTTAAATGTTAAAAATTAACTGTCATTCTCACAATATAAGTACATTCCTGAAGCAAGCCGCCATTTACGTAGTCTGCCATATTTCTACCTGATGGTAGCCAACTGTGCAGGAAGTGCTTTGCATGCCCTAAGGCAGCATTTTGCGACCTGAACACTCACACAAAATTCATTCATCATGCTATTTGACCAAAGGAGGAACACGTTACAAGTTACAGAACAGAGATGAACTTTCCCTTTTCCTTTTAAGAATCTCCCAAGTGATTGATTCAGTATCAATCATTTGCAGAGAAGACACAAGAGATACAAAATGTTTCATTTTGAGCAAATGATTTTGAGATCCCTGCAGTTCTGAATAGCCACAGGGGTCTCCTTGTATTGATCCTTCCCCCCACCCCTGGTGCTAGACATAGATGAAGAGACAAGCAAAGTGGCCAAATATTCCTTCTGTTTTCATCCAAAACTTGATGTGGACTGTGAGGCCTTCTGCTTTTGATTTGTTTATATTGCTTTTTACTGCAGGATGGCCAGTTCTGCAAAACTTGCTTGGAGAGTCTTCTACAAAGTGCTATTAATGTTCTTGAAGTTATTTGACAGACAGTGAGAGAGAGTGGAAGCAGTAAGTTCAACTGGACAGAGCATGGTCCTGCTGTGCATTGCTTTCTCTCCATCTGTTTCCAGCAACTTAAACAAACCCTGAGAAGATTGCTTTTCTGTTTTGATCATTTGGTGACACCTTTCTCCATATTTGAAAGGAGAATCCCAGTGAGATAGTAACAGGCGAGGATGCGGGTTGGTGAGTGGTGTCTGATTTTAAATTCTTTACCATAAACTTTGAGGTTAGAGTTTTCAATTGAAGCAATCGGCTCTAGCATTAGTGTTGATTTGCCGTTAATAAGGTAAATTATTGCAGAATTGATGACAGTGGTGTGCCATTAACAAACAATGCAAAACATATTTAAATCTCTTATTTTATAAGGGCAAAGAAATGTTTTAGTCTCTTCTACTCAGCCTATTGTTCTATCTTACTATGCTTGTATAATATAATCCTATTGTTTAAAAAGTTTAAACCAGTTAATGGAAGATTGTATTTAAGTTATATTAGACAATTAACTTCATAGAGCTTTTTTGTTTCTTTTTATATTAATAGTAATTCATCCATTCTGTTGAATGTATAGGATTTTTATAAGGCTGGCGTGCAAAGTTATGTTGTAGCAAATAACCAGTTCCCAACCTTTTTGGCACCAGGGACTGGTTTTGGAAGAAAAATTGTTTTCCATGGATCAAGGGGTAGATGGTTTCATGTGCAACCTAGACTCTGTGCATGTGTAGATGAAGCTTTGCTCAGTCGCCAGTCAATTGTGTGTCCCAGTTACTTACCAGATACAGCCTGATACTGGTCTATCGTCCATGGGTTGGGGACCCCTGTTTTAGTGCAGGTGTCAATGCTGTGACAATGGATGTCTACGCTCTGACAACTGAGATTCAGCAGCCATTTTATCTTTGCTTCTAATGTGCCTTTTCTGTTGTTTTAGTGTTTAGATGTAGAAGTGGAGATGTGGTAAATGCTTGAGGGTTTAGCTAGCCATAACAAATGCAGTAGCGTGGGAACTCAAGGACGTTGGTGATAAGGTCTTGGCGGGCTGAAGAGCCAGAGAGAAAAGGCCGGGTTTTACGCTAATTGGGTAATGTGATTTCTGACAGCTTTTGTGGGGTGGGAACTATACTTGTTACTTTGTATCTGGGGGGGGAGGGAATTTCAGTCTTGGGTTCAAGTATGTAAGTGCCGATACTTTGTTTCCTAATAAAATGTTCTTTAAGGAAGAATTTCTTGCTTTGTAGTTCTTTTGACTGGTTTCATCTATCAGAACCATGACAACATGTTTCTTAGAGAAAGTAATAAAAAATATTTTGCACAAAGAGTTAGTATTTGGGTCAGAGAGTGATTGTTAGATTACTATTTCAGCAATTTTGAATTACAATGTGGCATTTGATAGGGCAGCTTACTTTCACTTTTGCTATTTAATTTGATCCTTGAACTTTTGGCCTCCAATGGTAAGGCGATCCTTAGACATTGTGTATTACATTGGCAGGTTATGAGCATAAATTATTTTTATATGTTGATGATATGTTGATAATATGTTTATCAATGTTCCACTTTTCTGTCTAATTTTATAAAGGTGGTATAATATTTTGAAATGTATCTTGCATAAAAGATTTATTGAAATAAATCTTTTTTTAAACTGCCCTTGGATCCTAATATATCAATACAGTTATATAAAGAACTAGATTTTGTCATTTCTACTGACTGTATTAAATATTTGGGATTTTATATATCTCTATCTATCTATCTATCTATCTATCTATCTATCTATCTATCTATCTATCATCTATCTATCATCTATCTATCTATCTATCCACACACACACAAACACACACACACACACACACATGCTAAATGTATATAAATACATTTAAAGTGTTAGAAAGGATTGAGTTGGATAGTAATAGATGGTTAAAATTCCTTTAAGCTTTTGGGTTAAATTAAGGTTATTAAAATAAATATTGTCCCACATTTGATTGAGGTTCCTACCAAATATTTTCTTCAGAGTGATAGACTATTTAGGAAATGTATGTGGAAATAGAGAACTATCAAGATTTTCCTTAGCAAAATTGAGAGTGACTTTTGAAGAAGATGGCTGTAATTTATCTGATTTGCAAAAATATCATTGGGTAGTATTTCAACAATCACCAGCAAGCAGAATAAAAATATGGTGAAAGATTATCTTTTATGAACTATGTGGGAAAGTTATTATTTATTCCCTTAGCAATCATGGCAAGTACTTGGAACACAATATGATTGAAAAGGTGTTTTATTTTCAGGAATGGTTGTAGTGAGAAATCTTTGGCCCATATTGGCAAGTATCATTTTGATAACAAGAAGTTCTTCAAAGAAATCTACTTTGAAAATTGATGGCAAAATTTTCTATTGGGAAGTTTAGGCAAAGGCTGTATGACTGCTTAAATGATTTTTCTTGTCTTCAAAGTGAATTTGTTCTTCCTAGTTTGCAACAATAGTAGTATCCCTGGTGCACAGTAGTTACAATGCAGTATTGCAGGCTAACTGTCCATAGCCCGGAGTTTAATCCTGACAGGGCTCAAGATTGACTCAGCCTTCCACTCTTCTGAGCTCAGTAAAATTAGGGCCCATATTATTGGAGGCAATAGTAAACCTCTCAGAGAATGCTGTAAAGCACTATGGGGTGGTATATAAGCCTTAGTGCTATTGCTATTGCTATTTTCAATTTAAGCATATTCTAATAGATCAATGTAGGCCGGATGCTTTGACCACTTCAACTGTGCCTGAAATGCCTTCTTATTTGCTTGAATCCAGGACAGAAGTAAAATGGACAATATAACTTTATCAAAAACTCAAGAACATTTTTCAAGTGGACATTTTGGAATATTCCAAGCATCAGCTAAAGAAGTGGAATCTCTAATAATGTCCCACCCATAAATTTAAATTTTTAAAAATGTTAAACTATCTGCAAATACTTTGATTAACCAAAAATTGCACTTAGAGCATACCGGACTCCCCCAGAGAATGTATTCAATAGTATGAACATCAGATTTTCTATGTTGGAGATATAAAAATATTGAGAGTTCAATGACCCATATCATATGTTTACATAACAATTTGCTATCTTTTGAGGACAAAGGAGATTTATGACAAAATCTGTAGTGTTAAATATGTTAATGTGGTGCTGAATTATATTATAACAATTAATGAGTGGAATGACTTGCCTCCAAAAGTTGTGGGTGCTCAAGCACTGGGCGTTTTAAAGAAGAGATTGGACAACCATTTGTCTGAAATGGTATGGAGTTTACTGCCTGAGCAGGGGTTTGGACTAGAAGACTTATAAGGTCCCTTCCAGCTCTGTTATTCTGTTATATACCAAAGCTTTGGAATATGACTGCTTATGAGAATTATGGTTATACTGAGCATGAGATGTGACTAAAGAATCATATTGTAATATTAGAAAAGTCATACCATTCCAGATGTTAAGGTATGACTTTCAGAAATGTGTGGTCTATTTCTACTAACCCAAGGATGCAGCAATATGCGTTACTATGACAGAGATTATGTGATATTTTACAGTAATATTTTGTACTGATTATATTGATATGCTATATTTTAATACCGTAAACCAGTGTCTGTTCATTAGCATTTTGTGTGTGTATGTATGTTTAGGGTTGGTTTTTTTCCATCCCTTCTTTCTATTATTTCTTTTTCTTTAAGTTTAAAGATGGCTAGTTAATTATGGATGGGGTTTTTTTAGAATATTAAAAATTAAAAAGGGGCAAAATTAATCAATAAATTTCCTGAGGATTTGGCTCATCTTTAGCATAGGAAGTTATAGCAATTTATTTATTTTTAAAGAAGTTTTGTTTTGTTTTGCTGATGGCCACCTGGCCACCATTTTGCTTCTTTTCCAATCCCTGGTTCTAGTATAATAGCAGACAACTGAAAAGAGAAAACAAAGGACAGCTGTTATCACAGAGTCCCCAACTTTGGGGCATCAGGGACCGGTTCAGTGGGGAGAAGTTTTTCTGTGAACCAGAGGGGGCATGGTTTCATGTGCTGGCTGCATCCCGCAGATGGGGCTTTGGTGGTTTGTGAGGCCTGGTTGCTGGCATGCCGCGGCCTGGTACTGGTCCATGAACCAGGGGTTGGGAACCCCTGTGTTATCAGACATGGTTATGATGGGGGATATCCACATAAACATCTGCAAAATTACCTTCATTTCTTGGGAGATGTGGATTGAGAAGGGAGGGAGGGACGGAGGGAGGGACGGAGGAAGGAAGGAAGAAAAAGAAAGAAAGAAAGAAAGAAAGAAAGAAAGAAAGAAAGAAAGAAAGAAAGAAAGAAAGAAAGAAAGAAAGAAAGGAATTTCAGAAGTTTGCTCAGAAAAATACCTTCTGAGAAATTTTAGTTTTAATAACATTTTAAGATCTTTTCTGCCAAAATGTTTTATAAACTTCACCAGAGTTCAGAGTGGTAGGTAAAGAACCAATTCTTTAAACTACTATCTAAGAAAGGGCTTCTACACAGCATTTTCATCTATGAATGAGAACTGATTTTAAGCCACTTAGAAATGTATAATTTGCAATTTATTTATTTTTTTAAGTTGAGACTGAGACTACTGGAAGACATTGCTGAGAGTACTAAATTAAATGTTTAAGATACCAATTATGCCAGATGGTATTAAATAATTGATACTTTTTTTTGCTCCCAATGAAGTACAGTAGTGTAAAGCAGGAGAAGATAGCTGACTCTTTATATTAAATAAAGCTCTATAAGGACTGCTAGCTCTTGTTACATTGTTTGACATTTAGTTTGAGACTAATAGACTCAAAATAATGCCTGTGTTTAAAGGATATTAACAAGTTTCTATAAAAGCTGGGCAACCAGATTGCAATGCTGGAGGGCTTTTTACTCTATGCAACAATCTGTTTGTCTCTTGACAATAAAAAGACACAAATTCAATGTTTTTGAGCACCACATTCTGTCATGGAATAAATACTTTGTGTTGGACCAGAAAAAAATAAATAAAAAAGCATTGGCCACTGAGCATCATTACATATCTCAGGGGAAGTAAAACTGTTGGTACTGAGCAATGTTGTCTAAAAAAACTTTGAAGCCTTAAAGTGGTAAGGCTTTTCTTGGATTGTGTTTTGCAAGCCCAAGATATATATACATAAATATAAACATTCTTCTACTTAACATCCTCTGTTTTTCCTAGACACATGAAGTTTGAAACATGAAAAGTAGTGAATAAATGTAGAAAGTGGAATACAATTGTTTGTACAGTTTAGAGTTCATTTAGCTGACATTGATTCTGTATGCAATAGATGAAAAGTGCAACCAATTAGATAATTCTAATGGATTACATTCCAGACTTCGGAAGGAGCTGGCAGATGTGGTCTCAGAACCATTAAATCATATCTTTCAGACATCCTGGAGCACTGGAGAGCTACCAGAAGATTGGAAAAGAATTGATGTGGTTCCCAATTTCAAAAAAGGAAAAAAATAACAGATCCAGGAAGCTACAGATCAATCAGCCCTGCTCCCTTTCACCTGATAAAGAATACTAAAAGATCCAACTCCACAGAGAAGCATATAATATACTTTCAGGACCTTAGTTTCATTAAAAACAGTTCTGATTAGAGGTCTTCATCCCAGTTCTGGAGACACTGAGACAAACTCAAGAAATTTTTGCACTGGGACGGTCCTTGTGTGGAGAGCGGGGGAAGGAAGAAACTTGGCCACTGGCAGGTAACAAGTCAGTTTTTTATTCTGTTGATCAAAGTCTCTGGGAGCAAAATTATGTTCCAACAGTATGAAAGAATGGAGAAGTTTTTGTAGTTTATTTGAGGGACATAAATGTTATTATAAAACTTAATTACCTGTAGAGTTCCATATTTCATATTTTTCAGATGTCAGAGTAAATTTATGTATGTACGTGTGTGTGAATAGGTATGTGGGCTGAAATGAGAAAGAGAAGAGAGTTACTTCAATAAAGTGGGCTTGTGAAAGAGGAATGAGTGTTGGGGGAGAAGCTATAACTACATTTCTTTAAGGCACTTTTTTGTATCTCATGCAATTCAAGCAGTGCAGAATTATCAGAAAATTATTCTTTTACATTTTCCCATCCTTGACTTAGACTATTAAAAAGCATTTGGCAAATCATTCTAAACAAGAGTTTTTAGAAAAGGTTATACCGTTTAGTAGGAAAGAAAAGAAAGAAAGAAAGAAAGAAAGAAAGAAAGAAAGAAAGAAAGAAAGAAAGAAAGAAAGAAAGAAAGAAAGAAGGAAGGAAGGAAGGAAGGAAGGAAGGAAGAAAGAAAGAAAGAAAGAAAGAAAGAAAGAAAGAAAGAAAGAAAGAAAGAAAGAAAGAAAGAAAGAAAGAAAGAAAGAGAAGGAGGAGGAGGTAGGGAAGGGAACGAAAGGAAAAGAAAGAAAGAAGAAATTGAGGAAAGGTGATGTATGTGAGCTATCAACTTCTCTTCTTGTCATTTAACTTTTCTATGACAGTTTGAGTCACAGTCTTAGTATAGCCATATTAGATTATCCCTATAATATTGTCTACATTTGGATGACCCTGGAAAATTTTGGAAACTTAAATTAATTGTGGTTGATTTGTAATCAAGACAAATTTGAAGTTTTGAAACTAATCTTTTACCCTAAACATTTCAGGATCAGAAACATGCCTCCATTATTTGAGATTCAGGACTCCTTTGCTTTCAGAAGTGAGAATGGTGTCCACGGAAGAGGGGTCTTTTCTATGCAGAATTTACAAGGATTATTTGCTCAAAAGTACATCAAAGTGGAACATTCCTTATAGCGTATCGGTCAATGCTACCAACTTCTGTTCATCAAAATAGCTATCTGATTGACTTCACTTAGTAACAATGACCCCTGCAAGTTTATGCAATGTACGCACAGAAGCCACTTATTACAGGCTGAATCAGCTGATTGTGGCTGATAAACCATGCCTCAATTATTTCTTGTGACATGCCCACTTCTGAATCATAACTTATTCTTATGGACCATTTTATCTCAGTTCTCCTGAACCTCCTTTCATGAGCTGGTGTCCCCATGATGTCCACCTTTATGGTTGTATGTCATGTCCCCCCCTTTTTTTAAAACAAAACAAAACAAAGCAAAAGCAGTCTTGTGAGTTATATTGAGGCTTTTTAAGATCATTTGTCTGATATTTGGCAAGCAAGCCAGCAAGGTTGTTGTTGTTGTTAGTTGCGAAGTCGTGTCCGACCCATCGCAACCCTATGGACAATGTTCCTCCAGGCCTTCCTGTCCTCTACCATCTTCTGGAGTCCATTTAAGCTCACGCCTACTGCTTCAGTGACTCCATCCAGCCACCTCATTCTCTGTCGTCCCCTTCTTCTCTTGTCCTCCATCTTTCCCAGCATTAGGCTCTTCTCCAGTGAGCCAGCAAGGTACTAATAGTTTAGATTAGACTAGACTAGACTAGACTAGACTAGACTAGACTAGACTAGACTAGACTGGACTGGACTGGACTGGAATGGAATGGAATGGAATGGAATGGAATGGAAGCTGGAAGGGATCTTGGAGGTCTTCTAGTCCAGCCTCCTGCTCAAGCAGGATGACCTATACCATCTCAGACAAATGACTGTTTAGTCTCTTCTTAAAAATCTCCAGTGATAGACCACCCACAGTTTCTGAAGGCAAGCTGTTCTACCGGTTAATTGTCCTCACTATTAGGAAGTTTCCAGGTTGCTTCTCTCTTTGGTCAGTTTCCAACCATTGTTTCTTGTCCTGCCCTCTTATGCTTTGGAGAATAGTTTGACCCCCCCCCTCTTCTTTGTGGTGGCCCCTCAAATACTGGAATAGTGCTATTATGTCACCCCCTATTTCTTCTTTTCTTTAGACTAGCCAAACCCAAGTCCTGCAGCCATTCTTCACTTGAAGCTATTAAATGGCTTATGACATAAGAAATGCTAGTAAAGCAATACTACTTTTTCAAAGAAAAAAAATCACAATGCATCACATGTGAAACTTTTTTAAAAAAGTTTTCACTGTTTAATATACAAATGTCAATATTTGAGAATCTTCTCCCTTCTCACCCCCACCCCCCACCCCCTTTTCAAATTCTCATTCAGAACATTGCATTGAAATTAAGTAATGGCATCAACAAATATAGCCAAGAAAGCATACTAATGGCAGTTCAGATTGGTAAGAGGCTTCAATGACCCCAGCCAAAAAAAGTTCTTTGTAGTGGATGGAAATTATATTCTGAGCATCTCGTCTGGGCATAGATTGTCATAGAAGGAGCTGGCTCCGTTCATTTCACCAAGGAAAGATCATTTTACCTGGAGGAACTCAGCACTGACAATG
Organism: Vipera berus; assembly: GCF_964194415.1. Lineage (NCBI taxonomy): Eukaryota > Metazoa > Chordata > Lepidosauria > Squamata > Viperidae > Vipera > Vipera berus. Next base: position 233,478,560 of record NC_138202.1, read on the forward strand.
TTAGCAATTTTTTTTCCTACTTAACTTAAAATATATCATCTGGAACATAATTAAGCATATTGTTAAAAAATGATGGAGGAATGACACACACAATATGCTACTAAAAATAGAAAGTGCCTTCTACCAAGGACAAATCATTGATCCATCTAACTCAGCACAGTCTACATTGATTGACAGTAGTGCCCCATCTTTGCCTGGAGATACTGACAATTTCAGCATGCAAAGGAAGTACAAAGCCATTATTTTGAGAAGCTTTAGCATGCAATCACATTTATTTGAATGTCTCCCTTTCTCTTCCTTTTGCTGTGTTCCTTCCCCTTCTGTTTCTTGGACACAGCTTTTATTTCTGCAAAGGGCCATTTAGACTAATTACGCTGTACAAATAAAACAATGTTGGAGGTGGGCTTGCAGAAGATGAGCCAGAAACCAGAAGCTTTAGATGAAGCTGGGAATCATGACTGAGCTAAAGGATCAGAGGGCAGCCAAAGGATCCAGGAGGAGCTCAGAAAAATGTTATCCAAAGAGACGGATTTAATGATCAACTTCAATGAACAGGGATTAGTTTAGGCTCTGAGAGTATTAAGTTGCCTAGGGTTAATATTTAACATCTGAGTCCACGTGCAAAAAATCAAAAATATCATAATTCAAGCTTCAGCACCTTATGATAAACAACATTTGCCAACAAGCCTGCATCATGTATGCACGGAATCTTTTCTTTACCACTGACACAAGGAATGGGAGAAACTATCATTCTAGGGTTGAGTGCTCTCTGAGTTCCTGGCTTCCAGAGCTTTCTTTAACCACAATAACTAGAGTTGTCCTGAACAGATAGCACCATTTTTCAGAACAATTCTATGTGACAGTTGTAAGCTATTTGTCTCTTGTCTGACACAAGCTGGAAGCGAAGTCATCTTTTTTTAAAAAGAAAAAGAAATGCTGCCTAAATTTTAAGTGTTGTCCAGGAATGTCTGAATGGTAGTTACCACATTGTAGTTTGGTGGATTGACCTGTTTTCCCCTCTTCCCTCATTTATGTTGGGGATAGAAGCACCAATTCTTTTCCTTTCTTGGTGTGTGGTCTTTGGGGACATGTGCTTTTTTATGTGAGCAAATAATAGACAGTAGACAGAGAACATTACAGTTGGAAGGGACTTTGCAGACCATCTATTCCAGTTCTAGGTGCACTGCTGTTCTTTGCTGTCTATAAGCATCTACCTATAGATTTCTAGGGAGGGGGCAAAACCCCTAGTCTAATTATTACAGTACATATGAATCAGAAAACTATGATGATCAGAGGAAAACAACCATTTCTTCCTTAAGCGCTCCTTGAACACAAAAATAGTTGCACAGAACTTCAAAAATGTGAGTAAGATCAATTACGGATTCGCAGATCAGTTATGCACATTAATGCAATTGTGATTATTGTACCTATAGTTAGTCCATATAGACAGCCCTTGTGGTAGGCCAGTTAAGGAAACACATGCAGATAGTCCTCAACTTATGACCACAATTAACCCCAAAATTTCTGTTGCTAAGTAACACAATTGTTAACTGAACATTGTCCCCTTTTGGGACCTGTCTTGCCACAGTTGTTAAGTGAATCACTGCAGTTGTTAAGTTAGTAACATGGTTGTTAAGTGAACCTAGCTTTCCCAATGACTATGCTTGTCAGAAGGTCACCAAAGGTGATGACAAGCCACCAGGACACTGCAACCATCATAAATACGAGTCAGTTGCCGAGCATCTGTATCTTGATCACATGACCATGCAACAGGGAATGAGAAGGAAGGAGGAAATCCTTGTCTTTTGGTGTTTAGAGTTCTCATATTTTAGAGTTCCCTATTTTTGTGTTTTGCTCTTTGAATCTAATAACACAAGGAGTGACTGCATAAGAATGGTGGTGACTCAACTCTGAGGAAGCAGCGAGGAGACAGCAAATAAACTTAAGCCATCTCGACTGCTCTACAACTGCTGGAATACGACATTACTTACGTCTCTGGCTCATCCATAAAGATTTAGTTATCTCCACACACAGGGCTAGAGTGGGTACTATTCTAGTAATCCCATTATGAAGCCAAGGTGCGAGGGGATGATCCTTTTTTGCATAGCTCATTTACAGCAGTAAAGCTCTTTTAGGCCTTTCCAGCATTGCATGGCAGCTGGCAAAGGACGTGGGGAATTTCATTATTCATATACCTCTCACACTGATGAGCTGAGAATTATTAATTTCAATCAAAGTCTAACATGAACGAGAGCAAGCTGAAGCAGCCTTCTTTGAAAAGAATCTTACTATGATCTTTCTCATGGTTCCTCTTGGGGCAAAGCTGTATCTTTTTACTATCCCTGCTAAAATCCCATTAATGCCCTAATTTATCCAGAGATCCATACACATGCTGTTCATAGCTGGCATCTATTCTTCAAGGAACAGCCAACCGGTGTCTATATATTTTTGCAGACATGTCTTTAATCCTTCCATTGACATGAATGAGAAAACCCTTGTCTGTGCAAGTAAGGGAGAGGGGGAAAATGATTGTAACAGGCAGTTGTGGGATTATTTCATGGGGCTGTGGGAAAAAATATGTAGCAATTTGGGTCTTGACTGTTGTGGAATGGACATAAAAGAAAACAATGCAAGGGTTTATGGAACACAAGAGTGAGTATCACCTGACCTCACCAGAGACCACTAAGAATAGAATATTCTTTATTGGCCAAGTGTGATTGGACACATGGGGAATTTGTCTCTGGTGCATAAGCTCTCAGTGTACATACAAGCAAGAAAGTGATAAATCATAAATCATAAGAAACAACCAACAAAGTGATATAACATAGGAGTAGATAATAGGAAAGATGAGAAGGATAATAGTAGTGCAATCCTACTACATGGCTAGATATCCTTAGGCATAAGTCAGTGCTGTGGGAATTAGGTGTTTAGCAGAATGTAATGTAGTGGAATGTCCATATATAGATATACCATACTGAATTCTTTTGTGTGTAGCCCGTGCATAGAATGGTACATTGCACAGAATGTTTTGGATATTAGGAGAAAGATAAGCAATAAAAACACACTTTTCAGAAAGAGATAAGGAGATTTTACAGATTTTTGTTAAGGGCTTCTGCTGCCACAACACTTTCTACTATGTGTTGTCAAAGGGATAGGGTAGCAGCCCTTGAGAACAGCAACAGCTGTGGGCAACAGGATTATGCTAAGGATTACTCTCTGTGGTCCGGGAAATCTGAGGGAACACCTGCTGCCAGCATCAAGCTCCCTTCGTCCAGTGCGCTCCCACAGGGAGGGTCTTCTCAGGGTGCTGCCGGTTAAAGATTGCCGGCGAGTAACACCCAGGGGGAGGGCCTTCTCAGTGGGCGTGCCTGCCCTTTGGAACCAGCTGCCCACGGAGCTTAGGACTGCCCCTGACCTCCGTTCATTCCGCCGGGACCTGAAGACCTGGCTCTTAGAGCTCTCTGGCCCAGGCTGAGAATTTTTTTAACTTTAACTGGGTTTTTATTTTTTCTCAGGGAATGATGTAATCTTTTTAATTGTTTTTAGCTTTTGTATTGATTTTCTTTTAAATATTCTGTAAACCGCCCTGAGTCCTTTGGGAAAGGGCGGTATATAAATCTAAATAAATAAATAAATAAATAAATAAATAAATAAATAAATAAATAAATAAATAAATAAATAAATAAATAAATAAATAAATAAATATATTCTTCAGAAGAGGGTGAAAAGTTTTAATGGGTGTTTACAAAATCTTCCAGAGCTAGCATGGCATCAGTTGAGCTAAGATTTTGAGCTTCTCGAGGATCAGACAAGAGAGTGTAAAGAAATTAATACGAATCAATTTCTCAGAAGATAAAGTAAGGCTTTCCCCTTCCTTCCTTCCTTCCTTCCTTCCTTCCTTCCTTCCTTCCTTCCTTCCTTCCTTCCTTCCTTCCTTCCTTCCTTCCTTCCTTCCTTCCTTCCTTCCCAGAGGAATGATATACCAGCCATGGTTTTGTTTTATCCTGAAGGGGAATGGGAAATTTTTAAAAAAGAAGAAAGAATCAGGGATTTGTGCATTCTTTCTTTTAAATAAAATGTTCCCCAGTTTTTTTTCTTAGCTGAACATAGGCAAGAACAATCAGCAAGAATGCAATAAAATAGTTTTAAAAAGTATAACATGATATTCAAAAAAAAAAAAGAAAAAGAAAAAGTGAGACAAATAATAAGCAGGATTTTTAAAATGAAGCAAAAAGAGTTTTATGCTTCTTAATTTTACTGACTGCTTTACTATTAATGTTGTTTTATTCAGGATATTTAGGCCTCTGTGTGTATGTCAAAAAAGGGGCAATATGATGGCCATGACCATACCCTTGAAGCTGAAAAAGCGAAGGGCTTTGTTTGCTCAGTCACTGTTGCCGTCTTTTGGCCCAAATCTAGACACTTCTTTTTTTTTTTTTTTTTTATTGAAAAAGTTTTAAAATACAATTTTCCTTTAACAAACCCACCTTCCCCCTCCCTACTCCCCCCCCTACCTCCCCCCAACCTCCCCTCCCTCCATCCCCCCTCCCCCCCCCCCGACTTCCCAGAGCTAAATACAAGGTATATATCTATAAAAAGGCAATCGTAAGCATCCATATACTACCCACTATAAAATCTAAAATCCATTACTCTCTAGCTTATATAGGATAAGACACACCTTAACAATATTAACTATATATAAAAAACTAAAAGAAAAAAGAAAAAACGAAAGAAGACTTATTCGAATGCTACATAAAACTTCTTAACCCTATACTTGTTCTGGATAAACTCAATCCATTTTCTCCATTCCATAATATAGCGTTCTTGCGAATGATCTTTCAAATAAGCCGAAATCTTCGCCATCTCTGCCAGGTCGGAAACCTTTAAAGTCCACTCTTCTATGGTCGGCAATTCCTCTTTCTTCCAATATTGGCCTATCAAAAGTCTCGCTGCCGTAATTAGGTTCAACATCAACTTAGTGTCCACAACTGTAGCGTCTGCAATTATTCCCAACAAAAAAAGCTGCGGACAAAACTTTATCCTCTGTTTAAAAATCTTCTGCATATTCCACCAGACTTTTATCCAAAAAGCCTTAACCTTCTTACATGTCCACCATATGTGAAAATATGTTGCATCTTCATCACCACACCTCCAACATTTAGGCTGGTAATTCGGATACATACTTGCAAGCTTTTTAGGATCTAAATGCCATCTATAAAACATTTTATAAAAGTTCTCTCTTAGATTTTGAGCTTGAGTAAATTTTACGTTCCTCACCCAAATCTTTTCCCACATGTCCATTGTGATAACTTCTTGGATGTTTTGGGCCCATTTTATCATACAATCCTTAACAAGCTCTGTCTCTGAATCAATCTCTATCAATGCAAGATATATCCGTTTGATATGTGCTGATCCCTGATTTCTAACTTGCTTTATCAAATTTTCATCAGTCATTGTAAAACCATTTTTCTGGTCTTCTTTCCACCTGGCCCGTAGCTGAATATATTGAAACCAATTTTGAACAACCTTCTCTTCTCGCAAGAGGCTATATGATTTCAAACACCAAACATTTCTTTCCAAAGTTAAAATCTCCTTGTACGTAGTCACATCATATTTGAAGCCAGCATGAATATTTTCTATTGCGTGTTTTGGAATTGCCCACAATGGTATCTTGCAGCTCAACTTATGCCTATACTTCTTCCAAACCCTCAGCAATGCCTGTCTTAAAATATGCACCCTAAACACATTGTCTACCTTCTTATCATACAACAAATATGCATGCCAGCCAAACCACAAATCATGGCCCTCAAGATTTAATAACCTCCCTTGCGTCAAATTAATCCAATCACTTATTCCTACTAATGCAGCAGCTTCATAATATAATTTAAGATTAGGCATTTTAAGGCCACCTCTCTCACGAGTATCCTGCATAATCTTAAGTTTAACTCGTGGCTTTTTCCCTGCCCACACAAATTTATTGATACCTCGCTGCCATTCCTCCAGATTAGAATCTTTCTTAAGAATCGGTATCATTTGAAACAAAAATAAAAATTTGGGCAGGACATTCATTTTCACTGCTGCAATCCGTCCCAACAAAGACAATTGCAATTTTTGCCAACTCTCCAATTCTTTTTGAATTTTCCCCCATAGTTTTTCATAATTATTTTTATATAGCTTTGTATTAGAGGGCGACAAAATCACCCCCAAATATTTAACCCTCTTAACAATCTCAAATCCAGTTAATCCTTCTAAGAGAGCCTTCTGTGAAACTGTCATATTTTTAGCCAAAATTTTAGTTTTCTGTGTATTTACCTTAAATCCAGAAACCTTCCCATATTGTGTTATTATCTCCATCAGGTCCACAACAGAGTGCTCTGGCTGGGTCACTGTAACAACCAGATCATCTGCAAATGCTCTCAATCTATAATCCTGATCCCCAACTTGTATCCCCTTAATTTTTCCCGAACTCCGAATCTTAACCAACAATATCTCTAATGTTAACACAAATAACAAGGGCGATAACGGACACCCCTGCCTTGTGCCCTTCTCAATGTTACATGCTGCTGTCAGGCTATTGTTAACTATGATTCGGGCAGTTTGTTTTTGATATAATGCCCTAATCGGCTGTAAGAAATTTTCCCCAAAGTCCATTTTATCTAAAACTTTCAACAAAAATTGCCAATTCAATTGATCAAAGGCCTTTTCAGCATCTAAAAAAATTAGCGCTGCAGAGATCTGGTTGTGCCTTTCCAAAAACTCTAAAACATCAACTATATGTCTCACATTATTTTTCATTTGCCTACCACTAATAAACCCCGTTTGATCCCCATGAATCACCTGTTGCAAAACCCTCATCAGTCTATTAGCCAAAACCTTAGCAAATATCTTATAATCTGTGTTCAAAAGCGATATCGGTCTGTAATTTTTAACTTGAGTAGCATCCTGGTCTTCCTTCGGAATCAAAGAAATAAAAGCTGTTCTCCAAGACGGTGGCACCTTTCCCTCCCTCTGAATTGTCTGAAACAGTTCCTTTAACGGCTTTATCATCTCAAATTGCAAATTTTTATAATAGGCTGCAGTCAAGCCATCCGTACCTGGCGCTTTATCCAACTTCAATTCCTTAATTGCTGTAAGAATTTCTTCTTCTGTAATCAGTTGATTAATCCCCTCTTTTTGTACTTGCGTAAGAACTGGGATGCTAGCATTCTCCAAATATATATCAATATCTTTTACATTAATTTCCTCTTTAGTATATAATTTCGAATAAAAATCCACAAAAGCATCCTTAATAAGATTCTGTTGAAACACAACCCTTCCTTTATACTCAATCTTATCTATATTAGAGGCCCTTTGTTTTTTCCTCAGTCTATAAGCTAGCCATCTGCCTGGCTTATTAGCGTTGCAAAAAGTATTATGCTTAGCAAACCGCAGATTGGTTGCCACTTGATCTGCCATTAATTTATCAAATTGTCCTCTTAGCAGTCTAATAGCCTCCTTAACCTTCACATCCTCTGGATTCAGAATCAAAGCCTTTTCTTTTTCCTTTATTTCATTCTCCAGTTCTTTCCTTCTAGTTTCCATTACACGTCTATGTCTATTATTCATATATATCAACACCCCTCTCATATATGCCTTACTAGCATCCCAAACCATATCCATAGAGGTACCCTTATTCATATTAATCTCAAAAAAATCCTTCATCCGCAGTTTGCATTCTTCCACATTTCTCTGATTTCTAAACAAATTCTCATTTACACGCCATGAGCGCCTGTCTCTTTTCTCCTTATCAATCTCCAACCAGACTGGACTGTGGTCGGAAATAGTTCTTGCACAAATCTTCACCTTTTTAGTTCTCAAAAAAAAATCATTAGTCAACAAAATAAAATCAATCCTCGAAAAAGATTGGTGTCTATCAGAATAAAAAGTATAATCCTTCTCCTGCAAATGCCTCTCTCGCCAAATATCTCTCAATTCCAGGTCGTCCTTCATTTCAAAAAAAGATTTAGGCAATCTAGCATGACTTGGAATGCGCTTAAAAGCTCCAGCCTTGTCCAACTGTGCATCCAAGACACCATTCCAGTCTCCCATAAGAATAAAAGATTTATAATCCAACTGGGTAAGCTTTGTGTGGAGCAAACTAAAAAAATCCGCTTGTTGTTGATTAGGTGCATATAATCCAACTAGAAGCGTCTTTTTGCCTTCTAACAACAGCTCAATCATAACATATCTTCCATGCTTATCTACTTCAATTAAGTCTGCTGTTAAGGCACTTTTAACATAAACAACCACTCCATTTTTCTTATTCTCTGCAGAGGCAACAAATTGCGTACCCAGTCTCGAGTTCAATAAATACTTTTGATCCAAAACTCTAATGTGCGTTTCTTGCAAACATATAACATCTATCTTAAATTGTTTTAAATATTGAAAAACTTTCTTCCTCTTCTGCGGTGAATTTAGTCCATTAACATTCCAGGTTAGGAATTTAGTTGCCATGCATATCCTCCCAAAGCTCTTGGAGCACAGCTTTGATAGGGCTAATTTCTTTAGGCCGTGCTCCTCCCACAGCTTGCGTACGTTGTGAAGAATCTGAAGACTTTTGCTGATCTTGCTCTTTTATTTTCTTTGCTCGTTTTAAAGCAGCACGCGTCACTCTTTGCTCTCTAGGATCATCCAAAGAAGTTGTATCTTGATCTACTCCAGGGCCACTTTCCTCTGTTTCATCCTCTTGATGTTCTCCTTCTCCCGATCCCTTTCCAGCTTCCAGAAGTGCTGATGGGGTTGCCTTTAAGACGTTATTGTAGAAATCACGCGCTTGCTTCACAGTAATCAGCCGATACCTTTTACCTTCATGCATCACCATCAGCCCATCCGGGATCTCCCATCTAAACCTTATATCTCTTTGCTTAAGCTCATGCACAAGAAATGTATAGTCCTTCCTTCCCCTTAAAATCCTTGGAGGAATTTCTTTTAAAACCAAGACTTCTTGTTCAGCGATCACGACTTTAGCATCATAGGCAGCTTGTATAACTTGATCTCTAATCTCTCTTTTTGCAAAATAAACCACCACATCTCTAGGCAATTTTCTCTGTCTGGCAATCCATGAATTCACCCGAAACACTTTATCCATAGCTGCTCTTATTTCAGATGCTGGCTGGTTTATCACCACTTCAAGAGCCTCAGAAATCAGCTGCTTTAAATCTTCTTTAATATTCTCTTTTAACCCTCTGATTCTAACAGCAAACTGCATCTGGTAATATTGGGATAGGCTTAACTCCCTTTCCATTTTGTCTCTTGCAATTTCATTCTCTCGTGCTTTTACTTCTAATATAGCATTCCTTTGAGCCAAATCATCCATTTTTTCATCTAATTCTTCCACACATCCCGCCACTTTATGCACTGAAGACAAAATGTCTACCTTCATCACGCTGTACTTCTGTTCCATCCTCTCTTCCATTCTCTCCTCCAATTTCTCCAATTTCTCCTCCATCTGTGCAAATTTATCACCGATTGATTGATTGATTGATTCCAAAAGTTTATCCAGAGCATCTCGTAAATCCTTCGGTGTCAGCACTTCAGAAGGGTGCAACGCCTGTAGTGATGATTGTTGCACCGGCGAGGATCCACCGCTCCGAAGAGTTTTAGGGGGAGGTTTAGCCGCCATCTTTTAATCCTCAATTATGACGCACTTTTAATTAAAGTTTAAAAAGTCCAAAAAGCTAGAAAGTATAATAAAATAATCCTCTTCACCTTTCCCTCTTGCACCGCTCTGCCTGCTCCTTTAAATCATAGTTCTTTCCTCAGGCAGGGATGGTTCGCAGACGCCTGGCTCTGCTCCAAGAAGTTCGGAGCAGAGACGCCGGCCAGCTGGGAGCAGCCCAGGCTTCGGGGGAGTTCAATCCTACAGCCGCCCAAGCTCCAAGCTCAGGCGGCCCCGGAGAACTCTACCCCTACCTGAGACCTCACCCCCTCCTCTTCTCCCGAGGAGGGGGCTTCAATTTCGCCCGAACAGCTGATCGGCGCTGTTTCGGGCGAAAAAACAAACAGCTGAGCCGCGGGCAGCCCGGGAAGGCTGTCTCCGGCGCCGCGCAGCCACCGGAAGACACTTCTTGAAGACCTCCAGATTAACCAGATATTTTCTATGAAGTCGCATGAATTTTGAACCAATTCATGGCCTTAGTGTCTTCTTAAAAAGAAAGGTTCTAATATCCTGTAACTATCTGTTTTTTTTTCTCTAGATAGTTAAGAACTACTAAAGGAAAAAAAAAACAACGGTCTCCTTGATCCTAAATGAGCATACTTCTTAAGATGGAGAGGGACTGTACAAAATCACTTTGCATACTAGAAGGTAATTAAGGGATGTGGAGAAACCAGGATTGGAGAAATCATTTAAAAAAAACCTCTTCTTCCCTACAAGAATTAAAGATGCTGGATTTCTAATGAATCTACGGTCTTAGGTAAATTGTTCTCAGACATAGATAACAGACCCTCAGACAAGATATTTCTCGGGAAATATTGGTTTTACGAGGTCATCTAATTGCTATTTTAAACATAGTCAATTACAGAACATTTATAATATTGTAATAATGGTATGGTGGAGGCCTTCAAAAGAAGATTTTGAGGCACCAGAGTTTCCAGATTGAAGCAGTCCATCCTCCATACTAATCTCATCACCCCTTCATCTGTTGATCCTAAACTAATTATTCTTTTTCTGTATAATTTTGTTTCTGGATTGTTTGGGGTGCACTCTGGGGGCAGAGTGATCAATGTTCTGTTTGCATGATTGTAAAGAAAATAAGTTGCAGATCCCAGATATTTTCAGTTATTTAAAAGTGGCTGGATTTTTACCATAATAAAGGAAATGGCATTTGAGATTTCCCCTAAACTTTTTTTTCTCAGTGCACCCTAAATCCATGTTATTTCCTCTAGTTTACGGGAAATGATTTTTTTTAAAAAAATATTTTGACATAAAATTGGAACATGTTAAGATTTTATTACTAATTACAAAGGTACAGTACTGGTTCTTCTGATTACTCAGTAACAATTGGGGACCAGTATTTTAATACTTAGAGGGACACGGTGGCTCAGTTGGTTAGGACGCTGAGCTTGTTGATCAGAAGGTCGGCAGTTTGGCGGGTCGAATCCCAAGTGCCGCATAGCAGAGTGAGCGCCTGTTACTCGTCCCAGCTTCTGCCAACCTAGCAGTTTGAAAGCACGTAAAAATGCAAGTAGAAAATTAGGGACCACTACGGTGGGAAGGTAACAGCTTTCTGTGCGCCTTTGGCGTCTAGTCATGCCGGCCACATGACCATGGAGACGTCCTCGGGCAAGCACTGGCTCTTCGGCTTTGAAACGGAGATGAGCACCGGCCCCTAGAGTCGGAAACGACTAGCACACATGTGTGGGGGAACCTTTACCTTTACCTTATTTTAATATTTGATAAATGAAGACAAATAAGTACAGTGTTTAGCATAAATAATGATAATATATTCCTTATGCCTCTTTTTAAGTTTGAATGATGTAAATGAAAATTATTTTATATTGAGGTTGAGGTTGAATGTTATGTTCCACATTTATTCCTGTATTACTGTTATTATGTGCTGTCTGTAGAACTTGAGGTGCAGAATTTTATGCTTCTTAACTTTGCAGACAGCTTTACTATAAATGTTGTTTTGTTCAGCATATTTAACAAGTTTATCTTCTTTTCCTGAATTTTTCAGCGGCCAGTTCAGATCATCAAAGAAGGTTTATTCCAAGATCCATTCTGTAGGAACAATAGCTAATGATGACATTCTTCATTGCAATGTTACTGATCATTGTTTTTAATGAGGAATGGCATAGAGTTCTTTGTACAATTTGAAATGGCCAGAGTTAGGTCAAATAATGGAGAGTTAGGTCAAGTAATTTTGGTAAAAATGTAAATAGATTGTAGATCGTCTATAAAGCATTAAGAATCTAATAAATCTATGCACCTAAAAAAAATCTACAGTCTTCTGTATTCCTCCCCAATGAATCTTTCTTTGAATTCTATGATGAAAAAATAAAGAATTGCAATGATTATTTTTCAGAACAGCTTTGTCCTTTCTAATATCTAAGTTTTGGACGCAAGCTTAGTCATAGTTGTGTCAGACCCATGACTAACTGAAATTCTATCAATATTGATCCCATATTTCTTGCTGATGAAACAGTTACATGGTTTTTGTTTTGAAGGTCCTTTAATTGAAGTCTGTTGTGGATAGAACAGATTTCAATTTAAAAAAAAACCACATTTGAGATTTCTTTGTTTCCTTGACACACTGATAGAGAAAGAAAGCCACCTCAGTGTACTTTTCCCTAAATATCTTCCACTTTGAGGGAATGGTGGGTCCAGAGACAATCATCATCTCTTTTAATATAAAAAAGAAACATTTGTGCAGAAGGTAAAATAAGACACACAGTTGCTGCCATTATAAAGTACAGAAAAACATCCTTAGGAAATCTCTGTTACTGTACTGTTAGATGCATCATGCACATTCATCAACTAGTTAATTGTGGTGTAGAATAGAAGAGGCACGTGTGGTGTGTAAAAAAAAGGGTTAAAACTAGAATAATTAAAGGCCATTCATTTTGTTATTCACAGTAATAATAGAATAGAAAAGAATAGAATAGAATAGAATAGAATAGAATAGAATAGAATAGAATAGAATAGAATAGAATAGAATAGAATAGAATAGAATAGAATAGAATAGAATAGAATAGAATAGAATAGAATAGAATAGAATAGAATAGAATAGAATAGAGCTGGAAGGGACCTTGGAGGTCTTCTAGTCCAGTCCCCCGCTCAAGCAGGAGAACCTATACCATCTCAGACATGTGACTGTCCAGTCTCTTCTTAAAAACCTCCAGTGATGGAGCACCCACGATTTCTGTTCCACTGGTTAATTGTCCCTACTGTTAGGAACTTTCTACTTAATGCCTTGTTGCTTCTCTCTTTGATCAGTTTCCAACCATTGTTTCTTGTCCTGCCCTCTGGTGCATTGGAGAATAATTTGACCCGCTCTTTTTTGTGGCAGCCTCTCAAATACTGGAATACTGCTATCATGTCACCCCTATTTCTTCTTTTCTTTAGACTAGCCAAACCCAAGTGCTGCAGCTGTTCTTCATATGTATTAGTCTCCAGGCCTTGCATCATCCTAGTTGCTCTTCTCTGAACTTTTTTGTAGTTTTCAGTTTCCTGGAAAGATCTCCAGTCAGATTGATATATAGATATCAATTACGGTGGTTCTCCTCCTACCTCTCGGGCTGTTCGCAGACGGTGTTGACAGGAGGGCAGAGGTCAGCCCCTAGGCCCCTTAGTTGTGGGGTGCCTCAGGGGTCGGTACTCTCGCCTCTCCTGTTCAACATCTATATGAAGCCGCTGGGTGAGATCATCCGTGGTTTCGGGGTGAGGTATCATCAATATGCCGATGATACCCAGCTTTTTATCTCCACCCCGAACCAAGCCAGTGATGCCCTCGATGTGATGTCCCGTTGCCTGGAAGCGGTACGGATTTGGATGGGGAAGAACAGGCTCCAGCTCAACCCGGCCAAGACTGAGTGGCTTTACGTACCGGCATCTCGTCTTGTCCAAGAGGTTCCATCTTTGGTTATGGGGGGAGAGGTGTTGCCTCCCGTTGATAGGGCACGCAATTTAGGCGTCCTCCTGGATTCACGACTCAGTTTTGAAGATCATATTGGAGTCGTGGCCAGGAGGGCATTCACCCAGGTTCGCCTGGTGCGCCAGTTGCGCCCCTATCTGGACCGAGATGCCCTACGTACGGTCACTCATGCACTCGTTACCTCTCGGATAGATTACTGCAATGCTCTCTACATGGGGCTGCCCTTGAAGACCACCCGGAGGCTCCAGCTGGTGCAGAATGCGGCCGCGTGGGTAGTGATGGGAGCATCCTGATACTCCCATATTACACCCCTCCTGCATGAGCTGCATTGGCTACTGGTTGTCTTCCGGGCGAGATTTAAGGTGCTGGTACTTACCTTTAAAGCCCTACATGGCTTAGGCCCGGGATATCTGCAGGACCGTCTGCTGCCGGGGATGACTTCCCATCGCCCAGTGCGCTCACACAGAGAGGGCCTCCTCAGGGTGCCATCGACCAGACAATGTCGGCTGGCGACCTCCAGGGGGAGGGCCTTCTCTGTGGGAGCACCAGCCCTTTGGAATCAACTCCCCCTTGAGCTTCGGATGGCCCCGGACCTCCGGTCCTTTCGCCGCGACCTCAAGACGTTCCTTTTCCATCAGGCTGACCTGGATTGATGATGGGTTTTTAAAAGTTTTAATTTTTAACTGTGTAATTAATATTTGGGGCTGTTATTTAATTTTTTTCTTAACTTTTGTATTGTTGGTTTTTTATTGTTGTTAGCCGCCCTGAATCCTCTGGGAGATAGGGCGGCATATAAGTCCCATAATAAATAAATAAATAAATAAATAAATAAAGATATATATTAAATTATTGCCTATTGTTTCAAGGACTCCTTGTTAAGTACTATTACAAAGACAGGTATTCCTTCTTTTCTACAGGTACTTTAAGTTTGTTCTCTCTCTCTGTCTCTCTGTCTCTCTTTCTCTCTCTTTCCTTTCCCTCAGTTTTGCCTACTATTTCTCTTTTTGGATAATTAATTACTTCTGATATTTCCTCATATTTAATGTCACCAAATATATATTTTGATAGCTGTAATATACTTGTTGTGATCCATGTCCCCGTTTGACTGGGAGTATTCTGCCTTGTTCTCTAGAAAAAAAATCAGTGAAATGTTTCTTTATAAATTATACCCATGAAGGGGTGGAGAACTCTAAGAGGATAATTACACACACCTGTACTTATGTTATAACTACTCCAAATGGATTTTCTTTTAGCCATTGGCTTGTAGATGGCATTTTCTTCCTTGTAGACATTAATTGGGTCCTGTAGTGGATGAAAGCAGCTTTTTGTTACACAATGATAGCAACGGCAAATATGATTTCTATGTCTGCATAGTGTTCTGTTTACTCAAACGTTATCCTTCTTTTATATTTGCAAGAAATATAAAACAACAAGAGGAAACTGCCATAGAATCCCTAAAATAGTTGAATAGCCCAACAAGATTGATCAGAAAAGTTAGATAAAATAAAAGAATCTGTTGGGGTTTAAAATAATCAGTCAACAAAAATGAGGAACTATGTAGCTACATTAAGAGGCAAATCAATATGCTGCCTTTTAACTTAATCAAGACAGAAAGAAAATGGGAATCAATGCTGCCCTAGCAACTGTCTATATGCCTCCCTTTATAACCAACCT
>NC_138202.1:233496367-233703867 GCF_964194415.1 Vipera berus
AGAAATGTACATTGGACCCATCACTCAATCATTCCCAGTCAACCCACCTCTCTGGGTAACTGTGGAGATAAAATGAAAGCATATCCCCGTGTTTCTTCTTGAGTGCTTGGAGAACAAGTAGTTTACCAATTCAATATACAGAAGTCTAAATAAATAATGTCCCCCCCTTTTTTAAAAATGTTCCATGATTCTCTATGTCATCCAACCTGATAAAAGACCAGAAGTTAGAAACAAAAGCATGAAACCAGAGAATAGTGCATATCTAGTGGGACTTTCTTTGAATTGTGTATGGTTTAATAAATTTAAAATATTTAGTTAAAATATTTTCAGCAGTATTTCTTCTTCTGATAGGTTTGCTGAGGAGATATACATCTTTGGGAGTACAGGTTTAGTACTGTAGCTCTTTGGAACCCCCCCTGCCCCCAACTATTGATATGATGTAGTTTACATTGACTTTTCCACTCTTGTTTTTTGAAAGAAACATAGTACATTTGAGACCAATGTCCTTCAAAGCAGTAACCTTTAAATGTGGGTTCATATAACACCTTGGACACAATGCTGGAAGAAAGGAACAAGTTTTCAGGGTCTTATGAGCAGTCAACATGTTAGGGCCATCATAGGGTGTGTTTTTCCAAAAGGCAAGTGCTACAAGAAAGAAGACACACCATCAGATGGCATTGTTTTATACCTTCCTGTTGGATCTTGTGGACTAGGCAAAAATATTTGGAAATAGGTATGTGCCTGGGGCGGGGGGGGGGGGCTTAGTGATAATCTGTATCTTGAATTGCAATCAGCATCTGATGGTTTAGTTTGCAAATCAATTGTATGATGTGGGCAAACGGCAATGTAACATAACTACACACTGTTACCTGTTCATTGCTGCATTGTAGACTAGTTATAGCTTCTGAATGGTCTTGAAGGGCAAAATTGTAAAAAAAAAGTAATAGGCCAAAATTGGGATGACCATGAGGAGGATCTCCTGATCCAAGAATACTGATTGGAATCTGTCCTCAAGGAAGGAGACTCATTCCTAACTATTTAAGCCAGCTGAGAGGGATCCATAATGAGTGATATTAGAGGCTACTAAGAGATTAAGGAGGATTGATGTGCCACACCATCCTGGTCCTTTCAGAGATTATCAGAAAGTTTGATCAGTGTTGCCTTGGTATTAAACCCAGGCTTAAAACTGACTGCAAAGGTTCCATAGAATCCATTTTCTCCAGGGCTCTCTGAAACTGCAATCTCACCATCTTCTCAGTTGGCTGAAGAAATGAAAGTGGATGGAAACTTGGAGGAAAGTCATCCTGTAGGTTGAGTCCAATGATTTAAGAGAAAAAGTATTTTGGGAGGCTAGAATATCTTACAAAATGAGATATTAAAGTTGCAGCTGTAAACAATTCCAACACAAAGGAGATGTGGGAAGGATGTAAAGACCTCAGTATGCATGCAGCATTCTTGAAAATCCTGAATGGAAGGAGGAACACATAACCAAAGAGGAATAGAAGGTAATCTACAGAAACTATAAGCACTATGTTAAAAGGCTAAAACTCAGAATGGCCTGAGGCTTGCGACAGATACCAAAACCAACAAAAATAGTGTTTCTGTATACATTAAAAAAAAAGGAAACAAAACAGGATATAGATCCATTGTGAGGAGAAAGTGGTGAACTGATGACAGCCATTTGAGGTAGGCAAGATCAAGAAAGAAGCACATCAGGATTCCAGGAATGTTCTTAATTTCTGCAGGAGACAATTACAGAACCTTGAAAGCATGTCAATGTTTGTTTGGCTTTATATGAAATAAAATTAAGGTGAAGTTATCTTCAGATTCTTTCTTATACTTTTTTTTCTTTCTTTCTTGGGACTAAGTTATCTTTTTTAAAAAATCCAACCTCAACAGTTTACTCATTCTTTCCCATCCTCATAGACAGATCCACAATCCTTCACAACTGGTAATTGGTGATGGTAGAAAGGCAGGCTGTCTAAACCATATCTTGCATCTGTCTTGTCTCAAAAGAGAGTTTGAGTCTTAGCTGGTCATAATTATGTGACTGAGGAGGGAGAGGCATTCTTCTTAGAACAAGTAAGGAAATAGAACCCCTGTCACTATTCTTTGAGAGTGTCAGGAGAACTGGTGAGATTCCAGAAGATTGAAGGACAGAAGCTATCCTTATTTTCAAGAGGAAAAGATAAACCCAGGATACTGCAGACCTATTAGCTTGACATCTATATTGGGCAAGGATCTTGAACAGATTAAAAAAACAAAACATCATGTTTGTGAGCTTTTAGGTAAATGTAATACAATTAACAGAAGCCAGCAGAGGTTTGTCACAAACAAATTGTGCCAAAATAATGTTATTTCCTTCTTTGATAGAGTTGGTGGCTAGTAGATCAAGGGAATGCCACAGACATAAAGTATTTGGACTTCATCAAAGCTTTCAACAAAGTCTATCAAGATATCCTCTTTCCAACTGTCTAAATGCAGTACATCATTTGTGTTATTGAAAGTGTCTATGAAGGGGGAGGTGATATGATGCACTGCAGTGATGCAGCAGGTTTCCAGGAAGGAGGAAGCACATTTCAAAAAGGAGGAGGGGGCAAAACAAGAGACCATACTGTCCAAAGATGGATCAAAGAAAAAAGAAGAGATTGAGGATAACCATTCCCTAAAATCTCCCAGTGTATATCCATTAGGTTAGGATAGTATAGGTTTAATCTGGCAAGATTCTATTTATATAGTGCATGCAAATAGAGAAGTGAACTTTATCGGGATTGTTTTATGTCTTTCTTGAGCTGAAATCTATTCAAATATTAAGGCTGAATGTGATACTCAAACATGACTAGAAGAATAGGGATAAAAATATTAGCTATTTCAGGTGGGAAAATTTAAGCACTGTGTGGCAGTGCAAGATGAATACACAAAGAGAAGAAAGAAACATCCAATTATCCAACTAGATTATTTCTTAGGTTCACAGTGAGAATCCATTTTAAGTAGCCTGAATGATGGACCTGTCAGGTAACCAAATAAGTCAGTACAAAATCTAATGTATTATTGAAGTGAGGATTTGGTACAAAGTTGTATATCCTCCCAGGTGTCTAATAGAAAAATCACGCTCATTCCACCAAAAACAGACTAATGAGGTTCAACTATTCATGTTAGGAATACTGACTGAATTTTGGGCAGAGAGTAGCAATGGCAATAGCACTTAGGCTTATATATCACCCCATAGTGCTTTATACCGTAGAAGGATGGAGGATCTGAGTCAATTTTGAGCCCCATCAGGATTGAATTCTGGATGTTAGCAGAGTTTACCTGCAATGTTGTTGTTGTTACCTGCGAAGTCGTGTCCGACCCATCATGACCCTATGGACAACATTCCTCCAGGCCTTCCTGTCCTCTACCATCTTCTGGAGTCCATTTAAGCTCATGCCTACTGCTTCAGTGACTCCATCCAGCCACCTCATTCTCTGTCGTCCCCTTCTTCTATTGCCCTCGATATTTCCCAGCATTAGGCTCTTCTCCAGTGAGTCTGTCTTTCTCATTAGGTGGTCAAAGTATTTGAGTTTTAGCTTCAGGATCTGGCCTTCTAAAGAGCAGTCAGGGTTGATCTCCTCTAGGACTGACTGGTTTTATCGTCTTGCAGTCCAAGGGACTCACAGGAGTCTTCTCCAGCACCATAGTTCAAAGGTCTCAATTCTTTAGCACTCAGCCTTTCTTATGGTCCAACTTTCACTGCCATACATCACAACTGGGAAGAACATAGCCTTGACTATACACACTTCTGTTGACAGGGTGATGTCTCTGCTTTTTAGTGTGCTGTCTAGATTTGCCATGGCTTTCTTCCCAAGGAGCAAGCGTCTTTTAATTTCCTGGGCTCCAAGATCTGCAGTGATCTTGGAGCCCAGGAAAATAAAATCTGTCACTACCTCCATTTCTTCCCCATCTATTTGCCAGGAATTGAGAGGGCCGGATGCCATGATCTTGGTTTTCTTAATGTTAAGTTTCAACCCAACTTTTGCACTCTCCTTCTTCACCCGCAACAAGAGGCTCTTTAGTTCTTCACTTTCTGCCATTAGAGTGGTATCATCTGCATATCTTAGGTTGTTGATATTTCTTCTGGCAATCTTAATTCCAACTTTTGATTCATCTAGCCCTGCCTTTCTCATGATGTGCTCTGCATATAAGTTAAATAGGCAGGGCGACAGTATACAGCCTTGCCGGACTCCTTTCCCAATTTTGAACCAATCAGTGGTTCCGTGTCCAGTTCTCACTGTTGCTTCTTGACCCGCATATAGGTTTCTCAAGAGACAAATGAGATGGTCTGGTACTCCCATCTCTTTAAGAACTTGCCACAGTTTGTTATGATCCACACAATCAAAGGCTTTAGCATAGTCAATGAAGCAGAAGTAGATGTTTTTCTGGAACTCTCTAGCTTTCTCCATGATCCAGCGTATGTTGGCAATTTGATCTTTAGTTCCTCTACCTCTTCAAAATCCTGCCTGTACTTCTGGTAGTTCTCGATCCACATACTGCTGAAGTCTAGCTTGTAGGATTTTAAGCATGACTTTACTAGCATGAGAAATGAGTGGAATGGTGCGATAGTTTGAACATTCTTTGGCACTGCCTTTCTTTGGAATTGGAATGTAAACTGATCTTTTCCAATCCTGTGGCCACTGTTGAGTTTTCCAAATTTGCTGGCAAATTGAGTGTAGCACTTTTACTGCACTGTATTTTAAGATTTTGAATAGCTCAGCTGGAATACTGTCACCTCCACTAGCTTTGTTGTTGCTCAGCTTTTCTAAGGCCCACTTCACTTCACATTCTAGGATGTCTGGCTCGAGGTCAGTGACCACATCATTGTGATTATCAGGGATGTTAAGCTCATTCTTGTATAGTTCTTCTGTGTAAATTTGCCGCCTCTTCTTAACGTCTTCTGCCTCTGTTAGGTCCCTGCCATTTTGGTCCTTTATCATGCCCATTTTTGCATTAAACGTTCCCTTCATCTGTCCAATTTTCTTGAAAAGATCTCTGGTCCTCCCTATTCTATTATTTTCTTCTATTTCTTTGCACTGTTCATTTAAGAAGGCATTCTTATCTCTTCTAGCTATTCTCTGGAATTCTGCATTCAATTGGGCATATCTTTCTTTTTCTCCCTTGCCTTTCGCTTCCCTCTTTTCCTCAGCTATTTGCAAAGCTTCCTCAGACAGCCATTTTGCTTTCTTGCATTTCTTTTTCTTTGGGATGGTTTTAGTTGCTACTTCTTGTACAATGTTGTGAACCTCTGTCCATAGTTCTTCAGGCACTCTGTCTATCAGATCTAATTCCTTAAATCTATTTGTCAACTCTACTGTATATTCAACAGGGATATGATTTAATTCATACCTGAGTGGCCTAGTGCTTTTCCCTACTTTCTTCAGTTTAAGCCTAAACTTTGCAATGAGAAGCTCATGGTCTGAGCCACAGTCAGCTCGTGGTCTTGTTTTTACTGACTGTACAGAGCTTCTCCATCTTTGGCTGTAGAGCATATAGTCAATCTGATTTCTGTGTTGACCATCTGGTGATGTCCATGTGTAGAGCCGTCTCTTGGGTTGTTGGAAAAGAGTGTTTGCTATGACCATCGTATTCTCTTGACAGAATTCTATCATCCTGTGCCCTGCTTCATTTTGCACTGCAAGGCCAAACTTGCCTGTTATTCCGGTTATCTTTTGGCTTCCTACTTTAGCATTCCAATCCCCCATGATGATAAGAACATCAATTTCATACTCTTCCGCACCGGTGGTTGGGGCATAGACTTGGACTACTGTGATATTGAATGGTTTGCCTTGGATTCGAACTGAGATCATTCTGTCATTTTGAGGATTGTATCCCAGTATTGCTTTTCCTACTCTTTTATTGACTATGAAGGCTACTCCATTTCTTCTGAGGGATTCTTGCCCGCAGTAGTATACCTGATGGGCATCTGAATTAAATTCACCCATTCCTGTCCATTTTAGTTCGCTGATACCTAAGATGTCGATGTTCAGTTTTGTCATCTCTTGTTTGACCACATCCAGCTTTCCTTGATTCATGGATCTTACATTCTAGGTTCCTATGGAGAAAAAATCTTTACAGCATCGGACTTTCCTTTCACCACCAGACACATCCACAGCTGAGCGTCCTTTTGGCTTTGGCCCAGTCGCTTCATTCTTTCTGGCGCTACTAGTACTAGCCCTCTGCTCTTCCCCAGTAGCATATTGGACGCCTTCCGACCTGAGGGGCTCATCTTCCAGTGTCATATCGTTTTGCCTTTTGGTAGTGACCATGGGGTTTTCATGTCAAAGATACTGGAGTGGGTTGCCATTTCCTTTTCCAGTGGATCATGTTTTGTCAGAACTCTCTGCTATGACCTGTCCATCTTGGGTGGCCCTGCATGTCATAGCTCATAGCTTCATTGAATTACGCAAGCCCCTTCGCCACGACAAGGCAGTAATCCATGAAAGGGTTACCTGCAATACTGCACTTTAACTACTGTGCCATCAGGGCTCCAGGGAGTAGCTGAAGTCCAAAGAATTCCTAAACAGATATTGCTTTAATCAGTTCCCCACTTGTTTAAAGTAAGATGGTCAGTTCTCATCCTACTCCTATTCGCTAATTCATGTATTTTTTCCCCTCATAAACCAGGAGTTTATGATGCCAAGCTCCCTATGCTGGAAGACTATAGCACCGTAGACATTATGATGGCATTGCTTCACTCCTCTGTTATAACTTTGCTTTGTGGTAGTGCAGGAGATTTAGTGCCATATATTTTCTGTCTTTATCTTCATCCAGAAACAAGGATCCTGTCAGTAGTTTCTTTACCGAAAGTGATGGTGGGATTCAGTCTTCACAGTTGTCAAAACTCAATGGGCAAACACAGCAGCAGTAGAATAAAGCCTTATTAATATGCCTTGGAGAAAGATTAGTTCAATTATTCTTGCAATAATTATGTAAGTGAACTCCATGCATTTCAGAATCCAGTTCTTTATAATGATGAGACCATGACCAGATGAATAACATTTGTTCTCTTTCTTTCTCTGGTGTATGATTATGTCTCTCTCTTTTTGTGCGTGTTTGTGTACAGTATGTATTACATTTTCATGAGTTCCAGAAATGGTGTAGCTCATACTTCAACTGACCCAAATTACATGCTACCAGTCTTTAATATAGACTCCTTGTAGCATGTGCTGAAAACAACAAGCTAATCAAGCTATATCTACCCAGTGTGGTTCTGAGATTTAAACTTGATTGAACATTCTCTACACTTTCTCTTGCCTGCTTGCGTGTACAATAGCAAACAAAGACATGCTAATAGTTTAAGTACAGTTCTCATTTCAAATAAGATATTTTATAACTCTGTAACTAGATATATCCTTTAAAAAACACCCAATTGGAAAATGGTATTTGTAAAATGAAAATGTTGTTCTGATTTTCACATGGAAAGTGTGAACTGGAAAAAATAATAATAATTCTCAAACCCTAATTGAACAAAATTCCCTACCATCAGAATTTTCTTCAAACACATAAATACAAAAAGAAAAAGAGTTTTTCTCTTCTTCAATTCTAATAAATGTAAATTGAACATTGTAAAATCTACACTCCAGTTGGTTCAGTTTATTGCATAGTTATGTTTAGGGAACAGTTCTGGGTTGCATCAAGACAATAGAAAGGTCCACAATCGGTCTTTGCTTGGAGTATAATAAGATATATTGTACCCAACTGCTTAATGAATTCATATTTGGTTCAATTTGATTTGATTCTCTGCAACAGAATTCTCCCAAATAATCATTCTAGAAGGATCCTGTGTTTGGTGGCACTCATTCCATATCCTGCTGCCATACAAAGTAGAAACTCTGAAAAACTATCACAACTTAGTCTTTCTCTGCAGGATCATATTAGGCATTCCCTTTCTGCACTCTGCCACAACACACCTTTTATTAGTTAATGTCTACAATATTGCTTCTCGCAAAGATAGTGTAAAGTCTACAGATCTGAAGTATTGGGAAAGCACTGTAAGTACAGAGGGGAGTTCAGAACAAAACAACAGAGAAAAGTCCCATCCTACAGCTTCTTTCAGGTTATCCTGCTGCTTTGGGAGCCAATTCAAATGCTTATTGATGACAAGATGGCTTTTCAACTTGAAAAACATAATACTTGAAACCAGCCACCTGTCATGATCTACTGAGCAAACATCAGTTGCGATGTCAAGAATTAAAAACAATAGGAGGGGATGGATGAGGAGCTGAAAATTAGGAAAATATATCTAGGCAGAGTCAGGTTTGTATGGGGGAAATTTACAATTGATTCGAAACTGCTTACAGTATATCTCCTGTCTGACTTATTATAAAAAATGCACACACATACACACACATGCAATATACTATATTTGCAGAAAAGGATTACAGTACAGAAGTGAAAGGTGAAATATCTGTATATTTTTTATTTATTTATATCTTTTTACCAGACTGTGTATATTGGAGGCTTACCTAATTCTGTTCCCATAAAAGATTGACAGAAAAAGAGTAACAGTGCTCCAAAGTCACTTACTAAACTTTGTAGCTTAGTTGAAACTTCAGTCTATGGCCCTGGCTTCTGATTCTCTGGCTCAGATCTTGTATCTTAACCAAACTCTACATGTGGATTTATGCAATGTAATGAATGGAGTTCTGTAATTATATAGCTGAGTGCATGACACCTCCCTACAGTATGTATACAATACTAAAACTTTAGTATCTGTTTGATACTTTGTAACCTTCAACTGGATGAAATAATACATCATAAAGTAACAATTTTTGAATCAACATACCTCAAATGGGTTAACTACGGTAACAGAATGTGTCCAAAATTGGAGCTTCATGACTCACATGGGATTGAACTTTGACAAACTTCAATACCATCATGCCTTCCAACTACACCAGGCATATCAAACTCGTGACATCGCACGATGTATCACAACTTTTTCCCCATTGAGGAAAAAGTTGGGGAGGGCGCAGTTTCATTGTGATGCATCCGGCCCGTGGGCCGGCAGTTTGACATGCCTGAACTATACTTTCCAGTAACCCATAGGTTATATGCTGCAAAGAAAGTTGATAGGGGTACCTCCATCCTCTATCCCACCTCCCACCGAGTCTTGGCCCCAGTCAGCTAGCAGAAGTACCAACAGGTGAATGGCCATTGACTGCTTTGTTACTGAGGTCAAAATGTGAAATCTTTTAACAGCAGTGGCCATTGAGATAAGAATGAAGCAGTATCTGAGATGCCTTCTGCAAAGTAGGGCTGGCCTCCCACTTGGAAGGTTGAGAGTTCAATCCTAGGCAACAACAGATGTTTCTTTATCAGGGTGCAAAGAGAAAATATCTGCTTCAAACTCTGCAGAGGTATCAGGGAGGGCATCCTGCCAGTAAATGCTGAACTCCATTTATGGTCACCCTGAATCCACCCAGATAAAATAGTTTACAGAAGTGTAAAAAGAAAAAAAAATCCATCAAGGTCATATTCCTTACTCACTAAATGCACGAAACACAGGTCAAGGTAAAGTTCTGGGATCTGCTCTTCTTCTGATTTCCGGCATTCTTCCTTCCAGCGCATTAATACTTGATTACTTTGAGATTAAACAGGAATTTCTTACTGTTGTTAGGTTAGCCTAGGCCTACACTTTTAGAGATTGTTAGTGGTGTGGTGCTTTGCTAGGTTAATATGCTCTTGCAAGGGGAAAAAAGTGATTGAAGCAGGAGAATGGTATAAATGAGCACCCTGAAGCATCCTTATGGCACCCAGTGATTCCGAAAACTTCCCAGATCAGTTTTAGATGGATCATTAGTGAACCTAATTCAGCTCATCCACACTGATTTGTGAGACATCAAGAGGACAATTTCCTACTTATTTGAAAGGTGTAGTTATAATCTGGTCTCTTTAGGGCTAGAAGGATGCACATATATCTTACTGTAATGCCTCCATATAAATCCTCTTGTATTTAATAAATATGGCCTCAGTTAAACCCTTTAACCAACTTTAACTTTAAATTATTCTCTTTACAGCTACCCATGCTTGTTGTCACCAATGGGACTTACATATCAGTTCTACTCAAATGGAATCTACATGGAATCTACATATTCAACTTCAATTGGTGAGAAGTTCATGACTTCATAATTAATGGCATGACCAGTGGAATCTTGTTTTATTGCTTCCTATTCATAATTCACAATTCCCAAGAATTAGAAATAAGATGAATCTCTATTCAACTTAGCACTTCTGCATCATAATAGATAATAACAGATCTGACACTTGTCAGGTTACTATAGAAGATCAAATCTTTTGAACAAAAAGAGAAATATGTATGCTTCCTAAAGCTAACAGTAGTAGCTGTCTTCCCCCCCCCTGCCCCCGCAAACATATTGAAGATATTAAGTCCAATTAAATGCTTCAGGACAATTCCACAATTTTTAAAGTTTTTTTTCCCGGTGTTTGTTTCCAACTGTTTTTAATAGTCAAGAATTTTAATGAGACATTTACTGAAATGCAGATAAAGATATGGAGGCAGAATTTGGATTGTTTTATATACATATACATATACATATACATATACATATACATATACATATACATATACATATACATATACATATACATATACATATACATATACATATACATATACATATACATATACATATACATATACATATACATATACATGCATATTTACTATCTTGCAGGGGGAAAAAAATCTCACTTCGGATTGCTCACCTTTTCTTGGAACTGATTAATTTCTCTTGCACCTTCTTCTTGCTATCCCCAATCCAAATCCCTGTCAGCTGCTCATAAGCTCTTCCAGCTACCTTTCCATTGTGATCCACTCCTCCTGATGTCACACCCCTGGGTACTTGTTGCTTTCTTAGCTTCAGTTCTCTCTCCAGATGACACACTGCATTAATCACCTTCCTGGATTGGAAATCTAGGCTATAAGCAAAAACATTAACAGTGGGAAAGCCTTGTGCATTTTGCCTTTACCTCTGATTTCTATATAATCTTCTAAGTCAGGGGTGTCAAACTCACAATGTCACGTGACATGTTGTGTTGTATCATGACTCTTTTGCTATTTCCAGCAATGGGGTGGGTGCAGTTTTGCTATGATGCACCCAGCCCATGGGCTGGCAATTTGACACCCCTTCTCTAAGTAATCTTTCCACCTATGTGAACCCTTTCTCTTTTCTCTTTTCTTCTTAAACTGCCTCACTCATGAGTAGTCTCTCTGTCATGTTATGTTTTATGTTAGGTTGCGTTGTGTAATAATGTCTTTGAGTCATCATAATTACTGGACCAATCCTTGCAGTTTTCTTGGCAAAATTTGTCAGAAATGCCTTGCCCTTGCCTGCTTCTAGGGCTGAGAGAGTGACTGGCCCATGGTCACCCACCTGGCTTTGTACCTAAGGCAGGACTGGGATTAACTGGTCCTTTAACCACTATACCAAGCCTGCTCTTGCTCAGCTTCCTAATGCATACCTATTTACCTCCTTAGTCCAGAAGAAACAGTATCTTCACCAAGGAGAATTGCTAAATCTGCTCTGTCTTGCACATTAATTTGCAAGAGGGCATTTTGGCAGAATGGCCAAAAAACTGAAGATGAAGTGTCCCACTGTAGCAATCACCCACTTATTATTACATTCTTCAATCTTATGGTCACCCACATCTTGACCTTTTTGAGCCAACGTTCCAGAAGGACTCCCAGTATGTTCCTTTCTCTGATATCTGCATGTTTTTGCATCTCAAATAGCATAGAACTCTGTGTGGTTTTTATAACATTTTCAAATTCTTACATCTTGTTCTTCCTTTTAGAACTTCCCTGTGAATCTCCCTTTATTTTTTACATGAAGAAATGAACCCTGTTTTACCCTATTTTCTCTGATAAGCCCCTCAATTGTTGTTGTTTCTTCTTCTTCTTCTTCTTCTTCTTCTTCTTCTTCTTCTTCTTCTTCTTCTTCTTCTTCTTCTTCTTCTTCTTCTTCTTCTTCTTCTTCTTCTTCTTCTTCTCCTTCTCCTTCTCCTTCTCCTTCTCCTTCTCCTTCTCCTTCTTCGCCATTGTCTATCCACTGCAGTGTGAAGGTTTCTTCTGCATGTTTCCAACAATATGGTCCTGAGCTTTCCTTTGCCAATTGGGCCCCCTCTTTACGTATTCATACTCTCCCTTGTTTTCTGTATTCAGCTAAGTAGAAATCCTGGGCATGCAGATTCCTAGTGTTGTGTAGTGAGTTCTTTGGAGGCAGTAAGCAAGACAAGAGGTTGCAAACAGGAACATTGCTTTATTGAGGCAAATGGTTGGCCACTAGGTGGCAGCCAATAGGTTTAAAAGAACCCATTCCCGCCCCAAATCATCCAATGATCTTCTTGGAGAAAGCAAGTCTGGCAAGTCAGTGACGGTTACACAGGCACACCAATTGAGCAACCTTAAGCAGCATTGAAACAGACACGTGAAACAGTTCAAGTAAAATTCCAATACATTACACCTAGCATCCAGGAAGTTAGGGTGTTGGGTTTTTTTTGCAAATCCTTACAAATTGGCAGCAGCTTCATTCTTTTCTCCAACTTCTCTGGAGCACCTTGATCGCACATGCTTCAAATACTGTTTTTAGGTTGAATTGGCACTGATTTGACTTGATACCTGTATGCAGAGGTAGAGGTAAACACAGTTCCTACCTTCAATGAATGTACAAGCCAAGAATTGTAGGCTTACAAGATGTTAGCTATGCAATTACAGACCCTCTGAAGTCTATTTCCTGCAGCTAATTCCACTCTATTCTTTCTAATTCACAAGAAAATGCCATATGCTGAGAGCCTATTGCCTCAGCTAGGTAGTGCAAATTGGACTTGAAGGTCAGACTAACATCAACTGAACAAGTGTGTATGTTCTTTTACTAGAAGGCAAAGCGAAAGCTGTTCCACGTATTAAGCTTTACTGCTGGAATCTACATCTATACAAAGAAAGGGAGGGAGGGAGGGAGGGAGGGAGGGAGGGAGAGAGAGAGAGAGAGAGAGAGAGAGAGAGAGAGAGAGAGAGAGAGAATTGCTGACATATTCATAAATTAAAATATTTGCAGTCTAACACAAAAGCACACTGCAAATCTACCTGATAAAAAAACAATAGGTGCAGTGTATGCCTCCCAGCATACACAAAGGACAGCACAGCAGGAGGCTGATGGTGCAGATCAGCAGAGGGGCTGCACAGCTCAGGGCGATGACTGCTCACTCAGGATAAGCCTAATGACTTAAGCTGTTGACAGCCCCAGGCATGGTCAGCCTGGTGGGAAGCCAGGATCTACACCCATTGTCACCTGCACTGGCAGAAAGCCCAGGTTTGAACTGATTGGATGCCATCCACCTGGGCAGGTACAAATAGACGCCAGGCTTCCCTGTTTCCCCAGTTCGTTCTGTTCAGAATAAACTCATCTTTACCCCAGCTCTGTGTCCGTCTCTATGTGAAGCACGCGACTTTACAATACAATAATTTAATGTCATTTGTATGACTTGATAATTACCCACAATTCCATGTCTTGCAAATATAACTTATCATTTCTTAAACAAATACTTTATGCACATTTTGATACTTTAACCAGAAAGTTTTCTAAGTGAAAAGCTTACCAGTAAAACCCCTGGTTACAAATGATTTTCAAGATGTTCCATTTTTAAATACAGAAATTGCTGTCCCAGCTTACTAGTACATATTCCAGTGTTTTAGTGTTCCTTTGTTTGCAGCCAAACTATGTTGTTTTTGTTTTACATTTGCTCTCTATAGTACAATGGCCTGCCGCTCAGTGAAAATTATCCTTGAATAACAGAAGAGTGTCTATGAATATTCATGGGGAAGTTAATTATCTGTCTTTTCCTTCAATTGTTTGGTGAACTGTGGGAAAGCTTGCACTTGCCAAATAAAATGGGAAAATGTGGATGGTAGGCAGCAACAGTCCTGTGGATTTTGTGCATAAGTAGTGTCATGTCCTTTAAGTGTCAGGGAGAGCAAATATCAAGAAAATGAAAGATTTAATTTAGATAAAAGGATGATCAGCACAGTAGGTGTTGGAACCAGACACTAATAGTTTTATATGGGAGTTTGAGGTCTTTCACATGGCCTGTAGTATGGCTAGCACTCTACACACTAAGCATGAGGCCATCTTAAGGTTCAAGAAGCAGGATCTTTGGCACTATGATGAAGGTGACCTATCAAATGATTGTTATGGCTGTGCTTCAGAATCAGACTCTCCTCACCCTGTTTTAAGTAACTGAACAGCAGCCAGCCTACGCCATAGGCTATTTGCCAGGATTTGTAGCCAAGAGGCATAGAATCCAATGGGTAGGAAAGAGATGTTTAGGCTTACAAAACAGAAGCAGCTATTAAGATGTGGGAGAAAA
The DNA here is from genome assembly GCF_964194415.1 of Vipera berus. Classification (NCBI taxonomy): domain Eukaryota; kingdom Metazoa; phylum Chordata; class Lepidosauria; order Squamata; family Viperidae; genus Vipera; species Vipera berus. The sequence goes on from NC_138202.1 coordinate 233,510,786, forward strand.
TTGCTAAGAATAAGGGAGAAGACTTAGGCTTAGGAAGTCCCCAGGCCCTAAAGATGGAGCTGGCATTAGGGACTGACAATGACAGAAACAATGAAATATTTGGCAAGCGAGATTTGAGACTAGATGGTAAAAAGTACCTTTCTGTTGATTCTAATTTTATTTTGATATACCACTAAAATATTTGGACTTGGGTATGACCTCTGAAAATCCGATGGATAGGAAGTTTGCAATCTATTGGACTTTTAAGTTAGCGTAGCTGTGAAAAATTCTGAGCAGAGGAGGTATGAATTAGATGCATCTCTATAAAAATCCAAACTGAATTAATTTCTTTTTCATCTCCAACTCCTACATATTAAGGAATCACACTGCAGTTAGCAGGGCTGATAACAAAGAAAAACCACCAAACGTTCTTCATCCAATGCATTTTCTACAGGGAAATTCCTTCATTCATCTTGCTTAATGAGGACAAGTTACAGAGACATGCACCCTAAAGTTAATTAATTAAATTTATTTATTTGTATCCCACCTTTTTTTTTAACAAACTCAACTCAAGAAAGCAAACATATCCAGCACTCCTTCCCTTCCCTATTTTCCCCACAACAACCCTATGAGATTAATTACCTGCATGGCATGAGACTGGGTTATTTGAAACTGCTTCTTCCCAATTTCATCTACCTGTCCCACCAGGTCCACTAGAATGGGTATGTTATGGGATCTGTCATCCAGGGAGAAACATTTGATGGGCACTATGCAGTGGACCTTTTCTGCGGTGCCCCCCCCCACACACACTGTGGGATCTTCTCCCCACAGAGATAAGGTTGGCCTTATCACTTATGAGCTTTTGAAGGTTCCCCCAAAACCTGATTATGCCAGCAGGCCTAGGAACACCAGGAGACAGATGAATTTGTGAAGTGGCTCTATTATTACTAATATATATCCCTTTGTCTATAATTCTCTTTTAGTTCTGCTTTTATAGTTTTTCATGCTTTTAAAATAATTATTATATAAAGGTCAGGATTGTTTTATTTATTTTAGTGTTTTTATTGGATTGTTATATGCTGCTCAGAGTTACTTTCCATGGGATGGACAACCATATAAATTTGAGGAATAATAAATCAATAAAGTGTTGGAGTAAGAAACAATACAGTACAGGTGGTCTTTGACCTATGACCTTGACTTGAGACCAAGATTTCTGTCGCTAAGTGAGATAGTTGCTAAGTGAATTTTGTCCCATTTTATGACCTTTGTTGCCACAGTTGTTGACCGAATGACTGCAGTTGTTAAGTTAATAACACAGTTGTTAAGTGAATCTGGCTTCCCCATTGTGTTTCGTGGTCAGAAGGTTGCAAAAGGTGATGACATGGCCCAGGGACACTGCAACCGTCACAAATATGAACCAGTTGCCAAGCATCCAAATTTTGATCATGTGACCATGGGGATGCTGCAACAGTTGTAAGTGTGAAAGATGGTCATAACCATTTTTTTTCAGTGCTGTAGTAACTTTGAATGGTCACTAAAGAAAAGGTGATAAATGGCTACCTGTATAATGTCTGCTAGATAGAGAACATAGTCAAGAGTGTCTGAAGGGACTATCAGCAACATGTCAATATCCAGCTTGAGAATCCAAATAAAACTCCAGGTTCATTCCGTCTCCGAAAATCTTACTGTTTATTCAATACACTGCATGGGTATGTCGAAGCAAAACTAACTCTGAGGTTTTAACCCCAATTCATAGATTTAAACAATAATTTCCCTACCCAAACCAACAATGTCTTATGTTGTCCATATAAAGAAGTGGACAATCACTTAGATATGAGCCAGCAGTGTGTTGCAGCTGCCAAATAAGTCAACACAGTGTGAGGCTGCATTAACAGAGGGATAGAATCAAGATCACATGAAGTACTAATACCACTTTACAATGCCTTGGTAAGGCCACACTTGGAATACTGCATCCAGTTTTGGTCACCATGATGTAAAAAAGATGTTGAGACTCTGGAAAGAGTACAGAGAAGAGCAACAAAGATGATTGGGGGACTGGAGGATAAAACATAAAAGGAACAGTTGCTGGAATTGGGTATGTCTAGTTTAATGAAGAGAAGGATGAGGGGGTGACATGATAGCAGTGTTCCAATATCTCAGGGGCTGCCACAAAGAAGAGGAAGTCAAGCTATTCTCCACAGCACTTGAAGGCAGGACAAGAAGCAATGGATGAAAACTGATCAAAGAGAGAAGCAACCTAGAACTAAGGAGAAACTTCCTGACAGTAAGAAAAATTAACCAGTGGAACAACCTGCCTCCAGAGGTGGTGAATGCTCCAACACTGGAAGTTTTTAAGAAGAGACTGGACAGCCATTGTCTGAAATGGTATAGGGTTTCCTGCCTGAGCAGGGGGTTGGACTAGATTACCTCCAAAGTCCCTTCCAAATATCATCATCATCATCATCATCATCATCATCATCATCATCATCATCATTATTATTATTATTATTATTATTATTATTATTATTATTATTATTATTATTATAATTCACTTTGTTATGGGAACCGTCTGCTTCAAATCCACACCTGGTCTGGTGGCCTTGAAAAGGTTTTAGGCTCTCACGGTCTTCAGCTGAATTGTAGAAGTTTCGTTTCTCCATCTAACCCAATTGAAAGTAACACCTCCCCCCTTCTTAATCTAAAAGCAAGTTGAAACGCAGAGGCACATAGCTGCCAAAGTTTCATCCTTGACACCGCATCAAAATGATGGTTGTAAATGAGTGATTAAAGCCCTTTTTACTTGTGTGTAATGCATGCAGCACATGTTAAAAAGGATGGGACCATGCCTGCTATTTTCACCTTATGGACAGCAGCTATGAATACCCTTGGATGCAATTCTCTAGTCACATCTCCTAGTTTAAAAAGGTTTACTTTTAAGTTGACACAAACAGGATTGTGCTTGTAGGATTTATGTTCTATCTTGTTATCTATTCATATTTTCCTCTCAGGGTTTTGCTCCTTGATAGACATTTGCAAAGTTTTGATTGTCAATATATAATTGCATGCAAGTCCATCAATAAATAATCTATTCCTAACTATTTTATTTGCTGATGGACTCCCTCGTATTATAGTTTCACAAATGTCATATAGAAAGATGAGCACGGTAACATTTTATTTCCTTCGTTAGCAGCCTTGTCACCTTTTCAAATTTGCCTACAGCTTAGCTTAATTAAAGTTCTGCTCATAAGCAATTTCCTTCTTCCCTGCAATCTTCTCTTTAGAAAAGGCATGGAAAGTTATATCATGATCAAAGAGTAGAGTAAGTATGTTCCTAGACCAGTCAGTGTTTTTCACTTTGGCTGAGGAATTCTGGAAGTTAAAGTCCACATACCTTAAAGCTGTTGAGGTTGACAAATGCTGCCCTAAACTGTGCATCCTCCTTCCCTCCAAGAACTGAAATGTTTATAACTAACAGAAAATGTTTATTAGAAGTGTGAAGCTTTCAAAAATTATCTATACAAGCCTGTCCCACTCAGAAAATCATAGTTTGTTCTCCTCCTATTCCAAATGCAATAGTTTTATGGAGTTGTTAACACAATTCTTAAAGCTGACAAATTAGTTTATCTGAAAAAAAAGCCTGTATTCATGAAGAGCAGAGGTGATATGTTTCTACAAGGTCTAATGCAGTTCTGAATCATTTTTTCCCCTTAAAACAGTGGTTAAATAATGATAATAATTACAAGAATGGTGATGATAATTAAATTGCCTTCCAATTGAGGCAGCCTGATTCACATATAATATAAACCTATAATATGGGTTGTCAGTTTTTGGCTCACCACATTATGTAAACCCAATTATTATGGCTTGGCATGATGTTTGAACTCAACTGCTCTGCCTCATAAATAAAGTAGGATAGGAAGGAAGGAAGGAGAAAGAAGAAGGGAGTGAGGGGGAAGGAAGGAAGGAAGGAAGGAAGGAAGGAAGGAAGGAAGGAAGGAAGGAAGGAAGGAAGGAAGGAAGGAAGGAGAAGGGAGTGAGGGAGTGAGGGGTGAAAGAAGGAAGGAACGAAAGAAGGAAGGGAGGGAGGGAGGGAGAGAGAAAGGAAAGCACAGTCTATTTGAACACACAGGCATGGCATGATAAAGTCTGTGGAGGATCAATAAACAAAAAGAACCAAACAGAAATATTTATTTCTTTGAGTCCCTCAAAGTCTCTTTAATATATTTTATTATCTCATATATGAACCTGATTTCTACTGCCTTATAGACAAATTAGAATATACCTTTCAGAATTTTTAACATTTTAAATCTTCCCGTAGATCATTCCTTTTTTGCCACTTGTATATTTTGCTATTTTGTTTCTCACTTAAAATGGAATTTATGTGTATAAACAGATATCATCATCATCATCATCATCATCATCATCACCACCACCACCACCACCACCACCATCATTCTAGCCATTTTCTGTCTACTGCAGGAAGAAGGCCTCTTCCACATCTTTCCAAAGGCATATGGTCCTGAGCTTTCTTTTGCCAGATGGGCCCACAATACTTGCCAATGTCGTCCATCTTATTTTAGATCTCTTTCATGGATGCTTTTAATCAAGTGGGATCCATTCTATGACCTGCTATCAGTTCTTCTTGCTATATAAATAGATCTATAACAGTGTTACTTATTTACTGTGTCAAGCCTTCTCTCCATCTCTGAGTTTCAGGGCTCATTTCTGGAAGGGGCCCCATTTTGTATCAAGATAGTAATGTGCAGAAGCTGAACCTTTAGACTATTGGTGCTGCCAAAATAATGTAACCACCCTTGGTGACAAGAGATCAGTTATGTGTGATATTGGGTTACTGTCTGAGCTTTCATCAAATTGCTAGAATGTCATATCTAAAGGATATAAAGTATAAGAAGTAAATGGCACATATTAAAAGGGGAGGGGTTTTAATTACCTGGTCACACCCACTCTTCTGACATTGTTGCTCCCCACCCTACAGATGTCCTGCTGCATTGACAGCAATGCCTCCTTAAGTAACACCAGCTGCCTGCAATTAGTGCAGGTTCGAGTCCCACCAGGCTCAAGGTTGACTCAGCCTTCCATCCTTCAGAGACAGGTAAAATGAGGACCCAGATTGTTGGGGGCAATAAGCTTACTTTGTAAAAATGCCGCTTGGGGTGGGCTGAAAGCCCTAATAAGCAGGCATATACATAGAATGAAGGCTATTGCTAGGCACATTGATTTGTGCTTGTTAGATTGTAAGCCGCCCTGAGTCTTCAGAGAAGGGCAGGATATAAATGGGATTTTAAAAAAAATCATCTAAATGTCCTTGCCCTATTCAGTTACTTCCAAAGAATGCAGCTGATTCCAAATGGATGACCAAAAACAAGCTTGGTGTGGTTGTAAATTTCTGAAAATTAGGAAGGTGAGGAGAGACTAAAGCCTGTTTAATATGGTGCTCAGTTTCTCATATTTGAACGAGCACAGCCCGACAAAAGTGAAGGAGTATTAAACACAAAATTTTACCTATAAATTATATGTGGCACAAAGATCAGCATTCCCAGTAGTTAATTTTATTCCCCCCATTCTAGCTTTATTATTTAGCACTTCTTATTGAGTCATAACTCTTATATCAGGATCTTTTCTGCTCGTGAGTTGTATAAATATTCTGGGAGCTGGGAAACTGACCAGGTTATAGCTCTCCTTGAATCACACAAACCAGGAAAGGGTGGAATTTGTTACAAGGGATAGTGGTTGCCATTCACTTTCCCAGCAAATCTCCTCTTTATACGTTCTTCTTCAAGATCAGAACAGTGTCTTAAAAGTGGGGTAAACATTAAAATAGACATTTTTTGTTGGTTCCTATTTTTATGTGCGCTGAAGAAAAATTACCTCTTATACTCATCCAGCCTCAGAACAATTTTCTAAATAATCCATCATAGAAGTGGCATTGAAATCCCATTTTTGGGGTTTCTCTTTTCAGTTCCACTTATTGATGACCCGTTTTGAATAAAATATGGAAGCATACGGACTCTTTGGAGGGAAGACTAGTAGCCAATACCAATTTGGGAACTGCACAAAAATGATCCAACATTTATTTTCCATTCATTGTGAATGCTAGAGTCATATTTTCTCAGAAGCATAAAGGCAGGGTCTTAGAAGTGACAAGAAACTTTAAAAAAAAAGCAGATGACTTCATTCTCTTAGGAAAGAACCAGTAATGGTACATTTAGGATTAGGGTGATATTACTGGGATTAGAATTGCCCTATCTGGCCTACAAAATTCAGGGGAGACATCAAAGATTGGACCCTTCTGTATCTCTTTTCTGCCATCTAGTAATTGTCCAGAGTTTTGCAACCCTGTCAGAACAATTCTGACTGGTTCAGCAATATCTGAGAAAGGCCAGAATGCAAGTCATGGCTGGAGTATAGTTTACTGGTTTGATTGCATCCTGCTTTTTATTTTTTCAAATAACTCAAGGTGGAAAACATATCTAAGACACATCTTCCTCCTTCTATTGTCCCCGCAACAACACTGTGGGGTGAGTTGGGCTGAGAAAGTGATTGACCCAGAGCCACCCAGCTGATTTTCATTCCTAGAGCAACACTAGAACTCATGGTCTCCTGGTTTCTAATCTGGTGCCTTAAGCACTAGACCAAACTGGCTCCAAAGGTGCTTTTTCAAAAAGCAACTGGACTTTACTTTTCCTTGAAGACATTTTGCTTCTCATCCAAGAAACTTCTTTAATTCTGACTGAATGGTGGAGGGTGGAAGGATTTATATTCCTTGCAGTCATCTGGTTGTTAGCACTCTTTCTGAGAGTTGTTGAGGCTACTTGGAGGTTTACCTGTGTTCTCAGGGTCACCTGAATACTGCAAATGGGTGTGGAACCTTCTTGGAACTGCTGAAAGGACTATAGAACAGGAGATAGGTGGTGTTCATATCCCTCCCCCTCTGTTGAGAGAGAGCTGTTCAGTCTTAATGTGGACAATACTGTGAGTTAAGGAGAAGGTGGGTGGAGGAGCATAGTAGCTAACTCCTTGCTGATTGGACCCTCTTTGCTTTTAAACTGCCAGAGGCCGCTGGGAAAAGCTACAATACTGTGAGTTAAGGAGAAGGTGTGTGGAGGAGTACAGTAGCTAAGTCCTTGCTGATTGGATGGCCTCTTTGACCAGTTTTGGTCAAAACACCTTTGGGACAACCATGACCTGGATGACTGAGAATCTCCATAGACATTTGGCTTTATTTATATGAGTGCAAATATGCCATTTCTCATTCTTTATTCCCTAATTCTTTCTTTTTTAAATTTGTCCTTTGTCACATGTCCAGCTGCTTATGAGCTGCAGTTCCATGTCTCTCTCCCTCCATCAGCATTTTGCAGTAGTTTTGCTTTAGAGGCTCCAGCTTTCCAGCACCGGTAGCTGATACCTATTGTGGTTAATAGAGCAGGGTATTTGTCTGCAATTAAGCTAAGGGATGAAAGAAGTTAAGTTTCTCTGCTGGATATAAATCCAAGCAGGAATTCACTGGCTTCTACGCATCTACCCACCCACACAAAATAGATCCATGCAAACACACACCAGTTGCTATCACCAGTTTTTTTAAATGAAAGCCTTAGTGGTTTACTTCAAAGTATACCTCCATGGAGGGAGGTATGGAGGGAAGGGGAAGACAAAATCGTCATAAGGAAATAAAAATAAAACAAGAACAAACAAGAATAATAATGATACATCAGCAGCAGGACTCATCAGAATGTGAATGAGAAAGTCACTACCCACAATGGAGGAATGGATGGTGAGGATGATAACACTCATGAGATGGGTCAATTGACTTCTTCCCTGCAACAGCCCTCATCACATCTGATTAATGGAGGCTCTCTCTGAAGTAGTAATCATTTGAATTTCATTAATAAATCTTTATTAATTCTAGTCATTAATTATTAATGATTGTAACTATGATTTATGATCTCTAATGTATCACTTTATTATTTGTATTATATTGAGAACTTCTGCACTAGAGACAAATTCCTTGTGTGTCCAATCATACTTGGTCAATAAAGAATTCTATTCTATTCTATTCTATTCTATTCTATTCTATTCTATTCTATTCTATTCTATTCTGTTCTGTTCTGTTCTGTTCTGTTCTGTTCTGTTCTGTTCTGTTCTGTTCTGTTCTGTTCTGTCCTGTCCTGTCCTGTCCTGTCCTATTCAATATCATTCTGGTCTCTTCCCCTAGAATTCCTTCTTTGGTATTTGACCTGCAAATGCTGGTGCTTGCAATAATATTCCCTGACCATGTTTGTGTCAATCACAAAGTTCAATCCTACCCCTTTATCTTATGCTTCACAACTGCTTTATGAATTCACAATATTCAGAATAAGGGTTTCAGAATTTTCTTTATAACCTGTCACCATTTTCATTAAGTAACTGATAAAGTTATTCAGTTTTTATTCTTTTACTTTGAAGCATTTCTGAAGAAACTGTTTTTTGTTTCTTCCTTGTTACTTATTCTAAGCTTTAACTTTGACACCATTTCAACAGTAACTAGCTATTTTTATGTACTTCTCTTGGCAACTTGTCTCTTTTCCTATATATGTTTAGATCTTCACTAAGATTTTTGTGTAGCCGCTTGACTTCTCATTCAGTCTTCCATTATTGGAATTGCTTGTAGTTTGTACTTTTAATATCTTCCTTTTTAGGAACCCCTTTACATTTTGAAATCCTATTTCCATTAGCTTCTCTGGCCATACAGTTTTGTTTATTATCAGTTATCATGTTCTGACTTTATTAAAATGTACTTCTTCTTTTAAGTGGAAGATACATGCTAGAGTATGTTAACCTTTACTTTGTCTTGTCAAAGTAAGGATCACAGGAGCCCTGGACCTTGGCAATGGATCTAGAGCAGGGATGTCCAAAGTAGGCAAACTTTAAGACTTGTGGATTTCAATTCCCAGAATTCTGTTGGGCAATTCTGGAAGTTGAAGTCCACAGATCTTAAAGTTGCGAAGGTTGGACACACTTGATCTAGAGGATTTTCAGAAAGGATTTGGAGAATGCCCTAGCAATTTGGAGGGAAATTGTCTTTCATTCCTGGATGAACTCTGGAATATGAAGATGACCAGAGAACTAGGTATGTTTAGCTCATTGAGGCCTCTGCACAGACACTAATACAAAGCAGCCCAGTGATTTACCAAGTAGCTGAAACAAAAGTAACAGGAGTACTAGTGATGGAAAACCAAACCATAGTAAAAACTCACATTCAAGCTTAAAGACTGGGGGTAGGAATGATAAAATGCTATTTCTTTACCCCTCTTATTCCATCTCCTGATTCTTGTTTGGTAGTTCTCTCCAGAGTGACTTGGACCACTTAGGAAAGGTTCTTTGTAGTCTGAATTGGCCTCCTGTGGGGTAGATTCATGGCTCTCCTGGCTTATGCATGCGGCTAGGAGAGGTATGCACAGCTGGCTTCAGAAGATAGCAAAGGAAGCCAGTTTGGCATAGTGGTTAATGTGCTGGCCAAGAAATCAGGAGACTGTGAGTTCTAGTTCTATCTAATGATGAAAGCTGGCTGGAACCAGGTGCAAGGAACCAAAAATGACACAAGGAGCTGATCAGAGTGGTGTGTTTATTGCTGCTCATCTACAAACATAAATCTCACCAGACTAAAGCTCTCACTACACAGCTACTATAGAAACACTGTGAAGTTTTAGGGAGGATCTCATTTCAGCCACTTCCCCCGATCAGCAATTCAAGGCTAGCCTTTTTTATTATTTCCCCTTCAACCCAGCACCAGATTCCATCATATTGGGTGACTTTGGGCCAGTCACTCTCTCTCAGCCCAACTCACCTCACACGGTTGTTCTTGTGGGAAAAATAGGAGGAGGGAGGATCATTAGGTATGTTCTCTGAATTTCTGCAAATACATATAAATTTTCACTAAAAATTTAAATGAATGTTTCCTTTGATGTACTGGTTTCTTATAGTTAATTTCTAAGGTAGATATATGATAATATTAGATGAGGCGAGGTGAGGCAAGGCAAAACAAGACAAGACAAGACAAGACAAGACAAGACAAGACAAGACACGACACGACACGACACGACACGACAAGACAAGACAAGACAAGACAAGACAAAAGATAAGATGATGAGATGAGATGAGGTGAGGTGAGGTGAGATGGGATGGGATGGGATGGGATAGGAAGAGATGGGATGAGATGGGATGGGATGGGGTGGTATGGGCTGGGCTGGGCTGGGCTGGGCTAAGATAAGATAAGATAAGATAAGATAAGATAAGATAAGATAAGATAAGATAAGATAAGATAAGATAAGATAAGATAAGATAAGATAAGATAAGATAAGATAAGATAAGATAAGATAAGGTAAGGTAAGGTAAGGTAAGGTAAGGTAAGGTAAGGTAAGGTAAGGTAAGGTAAGGTAAGGTAAGGTAAGGTAAGGTAAGGTAAGCTAGGATAGGATAGGATAGGATAGGATAGGATAGGATAGGATAGGATAGGATAGGACAGGACAGGACAGGACAGGACAGGACAGGACAGGACAAGATGGTAAGATGAAATGAGATGAGATGAGGTGAGGTGAGGTGAGATGAGATGAGAAAAGATAAAAGATAGTGTCTATGTGTGCATGTGGGTGTCTAATATATAAAAATTGGTTGTATTCTGTCTAGAGTCCACTAGGATTGATGCAAGCTACAAATACTGTTAAAACAAACAGACAATCACATACATCTAGCATTACATGTTCACTTTCCCTATATATTCTATTACTTCTTGCTGAACTGCCTTCCCTCTTGGTTACTATCAAGAGAAGTATAGTTGACCCTCTTGTAGCTTCTTCTACAAGCCATTAGCAGTAAATGCTAAAAAAATAGTAGCTTGAAGGATCATGCTTGCCAGCTTTCTTTCAGCAGACGGGGGAATAATTAAAACCTCCTATCTAGTAATTTCATGTTTCTTGGCAATATCTGTGACTTGATTCTGAAACCATCATGCCCAACTTGGTTGGATGAGCAATAGTGGACACCAATGACTCTGTGACATTACTTTAAATGGCTCTTCTATTTGCTTTGACCCTGTGTGTCTCTCCTCCTATAGAGTTCCAAGTTCATTGCCTTGAATTGTTCTGAGGAGGTGTGGGTTAACATGCAGGGCAATTCAGCCTTCTTTTCTATTTCTTCTGTTCTTTTTCAGTGGGTTCTTTCCGACACAGTGGGAATTATTATACCGTGGCCATAGGAAATACAATAGGAACACGCACATGCTGCAACAGGTCACAGCCACAGATGAAGATTTCAAATGAATCACAGCATTGCATTCATTACTTCACAGACAGGAGGGGGTTTACTGCGGAGTAGAAAAAACACAAGTGGGTTATGGCTATTTTCATTTAGTCTCTTAGCCCTGAAAAATGCTTGGTGACCCAACTGACAATGGAAGAAAATAGCTTGCTCTTTCAATGTTCATTTGGGACAGGGCCACAAAACGACAAATCTGGAGAAGGGAGAAGGCTGCGAGTTATCTAAGTTGGCATTAGGCCTATAGGATACAGGTTTCCCATCCTGGTTCAAGAGTTATGATCATAAGGCTTTGTGTGAGTTAGAAATACATATCAATCAATTAACTTGTCTCAGAATGAAGACTAGCAAACAAACCATCTGCAACCTAGAATTCTGGCCATGATCACAGCACTCAGCATTTGCAAATAATGGAAACTGATACTAAATCAGTGACAAAGAGGCTTAATGTATATATATTTTTTTAGTGAAATTTGCTAATATTTAGGAATGGTGAATGAATTGCAACGCAGCCTTCTTTTGCTTGTATTTGTTTCTAGACTGGAAAGTTAAAGAAGAAACATTAGCAATTAAAAAGAAAATGCTGCAATGCATTTTTGCAAAGCAGAAGTCAATGTGATTGAGTGATAATAGATGGGATAAATAAACTATGCACACTCGAAAATGCTGAGGAAGATAACAGCCTATTGATCTACAATGCTTAATAAAGAAAAGTTGCAGGCCAAGACTGGTTATGCACTTGATATAAGTAGAACATCATAATGGAATCTAAGTAGCTGAGGTAATGATATGCCATCTTGGTAAGGTCAATTCCAGAGTCAAAGATCAGGCAAGATAATATGCATTACAGATTAAACATTTCCTTTCTTTTCATCCTCCTTTCCTTTTTTAATTTTCTGCTAGGCTCAGCTCCCACCCAAACCACAGCTAAATATATTGTCCGCAGTTTTACAACCCCAACATAGTGATGTGTAAACAGCAATCATTACAGATTTGTTAGATGATGTAATAACAATCTTCAAGAAAGGTGAGACGATTGACTGCAAAAGCTGAAGGGAAAAATGGTGCTCCAAAGTACACTCAGAGTAGCAGATCTGACAGAGTTTTTTCTGTGCAGCCCAAACTTTATTTCTCCATTTTATTGTTCGCCCTCATTGAATGTTCATTACTGATCCCAAATGATAACATGTTAAATGGATTCCGCACTAAAATTCTATCAAGCTTTACAAAGTTAATGTAGTGGTCCCATATTGTTAAAATTTCAGGAACTGTTAGCACCATTGTGTAATTAAAATAGAATGCAGGCATCTAAACTATTTTTCCCCTTCGCTTATAGGAAAAATGCGCTAATGTTTTATGCTAGGATTGTGGAAATAAAATTGAGATGTAGATAGCATTGGTAAATCTAATTTTCTACAGCAGGAAGTAAGTCTAAGAATGAGTGTTGTGAAATAGTTCAGAGCATGGGTCCCCTTGGAATTAAACTTCATTAGAAGTTGCTAAAAACTAGCTGTTATACAGCTCTTGTGTTCACTAGGAATGCTATCCTTAGAACTCCTTTTAAACTCCTGTATCATTGGTAATGGAGTCAAACTACAACATATAATAGTAAGTTCTATTACAAAAGAGAGAAAAAAATAACCTGGAGAAAAAGTACAGCAATTCTTAAAGCAATGGTGGCTAACATGCAAGTTTTTGTGAAAGCCTTAAACAAACAAACAACAACAACAACAACAAAAAGGCCAGGCTATGTGCTTGCTAAATCATGCTTAGGATCAACCAATGCAGATTACAAGCCTACATGGAAACAATGGTGCAAGATGTTTGCCTTTAGAAAAACAAAACAAAACGAAACTGGGAAACCCAAGACATTATTATTCATGCATGCTGGATAACTGAGAAAGCCAACAAAGAACGCTAACAAAAATCACTATGCATTTCATTGATTATAAAAAAAGGCCTTTGATTGTGCCAATCATGTCAAGCAGTGGCAAATGCTCAGATAAAAGGGAATTCTAGGACTTTTTGTTATGCTCTTGGACACCGCAACCATCATAAATAACCATCAGTTGCCAAGCATATAAATTTTGATCATGTGACCATGGGGATGCTGCAATGGTCATAAGTGTGAAAAATGGTCACAATGGCACTTTTTTCAGTGTCGTTGCAACTTTGAATGGTCACTAAATGAACTACTGTAAGATGAGGATTACCTATATTGTATGCAGAGTTTCAAATTCTCATTTTAAAGAAAATTAAATATTACATTATTCCCTGCATACATGAAGATGCAAGCATAAATTCATGAAAAAACCCCCACATTTTAAATAACAATGGATTTTTATAATTTTTGTTTCCTTTCCTATATATAGTCAGAATATTTGCACAAAGTTTTTGGAAGGCCCATCTATGTTTTATTATTAGTTTAATGCTTGTTTTAAGCATAAAAAATGCTGTAAAAATTATGACAATAAACATGATTATTACCCAGGCTGTAAAGCTGCCATCAGACTAGCACTTTCATTTATTGGAAGTAATGATTGTATGTTTACTGCTGCCCTCATTGCTGTATCTGTGGCTTTGCCAGTTTATGCTATGAGTTGTCCCTGGATGTTGTCCTGAAGGAAATTCTCAGCCCTACATTTGAAAATTCTTGCCTCTCAGTAGAAATATTGTCATGATCAACATATACAAATATTGGAACGACTTGCCTCCAGAAATTGTGGGTGTTCCAACACTGGTGGTTTTTAAGAAGAAATTGGACAATCATTTGTCTGCAATAGTATTGGGCATCCTGCCTGAGCAGGGGGTTCAACTAAAAGACCTCCAAGGTCCCTTCCCACTCAAATTTTTTTCTGTTATTTATTTCTTCAAATTTTTAAATTATGATTTTATGTTTTATGTGGTGTAAAATTAGGCAGGACAAGGGAAAGACAGTCTGGCCAAGTAGAGAGTTTACCTTGCCTTCCTGTGTTCGTCTCTGACTGTCTCTTCATGCCATGAAGATATAAAGACTTTGATGGCTTTGTAAGGTTCTTCATAGCAACCCACTCATTTATTGATTTGTTTTAGGTGACTCTCCAAATGAGGGATGAGATGGCACCCAGTAAATTATAGAAGTATATTAGTCCTAAAGACTGTGCAAGACAGCACATCAGTTGCTACATTCTTTTCCTTTTAAATCATATGGTGGAGGGGGGGGTTTAGATCAAATAGGCAGCAACCTCTTCTTGAAAACCCACACAGCCCAAGATGGACTTTCATCTGCCTCTGAATTGGAGAACAGTAGAATGCCTGGCTTAAGAAGAGTGCAAGGAAGTGAAATATAGGAATTTTTTTTGTGTGTGAATTTCTGTTTATTTGATATTAGCATTATGTGAATGTGAATGGGGGCTTTGTTTAATAGCATGTGGTAAGTGTGATAAGATCTCTAGGTGCTCTGGCTGTGTATGTAAACATGGTCAAGAATTTTGACAACTTAGATAAGATGACCATTTTGTTGTGCCTATTCCTGTGAGCATCTTACTAATTTTAATAAAAGTTATTTTGCTGTACATGCATTATCTTGTACATTATTTTTATCAATGCACTATTTTTATTAATGACCTAATGCATTTTTTCCCTCTGGGCATATTACTATTATTTTATACAGAGAACTATGAAACCACAGTTGCCAAATGTTTGGCTGGTATTGGCATTCATACGTAATGAGTTATTCCCAAGAATCTAAGATGGTGTACTATGACAGCACAGTATATCTGCAGATTCCAATGTAATTGACAGATGGAAATTTGATCAATGTGCAGATTTTCTTTCTTTCCAAGCACAATCTGGTGTGTTATGAGCCAACAATTTATCAGTTTGTATTCTGAAATCCCACAATATTTTAACTTGCTCATTTTCAGCTCTATATTCCCACCAAGTTTTCATTACTGGCACATAATAATTTTTTACAAATGTACCAGTGAGACATCACCCTGTCAACAAAAGTGCGTATAGTCAAGGCTATGGTCTTCCCAGTTGCAATGTATGGCAGTGAAAGCTGGACCATAAGAAAGGCTGAGCGCCAAAGAATTGAAGCCTTTGAACTATGGTGCTGGAGAAGACTCCTGCGAGTCCCTTGGACTGCAAGGCGATCAAACCGGTCAGTCCTAGAGGAGATCAACCCTGACTGCTCTTTAGAAGGCCAGATCCTGAAGCTAAAACTCAAATACTTTGGCCACCTAATGAGAAGGAAGGACTCACTGGAGAAGAGCCTAATGCTGGGAAAGATTGAGGGCAATAGAAGAAGGGGACGACAGAGAATGAGGTGGCTGGATGGAGTCACTGAAGCAGTAGGTGTGAGCTTAAATGGACTCCAGAAGATGGTAGAGGACAGGAAGGCCTGGAGGAACATTGTCCATAGGGTCGCGATGGGTCGGACACGACTTCGCAACTAACAACAACAACAACCAGTGAACTGCTTTGTGTTGTGTCATTATTTGTAACCAGTTTGTACAATCTTCTTGCATGAGCTGGGTATATGATCTACTGTTTCTTCTGCTTCTTTGCACAATATGCACTTTGAATCATGTGATGTTTTTTTTTATTGTGGCCTTAATTACCTTAATTTGAAAAGCTTGCTCTTGAGTAGCCAAAATCAAGCCTTCAGTTTCTTTTTTAATGTTTCAGTTGTAAGCCATTGCCATGCTTTATCTTTAATCATATTTCCCTTGAGCTTTTATAGAAATTGACCAGGTAAAGCTTTTCCTTTCCAGCATTCTGCTCTTAATACTATTCTTCTTATTTTCGTAAATCAATCCACTACAGGATGAAGGCCTTTTCATTGATCCAAGTGTTAGTTGGCAGATAGAGACTTTCTGACTTCCTGGTCTAAGGCTATAAAAAGATAGTGACTGTCCCAAACATATATATTTTTTGGGCTTTTCATGCTAAAGAAAGCATTAGAACCTAGGTTTCTCCACTCTTAGTCCAGCACCTTAACCACTACACTGCATGTAGAAGGATCAAGCATCTGTACTTTGTAAAACTGCTTTAATATTTCAGTAAAGTCTGAAGTATAGCAAACTGGAGTTAATTAGCTTCTATTATTTTGCACATTAAAATAATTGCAGGCAGCACTTATTCAAGGTAAAATAAATGCTGCTTGAAAACAATGTGTGAAAATTAATTTTCACCAGGGTTGCACTTTCAAATACCTAGCTCTCTAGCAAGGTTTTAGCCAACCTGTTAGATCTGTTTCTCAGCTCTCTTCAGCCTATTGTCTCCCACATTACTTACACTGTTATTTTCTGATAACATTCAGAAAAAAAAAGAAATGGAGAGAGAACAATGAAGAGGAGACAAAGACAGATAGTACATAGGGTTGTATGTACATCTTTCCTGAGGAAAACATTTTATAAAATGATGCCTGAAAATTTGGGGATGCTTCTTATCCAGAATAATCCAAATGGAAATCATATTACACTGGGTGATATAAATGGGCATCAGTTCAGATATTAAAATACTGTGATGCAAATGTACCTGTGTAACTGACACCAAATGGAAGCATTTTATCGTTTAGCAAATGAATCTGCCTGTGTAAACAATCTTTCAATGTCCTGTTACAAGTGGCATCAAAGAGCCATTTTCTGCAGATTCAGTTTATTTTTGCCATTCCTTCCAAGCTGCTCCTGCTATTTGGTTGCACTGATGTTCCAGTTTTCTGTAGGACTTCATTTGGGGAATGGAGGAATAAAGTTAGGAGCCGTACAGGAATTTGGTAGATGGTCCCTTACTTCTTTGTAGCCATCTCTAACAATTAAATAATAATTCAATACTAATAGTTTAAGATGAAGATCAATAAAAGGAAACACAAGGTCAGAGTGATATCAGTGGGACACTGCAAGGATATCACCCTCCTAAGACATATTAACAAATGCCTAGATTGGAGAGATATTCTTGTTTCTTACTTTTCAAGAGTGTAGGATTCAGAAGCATAAAAATAATCTCTATGTAGTCAATACAGGATACACTCACACTTAGGCCAAAGATGGAGCGGTGAGGCAAAAAATCAATATAAAGCAGTTGTTACAACTGCACATGAAATACACTTGTATTTGTGTTGACATAACAAGTACATTAAAAAGGATTTTCACATGTAGTCATGATCCTTATCTTGAATTTTTTGAGCCACCTCTGCAGAAACCACTGTTCAGAAACCATGGTCTGGCAAGAGGTTTGAAGTTCACAATGAAATCCTAAGCAACTAAGCATATCATCAAGAGAACAGGGCAGAATTCTAACCTGCGTTATGTGATCTTTCATCATAGTTTATTTATTATTATTATATTTGATGAGCTTTAACACTTAAATTAATTTTGATCCTTTGCCTTCTGAAACAGGATAGACGGCTATACCAGAGGTAGTGGTTACTGGCGTATGATTAAAATTTCCCTTTATGATTCATTTTTTGTTTTAAGCTTCTAATACAGGATAGTTCCCTCTCCCCTTTATTTCAGAAAGCCTTTGGCAATTGAATGGTCTATTATTTAAATTTCCATATTCTTCTTTGATCCTCATGTAACATTTGTTGTTGTCATGATTGTTGTCTTCATTATTTTTATTTTGTAGTGTTAGCATTTTAAATAGCTGGATTAAATATATTTAACACGAAAAGAGAAGAACAGATAAGTTGACGCCTTTTCTATTTTTCAGTTTTCCTCTTTGTCTATATACAGTACTACAATACTTTTTCCATAATTTTTAACTGTGTGTAATTGTCCATAGTAGGGTAAAATCTTTTCAAGTGGGCTGTCTTATATAATGCTGTGGCTATAATGCCCAAGGGGATAGAATTGCCTTCTAGGAATGAATTTTGGGTGGTACAGAAGTAGGGGAATTGTCCAATGCAACTATTGTAGCCAGCTGCCTGGATTAAATCACTCACAACTTGTTGCTGAATCATTTCAGTCTGGGCATGTTTTTCATTATATACCTCAGCGTTAAGCCAACATTAGAGCAGGACAGGGACATTTTAAGGATGCAATGTTTTCTGATTAAATGGTGTAACATTTTTAACCATCTCAAGATAGTAAAAAAAAACAAAAACCCTGAGGATAAACCTTATTCATAGGCATGACTTCTTTGTTGCATTGATTCTGGGCTTTCTGTGTTATAAGGAATTTGAATTCCCAGAAATGGAGGAATCAACTGTTTAAATCAGGAATTCCCAACCACGGATGCTCACACCCCTTGGGCGTGTGAGACGATATTCCAGGGGGTGCAAAAACTTGGGTTCTCAAAATTATAGTGTATATGCATAATTCGTTGCTGTTATTTCAAACTTTTGTAAGGGGTGCAGGACTATATCAGAAGCATTTTAGCTGTGTGGGGTATAGAAAAGCTTGGGAGCTGCTGGTTTAAATCAGGGCTTTTCAACCAGTGGTACGGGTACGACCTACGGTACATTGGCACCTGGCAGGTGATACATGACAATCCTAGAAAAGTGGTAGTGGGGGAGGGGAATGAGATGAACCTGTGGCAGCACCGCACAAGCCTGAGTGTTGTGATTCAGGGTCAGCCTGTGGGTTCGGCAGTTGGGTCGGATGACTCAGATGAGGGGGAGGAGGGGGGTGTTGAAGAACTTGCTGATGATAGCCCTCAGGCAGGCCCCTCCCACTTGGTCACCATGGAGACCCAGCTGTGTGAGCCTGACAGTGTGGATGAAGATGACCCACAGCTGGCCCTGTTCAAGGACGCCCGACGCAGGAGGCAGTCAAGTAGGAGTAAGCAGAGGAAGGCAATGGGGCTTCTCGGAAGGAGGGAGAGAGAAGCCACGCCCTGAACTCTTTATAAAGGACTTGTTTGGGGAGGGCTGGTTTGCTGAAAGCAACCGCTCAGATAGTGTTTCAAAGCTCCTGTATCTTGGTACGTGTCTTGTTTGTTTTTTGTAGTAATAAATTTGGCAGACGTCATTCCAGCCTCTTGCCGTTTATAAAGGGGTTGCCTTTTCTGCAGGGCCGGTAGCAGGCTGGTACAGAACACTGAGTGAGAGATGGTTGGAGCTGCAGGGCTGTCAGGGCTCAGCGGAAGTGCCAGGATCAGTGCTTCTTTGGGGCTGTCAGAGCTCAGTGGAAGTGCCAGGATCAGCGCCAGTCTCCAGCTGGAGCTTGGCACTGATCCTGGCACTTCTGAGCCCAGAAGAAGCACTGATCAGCTGGAATGCTACAGCATCTCCAGGGTCTTGTGATTTACATTCAGATGCTTGGCAACTGATTCATGTTTATGACGGTCACAGTGTCCCAGGGTCATGTGAAGTGACCAAAACCTGCTGCAACCACCCAGCAGAGGTGGGGAATAAAAACCAAACACCCCCCTACCCCAACCCCACTGCCAATCCTCAACAGAAATGCTCACAACAATGAAAACCTCAGACAGGAAGAAGAGCGCCACCGGGTGGGCAGGCAGGTGTCTTGCTCGGCTCTGGCTTGGGGGGCACTTTTTTCAGTGCCATTGTAACTTTGAACAGTCATTAAGCGAACTGTGTTAAGTCGAGAACTACCTGTACTTCATCACTTTTTTCCTTTTTTTTTTTGGTCATCAAGTGTTTGATACCCTGCTAGGCGATATGGTACTCGGATGTTGCCATATCCTAAAAGTGGTACAATGGGTGAAAAGGTTGAAAAGCCCTGGTTTAAATCACAAGGTGTTTTTTGGGGGGTGGTGCCTCAAGAAAAGGCTTTTACAGTTTATCCCAAACCCAGAATTTAAAGGAGCAGGTGGTGGAGTTATTTTCTATTTTATTCATTCTGTATTATTCTGTTTCATTTCTGGAGTCCTTGGTGTTCTCTGAGCTTGGTGATTTTCTTGCAGACATTTTATTACCAAAGTAGGTAACACCATCAGTGCTAGCAGGGTATTTATTTTCCTCCTTTATTTATTTTATTTGCATTTTCTGAGGCTCTGTCCCGTGTGTACACCCAATGTCACTAAGAAAAAGACAGACTGTTCAGTTAATACATTTTGACTGCTAATACTAAGAACTCCTACTTGGAAGTGGCATTATGTTGGATTTGTTTTGTTCTTATTTCAGTGTAAATAGGGACAGTTTGGCATTATAAGGCTTGCCTGGTGAAATAAATAAATTTAAAAAAAAACCCAGGCAAGACAGCACAGAATACCTGATGATTTGAAAACAAACAGGCATTACTGCTGCTAGGTAAACTGATACTCTGAAGTTAAATATGTTTTAAAATAGATTTTAGGGCTTATTTGCATTGTACAGATAAGAACTCTTCAAAAGAAAGGCCTCATTATATTAATTCAGAAGAGATTTCCAGGAATAAGACATCTAATCAATTGATTGCTGGCCTCTTTTCAACCGTACACTGATTGCTGGTTAGGTTGTCTAAAGCTTCAGAGTAAAATGTTAGCCAATTAGATAGCAGCAGATCAAGATAGAGAGAAGTCTTCCCTTAACATGGGATGCCTTCTTATTCAAACTGGCACAGCATAGATAAGGAAATAAGTTTTCTGTTAGGCTGCATATCCTTAGGATAATTTTGGGGGACTGCACACAAGTGGTTGATAAATAGATCTAAAGAGTCTTAGATGGCACCGGAATAGACTACCACAATCTTTTATTATGAAATCTTCCCATTAATTTCACTAATATGATTCTTCCACCCTCACCAGCCTCTTAATTTTGGAAGGCTATGCTGAAGAGCTCACATTGCATTAAATATGCAAGCATTGGGCAATATTTAGCTAATCCCTAATCCCATCCATCAGCAGGTGTTCGTGCTCATAATCCCCATCAACATTTTTCTTCAAAATCCAAAACTGCTGGCTTACTTTTTTTGTGTGGAGATCCTAGAGTTTGAATTAATTAATTTGTTCTAAACCTTTCCCTTTTGAACAATAATGTGTTACAGCGATTGTGTTGTGAAAGTAAAAGAATGTGTTAACATTCAACAGCTACACTTTATTCTAGCTAGTAATTGATGTGTATGGCTTAAATTGCTTAAATGAGGATGCATGTGTTAATGTAAAATGTGATACAACAGCAAACTGTGGACACCTCACTATAATATGCTTGCATAATTGGAAAGTAGGAATATTAAAATTGATATTGGGACAGAGAGTGTACAGACCTCCACAGACAAATTTCATGTTTCTTGTTGTTGTTGTCAGTTGCGAAGTCGTGTCCGACCCATCGCGACCCTATGGACAATGCTCCTCCAGGCCTTCCTGTCCTCTACCATCTTCTGGAGTCCATTTAAGCTCACACCTACTGCTTCAGTGACTCCATCCAGCCACCTCATTCTCTGTCGTCCCCTTCTTCTATTGCCCTCAATCTTTCCCAGCATTAGGCTCTTCTCCAGTGAGTCCTTCCTTCTCATTAGGTGGCCAAAGTATTTGAGTTTTAGCTTCAGGGTCTGGCCTTCTAAAGAGCAGTCAGGGTTGATCTCCTCTAGGACTGACCGGTTTGATCGCCTTGCAGTCCAAGGGACTCGCAGGAGTCTTCTCCAGCACCATAGTTCAAAGGCTTCAATTCTTTGGCGCTCAGCCTTTCTTATGGTCCAACTTTCACTGCCATACATTGCAACTGGGAAGACCATAGCCTTGACTATACGCACTTTTGTTGACAGGGTGATGTCTCTGCTTTTTAGTGTGCTGTCTAGATTTGCCATGGCTTTCCTCCCCAGGAGCAAGCGTCTTTTAATTTCTTGGCTACAGTCCCCATCTGCAGTGATCTTGGAGCCCAGGAAAATAAAATCTGTCACTACCTCCATTTCTTCCCCATCTATTTGCCAGGAATTGAGAGGGCCAGATGCCATGATCTTGGTTTTCTTAATGTTTAGTTTCAACCCAAGTTTTGCACTCTCCTTCTTCACCCGCAACAAGAGGCTCTTTAGTTCCTCTTCACTTTCTGCCATTAGAGTGGTAACATCTGCATATCTTAGGTTGTTGATGTTTCTTCCGGCAATCTTAATTCCAACTTTTGATTCATCTAGCCCTGCCTTTATCATGATGTGCTCTGCATATAAGTTAAATAGGCAAGGCGACAGTATATAGCCTTGCCGGACTCCTTTCCCAATTTTGAACCAATCAGTGGTTCCGTGTCCAGTTCTCACTATTGCTTCTTGGCCTGCATATAGGTTTCTCAAGAGACAAATAAGATGGTCTGGTATGCCCATCTCTTTAAGGACTTGCCACAGTTTGTTATGATCCACACAATCAAAGGCTTTAGCATAGTCAATGAAGCAAAAGTAGATGTTTTTCTGGAACTCTCTAGCTTTTTCCATGATCCAGCGTATGTTAGCAATTTGATCTCTAGTTCCTCTGCCTCTTCGAAATCCTGCCTGTACTTCTGGTAGTTCTCGATCCACATACTGCTGGAGTCTAGCTTGTAGAATTTTAAGCATAACTTTACTAGCATGAGAAATGAGTGCAATGGTGTGATAGTTTGAACATTCTTTGGCACTGCCTTTCTTTGGAATTGGAATGTAAACTGATCTTTTCCAATCCTGTGGCCACTGTTGAGTTTTCCAAATTTGCTGGCAAATTGAGTGTAGCACTTTTACTGCATCGTCTTTTAAGATTTTGAATAGCTCAGCTGGAATACTGTCACCTCCACTAGCTTTGTTGTTGCTCAGCTTTTCTAAGGCCCACTTCACTTCACATTCTAGGATGTCTGGCTCGAGGTCAGTGACCACCTCATTGTGATTATCAGGGACGTTAAGCTCATTCTTGTATAGTTCTTCTGTGTAATTTTGCCACCTCTTCTTAATCTCTTCTGGCTCTGTGAGGTCACTGCCATTTTGGTCCTTTATCATGCCCATTTATATTTATATAGGGCGATATATAAATTTAATAAAATAAAAAAAAAATTCTCTATTTCCCTGCCAATGAAGTTAGTGCAGAAAATATCAGTTTCCTGAATCAATATTAAGTTTGCAGATCCTCCAAGCAGCGACTTTGTGTGTGAAGGATTAGCTGCTATTAAGACTGTGCTCCAGTTTAGCATTAACTGTGGACTGAATGTGCATTGGAGCAATTCAGCGTGTTTTTTTCAAGCAATCAATCCGAATAGAGAAGGAAGGGACATTGGAGGTCTTCTAGTCCAACCCCCTACACAATAAGAAGACCCTCTACCATTTCAGACAGGTGGCTGTCCATTCTTTTCTTAAAAACCTCCAGTGATGATGCACCTACAACTTCTGAAGGCAAGCTGTTCCACTGGTTAATTGTTCTCACTGTTAGGAAGTTTCTCCTTTTAGGAAAATGTTTATCTATATGCATCCCAAATTGTGCATGTTTCAGAATGCTGTGATGTAATTTGAAGCAAGGAAAGAAAAATACATGTCAAATGGGAAATGACTTCACGAATATCTTAATACTCATAAAGATATTTTCCTTCCTAAAAACATGCATAATGTTGAAATCCCCATAGAATGTATGATCGGTTAAAAAAAGCTATTATAATTGATAATGTTAATTAAATCAATTAAACCTATCATGTATAGGTGGTCAGTAGAGATAATATTTAAAGTAAATTAGCAATTGAGGATCACTTAGATATAATTTTCTTCATAGGTATTCCATGGGGGGGGGCTTTCAAAACAGTGGAGATGACAAAAGAAGTCATGTTCAAAACCTGGGCTATTCAGATTTGTATATGCATGTTAGAAAAGGGCAGAGTTTTAGTCACATGGCCATGACAGTCATTTGGTGGTGTTTTTTTTTAACCACCCGGCTGCAGATACCCCTTTCAGAACCTTGTCTGGAGTCTAAATTAGTCAATTGAGACTGCCTTACTAAACTGGAGAGAGGGCTGTGATTTCCTTTGGTCTAAAGCAGGGGTCTCCAACCCCTGGTACATGGACCAGTACCAGGCCACAGCATGCCAGCAACCAGTCCACACAAAGAAGCAAAAGCCCCATCCGCGAGATGCAGGCAGCATCTGGTCTGCAGAAAAACCTCTCTCCACAGAACCGGTCCCTGGTGCCCAAAAGGTTGGGGACTTCTAGTCTTTTTTAAAAAAAATAAATGTTTTATTATTATTTTTTATTTTCAAACACAAGTGCTCAATAGACAACATGATGACTGAGTCCATTAG
The DNA here is from genome assembly GCF_964194415.1 of Vipera berus. NCBI lineage: Eukaryota > Metazoa > Chordata > Lepidosauria > Squamata > Viperidae > Vipera > Vipera berus. The sequence goes on from NC_138202.1 coordinate 233,535,177, forward strand.
TAATTCTGTGGTACATATAAGCTTCTTCCAGCTAAGTCCACTATTACACCTGTCAGTACATCCTCTCTTCTTCTGGTAATAACCATTTTTCTGCATTAAGCAAATACAATTCTTATTATTAGTAGTAAACATACAATTGCATATCAACATTTGTTACATTTTTCTAATAATATCAATAATATCAGTTTAAAATATCTTTTCTAGCCAAAGCACATCTTAATTGCATTTGCACTCAATTTCCACTTATTTAATCCGTATCCTATTTTCACTTTTTCAGTTTTAATTTCCCATCCATGTTCAAAGTATCCCAATCATTTATAATTTTGAAACAAGTTGTATTTGGACAACCAAAAGCATCCCTTATTCAAAATTCTTAATGTATTCTTATTTCCCTTTTCATGCCAAGATATAATATTCTGATTACAAATCCTAACTATCTAGTTATCATAATACTTCTATTTCTAACAATCTATTCTTAACCATATTCAAACCTCTAATTAGTAATATGGCATCCCCTCTAATAGGTCAAAGCTTCTGTTTCCTTCAATCTTACTCTAGCTTTCTTTCTTTGCCAACTAACTTTCCAAGTCAGTGCATTTGGATCATCAAACAATTGTTCCTCTATTTTTGTATATATTATTTGGAACAAGAGAAACAAATTGGTTAAAGTGTTTTTGGAAGAGCTAGCCCATTGATATTCATTAAACCACCTCCCTCCTTCTCCAGTTCCCCACGGTTCTGTTAACAACTTTATCTTCCATTCCATCAGCTCTCCTTCCTTGTCATCCAGTATGTTCTGAGACCTTGGTTTATAAAATGTCTTTTCTGTTTCCAGTATAATCATTATGTCTTCTGAGTTTTCATTTATCTGAGTCTGGTCCTTAGTTTCTTCCTTTAGATTGTCAATGTTGGTGTCAGAATTCTCTAGTTTTCCTTCTATTTTCTGGGTTGCTGGTTCCTTCTTTGTACTTGTTTTCTGAGTTTGTGGATTTAGGTTAGAAAATTATTCTTTTATCTCCTTTGTATTATTATTATTAACCTGCTCACAAGCTAAAGTAATTGGTTTTGTATTAATTTCATCATGGAGAGAATTTATTTCTGTGTTTCATCAGTATTTTCTTGGTGATATGGCAAGTGAAGTCTACTGGAAACATATGTTAAAGATGATGTTTTACTCTTTAATGCTGAGTATGGAACATACATTTTATTTTATTTTTTATTTTTTATAAGTAGTCTTTATAGATTTATCCAACCAACTGTCCATTCTGGAGTCTCCCCTAAGCAGATATAGGTAAAATTCATTTTTTTCTGTCAAGTAATAAATATATCATTCCTGTCCAGGGAGAAAAAAGAACCACTGAAGGTTGTTCAACAATCAAGATTTATAATCCAAAGTGTTCCATATGTTTCTTCTACAATAAAATAAATCCACAATACAGTTCTGAAAGTCAGTATTTATGTTTAAAATTCAGACAGGCCAAAGTTAGAATATTTATCATGTCTGCCACAGAGATAAGCAGCCTCTAAGCCTGTTCTTTTTTTCTCAGCTGAAATTATCAATAGTAAAACCTTCTAAGGCCAGCCAAACTCTTATCTAATTCTGGGCTTCAAGCCAGGGTTCTTTAGGCATAAATAAGTTGCAGTGCCATAATTCACCACTAGATGTCATCAAAACTGCTTTTCAGTTTTTAGATCCAGAACTTATATTGTAAACTTTTCAAGTCTTTTTCTTAAAAACAAAGTCTTAAAAACACTTTTAGTCCCCAAATTTTGAAGCTGTATGTATATATTAATTCCAAATAGGTTTTATGGGTTTCACTATTTTTCCCAAGTAATTAATTCACCACTTTTCTTTTCTGAGGGAATGGGGTGGAAATTCCCTTTCCCTCTTTCATCGGGGGAAGTGCTTTGGGAAGATTTTCAGGAAGAGGTCTTAAAATCATAAAGAAAGAATTAGGTCTCACCCACTTTCACCCACGTTGCTGTAAAGTTCCTTGGTAGTGGTTGTTGACTTCCATTGTCAGCAGCTTTTCCCCACCTGTTTGGAGGCCTTTCTCAGATCAAACAGGAGGGCTACCACCCCCCCAATCAACTAGAGTCCCCTCCTTGCTTGCCGCCTCTACGGGATGACTTTCGACCCTTTCCAGGGTCCCCCTGCAGGGTGAAAACAAATGCAAAAGACGGAGCCCTGTCTTCCTGCATTTGTCACATTGTGACATCAAAACCAGAAGTCCGGGGTGGTGGTGGTTGGGGGGGACCTCTAGTCTAAAGCACTTCTTACTTATCCTTTCTGAAGCATGCACAGATCTAATAATACCTAGGATCAGGTTTGGCTTCATACATTTTTGCCCTTTTACTATTCTTATAGACAAGGCTCTGGGTCTGGTTTGCCAAATGTCTTTATATTGCTTGCTGCTGAATTTCTGAATATAGAAGCAACTAATGCATTTAAAGGTCTGGATCTGAAGCCATACAGCCATGTTTGAAAAAAACCAGTCATGTGAATTAGGATTTTCCTTTTTCAGTACTGTTTTCTTACTTATTTGGATGAAGAAAAATATATTTGGTAAATGAAAATGTAGATCAACTGGCTGGAATATTTCAATGATTTTTTCCCCTTTTTTCTATGCCTTCCCTTTGTAAACTTGGTTGAACCTGCATCCTTAATTTAAGAACCCAAAATATAGGACAGGTGTAGTGTTCCATACAGATGACAAAGTAGTCTCTGCCTCTCTCTCTCTCTCTCTCTCTCTCTCTCTCTCTGTGTGTGTGTGTGTGTGTGTGTATGTGTGTGTGTGTGTATTTTTAGTATTTTAGTTTTATTTATTATTAAATTTATTTGCTGTCCATCTTGTATATTTCTCTTCCATTGGAAAGAATATTACATGAGGAAAAATAGAAAAAAGTACAGCTTGAGATGCTCAAGGTGCAGAATAATTCCATATTAGACATGCCAAATTCACTTTGGTGAAGGCCATGCACGAAAGCTCAAAGAACAGCTAATTTTGTCCTATGTTTATAGCATTAGCAAATTACATATTAATATATCTTATTCCCCATTAACATATTAATCATCTTCCTATAAGTAATTGTCAAATGTGCTAGCTCAGTCACGTCTTCTAGTCACGTCACTGAAAACTAAAACTAGTGCAGCACCAGTGTCTTAATGTTTAAGAGAGTTTCAGTACATTCCTGTTCATTTTCTAATAAGATTAACTGGTACAAAAGTCTCCCTTGCTGAATGTTGCCAATCCCATTTATTCGTTTATTTTATCAAAAGCCTGGTACCCCAACACAGGAAATCACTTACACCACTGGAGCACAACAGCACATAAAGTGATTTTAGGCATCATGGCAGTTTCCAGCAGACCAGCACATGACAGAAAGGAAGGCATTTGGTCTTTGTACAGTTACTTGACTGACAAATGACTGTGGAAAACATTACATGGGCTTCTTCTTGCAGGAAGAGAAACATACCTGTTCTGAAGCTCTTTATAGATAGCTTTGGAGAAGGCATTCAGGAATAACCACAGAGCTGATATCATTTTTCTGCTCTGCCTGTTTCTTACTTACATGTGGTCTTTCCCTGCATGGCAGGCTACATTTTGTTGTGGTTTGGACATTTCTCATTTCAGCTTTCTTTCATTTATACCATTTACACCATACCAAAGTGCCCCCCCCAAAAAAAAGATTCTTAAAACACATTACGGAACTGTAGTTCTTTTTTTATATGTATATTTTCATTGAGATTATCACATGTAAAATACAAATGAAAATAAATAGGAAAATGGAAAAAAGGAAAGGGAGGGAAAGGGAAGGATAAGGCGGGAAAAAGCATTGACTTCCAACTTTTTTTGCTGCTGTAAAGTATATATATATATATATATATATATATATATATATATATATATATATATATATATATATATATATATATATATATATATATATATATATATATATATATATATATATATTTATATATAAACATGGCACCACCACAAACACGGAGCCTAACAAAAGCAGCACAACTCACCAGTTCAGGTCTAAGGCTGGCAGCTGAGACCAGCCCATCCACTCAAAACACATCCCCACCCAATCAGAACACAGCCCCCATTCAAAACACACTCCCACCCAATCAGAACACAGCTAAGCCCCCCCCCCAATCAGAGCACACCTCCACCCCATCAGAACACAGCCAAGCCTCCACCACAGAACACACCCCCTCTGGCAGTTTAAAAAAAACAAAAACAGCCACTATCACACACTTCTCCCAGAAGAACGAAGCTGAAGCCACCAGCCTGAGGATGACGGATGAGATTTCGTCAAAACGTTGCCCTGATACCTCCAATTTTATGTGGGGGAAAAACCCGAATGACCAAAGATCTACATAAATATTACAACCTCAACTTTTTGCTTTACCTATTTAACAAGTACTAGCCATTTCTATAACAACAAACTAACTTAATCTGCAAAACCCAAAGTCTGTCTGAAGCATAAATAGAACAGTAGTCTACTATTGTCAGTGCTACAATAGATTTTTTTATCAGTAAACACAATACCCCATTGGATGACTTTACCTGGATTTTTAACCACCATAGCAGAAACTTTTCTTCCTTACCTTGCTGGATCAGGAAAGCCAAGGCAACAGAAAAAATTCATGATAGGCATGTCTGTGGAGATTCTCAGTCATCCAGGTCATGGTTGTCTCAAAGGTGCCTTTTTTTGACTTCAGTCAGAACTGAAGAACCTTCTTGAAGGAGAAGCAAAATATCTTCAAGGAAAAACAAAGAAAGTCCAGTTGCCTCTTGAAAAAAACACCTTTGGGTCATGATAGATATTGTCAGGATACCTTAATAATTCCTAACCTAATGAAACTATTGGATCATTTACTGAACAGAAGGCACTTATTTATATGTTTGGCCCAAACACCTGGGTTCCTCAGTGACAGAGCCTACATCTAAAGCAGGAGATTAGATCATATTTATCAAACGTATCTTAGAATCTGCATCCAGAACTAAAGATTTAGGAATGTGATGAAGAAAATTCACCAAGCCATAGGCAGGAAATGTAAACATTCAATCAAAAATGAAGTTTATGATAATGGTTATATGTTTAGAATGTGATTTTAGGTTAGCAAAAGAAAGATTTTTGTGTAATCAAGAGAGAAAATTATATCTCACACACATATTCCTTGTGAATGCCTTCAGGGCATTAGCGCTTAGAGCTATTGAGGATCATCATTAGACTTCTGAGTATCTGAATTCACTGTGGCTAAAAAGGCTATTTAAATAGAATTCTGGTTTTGACTTAAGAGTCCCTCAGTCCTTTCAGCAATGCGATATTATTTGGTTGCATATTAAGGCAGTGTTAATAACTACAGCTCAAAGGGAGCTAGAGGCAGACCAAAGATATGATTACTCTGCAAGATTTTATAGTGATTAAAGTTTATAAGCTTCCTCATCTCGTTGTCTAGTATTTATTAGAGGAGGATTAGAAGAAGGTGCCTTTGTCAGTGGCTCTTCTCAAACTCCAGAACTGTGGATCAAGACAAAATTAGCAGACATTTCTATTTAGAGAGGCTTTGGGTGTCTGCTGTTGTTTACTTCAGTTTTTTTTTAAAAAAATAAATCTTTGTTACCGCATCTACATTTATAATTAGTTATCTTGGGAATGATTTTTAATGAAAATTTGGGAAATAAGTGATGCTATATGCATAATAAATAAATAAAAACACAAGGACAAACCTCAGAAATGCCTTTATTAATGGATTGCTGTTAGATTTCTGTGCAACATACTCAGCAACATTGGATTTAGCAATTTTTTTGTTAGCGGTATCATAAATGACCACTGGACAGTATCCAAAGTTCAGGAGAGCGAAGGTGTAAATATTTGATCCTTTCTATCTTGCTAATGCTTCAAAATGAAAGTCACGTCAAGTGAGGGTTGAGAAAAAGAGAAAGGGAAGATGCATCTGCAGAAATCTGCCATCTCAGTAAAAAGTATGAGATTCTCCATCTGTGATGCAATGTATTAAACATTTAGAAAATCATCCCTTCCAACATCATAGATTAAAACTAGAAACAGATTTTAACTAGTCGTGCTGTTCCCCTAAAGGCCATTGTCTAAGTCTGCTTTCTTGCTTATCTTCAATAACTGAAGGCTGTCCTCTAGCTTTTCCCTGATTTATCAAAACATTTCAAATGGGAAAAAAAAACTCTGACCAAAATAGGAATAGTAATTCATGAGGGACTCTATCATTGTTGCACAAGAGCTAAGGGAACATTTAAAGTTTAAATTAAGTGCGTCTCTTTCTTAGAAAGTATAAAATAGCAATAACAATGCATGCAGCTATATTTAATTATTATAAAAATACGGTAGTCTGTTTAGCATTCTAACCACTTTTTTAAAAAATACATGAGTAGATATAGATAGCTAGAGAGCTACTTAATTAGATAGACAGAGATGATAGACAGAGATAGATAGATAGATAGATAGATAGATACAAAGACGGACAGACAGACAGACGGACAGATCACACACACACACACACAGAGATCTTTTACTAGCTCTTGTTTAAAAATGATCAGTGAAATTTTCTAATATGCTAGATTTTTGTTTATCATAGATTAGTTAATAAAATAACAAAATTGGATTTGCTGAACTAATTTGATGAATTGAATTAGATAAATATTTGCTTATAGTACCATATTTTACTTTAGCAATTAAACTTTTAGGAGAAACCCTGCTGTCTGTACTGCAGTCCACTGATAGCATTTTGGTGATAGTTTGAAGAGATCTTTCCTGCTGGGTCCATTATGAACTCCTCTCCGTGATAGGTCAGTCCCCAACTCTCTAGTGCCTTTAGAATATTGTAAAAACATGCATGTTTATGTCAGTATTTCCCCATGTTAGTTCTCCCCAAGAGTTGTCTTTTTAGTGGATTTGGGTGTGTCTTGCTCTGTGAGTATTACCATATCATAAGAATTTTTATAATTTTATATATATATTTCCCTGCAACTGACAACAACAGTGAAATACAGTAATTATGAATTAGGAAACTGTATGGCATAATCAAGCATGATTAAAATATATTTATTTCCCTTACTGCAAATCTGATTTCTAAAACCTTCTGGGAGAGAGAGAGAGAGAGAGAGAGAGAGAGAGAGAGAGAGAGAGAGAGAGAGAGAGAGAGAGAGAGAGAGAGAGAGAGAGAGGGAGGGGGGGGCAGTCTAAATTGTGAAGCCTGAACAAATTAAATAGCAACCTGAAAAATAAATGTCTTGCCAGTCTTCTTAAGATTACTTTTTTTTCCAAGGTAGGCAGCCATTAGTTCCACTCTGCAGGTGTGCAATGCAGGTGTGCAGTAGACATGTAGAATAGTGGAATGCCTGAGGCTACCCAATGAGTGCCAAGCTTTATGAGCAGCAGAAATGTGTGATGCAGCTTTTGATAGATTGATGCTTTAAACCACAGAACAGTGCATGATTGAAATGGCACATTCTATAAAAATAAACTGCATGTCCACTGAAACCCCAGCACTGTAGTAGAAAGGCTAAGTATGGTTGCATTGAATAGATGACTGTAAGTATCAATCTGATACTGAGGAAAATTTTATTTTTCTTTATCCTGGACTGTATTGAAATAAGGAGATTTTCTAAGATGAAAAGCCTCAACCATGCTCCACATCCAGTTATTGTACAATCAACAACTACTTCTCTTTCTCCTTCTCCTTCTCCTCCTTCTTCTCCTTCTCCTCCTTTCACAATCAACTGCAACCATAAATCCCCTGATCCTTTGACTGGTCTCCACTACAAACACCCAATTTTAGTTGTTGCGCTGTCCAATCCGTAATACTTCTTGCACTGATTTGCCTATAAATAAATTATGCAAGTTGAGATAACAGATTGCTCAGAGAATTGCAAAAAATTCCCTCAAAGTGATTAATTATATATAATTGTTCTGTGTATATATCATATTTTAAATCTCTCTAAGCACTGTTTCCTGGACAGATTACAGTGATTGGAATACAAAGATCTGTAAAGGTAAATACAGTAGATTACAGCCCCATTCAGATGTGAATTTGGATTGGAAGCTAAACTTTATAATTTACTTTCAGCTGTGAAACTTAAAATACAATGAATGCTAAAAATTGACCAAAGATCCAATAATAATTCACAATGAAGTGCCATTGAAATCCTATTTTTCTTCTTATTACTGTCCTAAATGCTTTACGAACCATCGCAAAATGAATCACACTACTCTTTAATAAGCAGTGCTATACCCAAAGCAAGTAAGATATGTTAGTACCACTTATTGGTATAAAAACAAGCAACAGAGATAAAAGAAAGATGACAAGTAGAAGATGCTCAAGACAGTTTCAATCCTAACTTGACTTACTAGAACCAAGGTTTTCTTGAACTCAGTGAATATATTTAGCAGTGAACAGACCACACAGGTAGTCCTGTTTAGCGACTGCCTGGGTAGCGATCCTCCACATTTATGATGGTGATGAAAAAGTAACTTTGTGACCAATGGCTTTACTTAGGGCAACAAAGGCTTCAGAGTGAAACTGATTAAAGTCCCATCAGTGTCAGGCAGCAGCTGCGACAAGTAGAAAGGTCCTAACCAATTAATTAAAGATCACAGAACTCAGCTTGTCAACTTGTGCTTAGCTCTTTTTGTGCTTTGGAGAAAAGCAGTTCAAGGAAGAAATAGCTTATTGATTTCCAGAGAAGCAATGGAGGACTGAAGAAGGCAGTGGTGGAAAAAGGAGCCGGTGAATGGATCAGTTCCTCAGAATTCTCCAGAGCAAGGAGGAGGCCAGCATTGCCCACACATTCTTCATATGGAGGGTCCCCATAAGAAGGCTATAAGGCTGAAGTTTATGGGGTGGGGCTTGGAGCTCTAGGAGCCAGAGGAAAGCAATCTTGCTAAGCTATAGTTCTGCACCTGCATCCGGATATTTCTTCTTGTAACCATCTTAGGAATTATTTGTTAATGGCTTTTGGGATGTTAAGAATCTTCAGAAAGACAGGGTCATTTTACATTGGGTCATTTTCTTCTATCCTCCTTGAAAGAGGATTTGTACAAGTTTAAGAACTTTAAAGAGAAGAGATAATCAAGAAGATATTGGACTGTGCTGAAATGGACAGACTTACATTGAGGATTAAAGAGAAAGATGATACAGAATATTTTCAAACATGGAATTTATTTTATCAATGGTTGGAAAAAAGGGATAGAGACTAAGAATGTAACTTGTATTATTAAGCAAACAAATTAACCCAGACAACATGATATTTATTAAGCATTAATTAAATGTAATAATAGAAAATTAATATTTTTTTTTTAAAAAAGAACTTTAAAGAGGAAAAAATATTTTTGGATAAACAGCAAAAAGGCAGCTACAATACTGATTTTGGGAAATTATAAACAGATTAAGGGGTCCAATGGTCTTGAAATAATATTTCTTGTGAGTTGTTTAAAATTTTGCAATAAAGAGATTTTTGAAACAAATTGTAAGAAATCCTTTTATGGAAAAGTGCTGATTAGGAAAAAAATGATAAGAGAAGACCTTGATAGATTAGAGGGAACCAGGTAGAACTAAAAATTACAGTTAAAAGAGAAGAGACACGTTAATGCAATGGAGCTACTGGAAAAAATAGAGACTGAGGCTAGTTTGAAGATGGATTTGAAAGTGCATTTTAAAATGCCAGATCACAAGAATGATAGGAAAAATGATGCCACATGGGGATTTACCAATGAAATTGCCTGTTGTTTTAACAATTAAAGGAGACATGCTAATAATAAACAAGAAGAGTGACTTGCATAGTGTTGCTGCATTTTTAGAGAAAGTAATAATGTTGTAATTTCAAACAACAAAAAAAAGCCATGGTGAAAAGAAAAGGATTTACTTGATGAAGCTTAAAATATAAATGTTATTGTTTCTGGTAGCTCTTAATAGACTTTTGTTGATTAGCACTGATTGACAAGATTTGGTAATTTCTCTATTGATGAGATATGGAAAGAATAGATCTTTTACTGAGATATCAAAGAAAGTGATAAGTTAATGGACTTGTTTGTACTCATCTGGAGGGGAAAAGTAGAGGGAAATAAACTCCCCTACCCCCAAAAAAGTCAGATACAGGACACTGTATGAAAGACCTTCACCTGATATGCCAACCATAAAGGATGCTTGCAGCATCTCTCTCTTACACTCACCCAGTCATGTGGCTCACATAGCAACCATTTCACTGGAACCAATTGTGGTCACCATATGAGGACTACCTGCCATTTAGTTCAGATTTAGTAAGGAGGTTGTCAATGCTGCTAACATTGGATGTTTTTGCTTTGACAACAGATGGAGATGTAGCCATTTTCTTTGCGCTTTTAGAGTTAGATGATGCTGAGGAGGGGGGATGTGCATGAGAGTTCAACTAGAAGTAATAACACTGAACCTAGCATGAGAATCAAGGTTGTTGAAATAAGAGATGATAAGAATTGGAGGGCTGGAGAGCTGGAGGGAAAGCTCACACTTTAAACTAATTGGGGAATGTGATTTATGACTGTTAATTGGAGGAGGGAATTGTGCTTTGATACTATGTGCTCAAGCGGGTGGGGGAATTCAGTTTTTGGCTTCAACTATGTTAGTGCCGATGCTATACTACTCAAATAAAGATTCTTTAAGGTAAACAATGCCTCGAAGTTCTTTGAAGAGTTCCATCTGTTGGAAGCATGGCAGAGGTACCCAAAAGAGCATAGACAAAATTAACATAGACAAAATTAATTAAGAAAACATTTTTTGTGCATGTGTAAATTCCATTGTCCAATAAGTGTATTACACATGGAACATTTTTCAGAGACTATGTTCTGTTCCCCCCTCTGGAGTACAAACAAACAGACAAGCAGACACGACTAGCAAGAGTTAATTCTACAGGGTGTAATTAATTGCCTTCAGATAAGGCCTTGGCAGCAAAATAGGCTCGTTACCTCAAGCATCCACTGGAATGAGATAACGTCCAAACAAACAGTTCAAAAGCAGATGTACAGAAGTGTTGCCAATAATTCAGACCAGGGTTTCAAACAAGAAGCAGAGTTCCGAAGATGTGACCAGAAGTTGTTTAAACTATTGTTCATCACAAAGTTCTGAGAGCAGCCACACCCCCATTTATACCTAGTGGGCTGTGGCTCAATGACTCAGCTAATCCCTGGCACTCCTACTCTTCCTACGCTGCTGTAAACACTTGGCCCTGCGTCTTTCTTGGGGGTCTAGCTATGAGTCATCTTCGCTAGACTGTATCTGCTGCAGCTGCTCGAGCTCTGTCCCAGCCTGGCTCCCAGTCTGGCTACTCTCAGACTGCTCCTGTCAGCCTTCAGATGGAGACAGAGGCCTTGCTAGAGAGGAGGGCCCCGGAGGAGGAGGTCTTGCCAGAGGGGAGGGTCCCAGAGAGGAAGGCCTTGCCAGTTCCTCCCCATCATCCTCAGAGTCCTCTTCCTTGGGTAGGACAGGCTCAGGGGTCAGGGCCACAACAGACTACTTGAACAACTTCATTGTCAGAGACCACTTGAACAAGACCACTGCGGTTTTCTGGGCAAGATTTTTTAAAAGTGGTTTGCCATTGTCTCCTTCCGAGGACTAGAAATCAGTCTCTCAGTTTCTATAGCCTGATGCCTTAACTGTGCTCCAGGCTGGCTCTCACAAATGGAAAGGAAACAACCCTATATTAATGGTATAATTCTTTCATAGATGGTATAATATTGTACAATATGAGAGCATCATGTTGTCTTGTGATTTACAAACAAACTGACCTAGTCTGCAACCTTATGAACATTTTCCAGTCCTATTGAATTCAGTTCGATTTATTTTATTTTATTTTATTTTGAAAGGCAAGCTCAAAAATGAAAATGTAAGTGGCACTGGCAGCACCCTGATTTTTTTTTTAATATTGCTATTGGACCAGAAAAGCCTGTGCAATGTTATTAATAATAAAATGCTCTGCTGGCTTTTGAAATTTAGGCTGTATTACAACAGAAAACCAACCGGTCTCCTGATAAAAACAGAGTTTTGCTTCTTTCTGCTTGTCATGAATATGTGCCAAAGAAGAATTTCAATGATAAAACTACAGCCGCGCTGTTTTGTAATCAAAAGATAAAAAGATTTTCCAGTGAATGTAGAACAGCACACACTCTCTGATTTGCTGCGAAATTATCCCTTCATATAAAAGAGATGAACACGAGGAACAGGGGGGATTATTAACAAAATAAACATTTCTGCTTTTTAGTCAGCTATTTGGGTATATTTTTTTATTCCCGATGGATAGTCTCATTCATGCTCTTTCTCTCTCTTTGTGTTTTTAAAACACAAAAGTCTTACTGTACTTGAAAACAGTACTCTCCTTAAAACACTTTTTGTAGGCAAAAAGCAAAAAGGTCCTTGAACACGTCTTTGCTTGCTCCATTTTAAGGTTTGGCCAGTGTTTATTTCCTGGATATCTGGATATCAGCAGGGAGCAGTGCCACATCACAACCTGTTTGATTTATTCCCAACGCACCATCAATCCAATCCACTTTTCCTTCATTGCATTCTAACCAACCCTCCAATCACAAAAGCTTTTGGGAGCTTTTCACCACCGGCTGAGTGTGAAAAATGATTTGGTGGACAGAATGCGTGGCAGGCAAGAGGTCTCCCCAATGGGGAAAAAATCAAAATACAGAATAAACACTTTAGAACTTAGAATGTGTGTTCTATTCAAAGCAAAGGGCCAGAGAGGGAAAAGGACAGGTCGCTGAAGGTGGCAGATCAGTTAGAGCTGTTTGCTGCTTGCTGGTTTGCTCCTGTGCTGGTTTGAAGCCAGAGTTGTCTGATTTTCTTTTCCAATTGCAGATGTGGAGAAAAATCTTTGTGTGGTAAGACACTATATCAGTACATATTATCCAGGAAAGAGATCATGAAAAAGATTCATAGACGTGTCACAGTTCTACATTGTCTTATGCTGTGTGGTGGAGTTCCTAATAAATCTAAAAGACAGATTTGCTCTAAAATTATCTTTACTGGTCAGCATGACTCAATGTGCTAATTTTTAATGAATTCCAATTTACCATTGGCTAAAGCACAATAAATATTTTATTGGGGAGGGGGGCATGAGTGCCGCTTTGATGATCCAAATTTAAAAGAGATTCTTGACAGTTTGTAAAGGTGGAATTGATTTATTCATTTTTGGAAGGAGAAAAGGGGGGAAATCTATACAACCCCCTGAAAAATTTCCCTATTACCTTGTGATCTGCAGCTATTTTTGGTAGTTGATAGATATTTATGACACATTGCCATAGCAACAGAGAACTATCTGAATATCTGTATTATTTGGCAGGAGGAATAATGTTCTGGGCAGCCTTTTAATACAATAATCATTGCTTAAAGTATAGATAATGTATTAGGAAGACAGCCTGCTTCTACCTGCATATTTCTGTGCATAAACAAAGCATTTGTTTGGGGATGAGGATAATAACACAATCCTACCTGTGATGGTTTTCAATACACAACAGCAAGGCCACTAGATGGTGCATTTATCGTAGCTAAAATTAATAACAAGCAAGCCTATTTTTCACAAATACTATTTAAGTACAGTTCTCCTCCCCCTTAAAAGGAAAGGGTGAGGAGGAGGAAAATAATACATATTCTCTGAAGGATTTCTGTATTTCTTGTGTACCAACTTTCCCAAAGAGACTGTTTTCCTTCTTATGTGTAGAGTACCCAATTTCTTTCCAACTACAGAGTAAGAGAAAAAGGAGGACAGCTTCATTTTTTGTTCATGATTTTGCAGTGCTGCTTTTAAAATTGTATGGATTTCTATACCTGTCATTCTTTACACATATTAAAAAAAGCCCCTAATAGGAACCAGGTCTCATTTCTATGGCAAAATATTAATATTGTGTAAGTATGACAAAGAGAAAATAATGAGGCAGTGGAGTCTGACAGAACTTGGAGACAGTAGAAGGTGTATTTATAGAAATAGAGACTGTATTATTGTAGAAATCCTGGAAATGAGAAAATATGTCATTGTCTTTAAAAAAATGCTAAACATAAGGCTGGGCCATTTTCAGTTCTCGGCCACTTTGAATGTGCTCAGATTATGGACTTGAATGCATATAAACTGTGCAACCACAGAACATCTGCAGGAGCATCTCTGCGGTAGGAATAAACAGATCTGGTTTTCAGTAGACAACTAAACAAGAACGGCTTTCAGGAAACTTGCTTGTGACGAGGTGAATGCATGCATACTCAAATCTGTGTATCTACCAATTACTGAAGTCCATCATTTCAAGTCTGCTCAAATGTGCAGCAGTTTTAAAGGAAGCTGGAAATAATTCTTATGATGATGATGTCTGTTAAAAGTAAGATGTTAGCAGAATCAGGGGAAAGCATCAAAGGAGCCTGTCTTCAATGTTGTTTGGTCCTCTTCGGTGTCTGATGGATCAAGGAGACAGATACGCTGAGTTTACTGCCATGTAAAGTTAAAGTCAGATCTCTTACCTATTATGGACATACATGTCTAAGATCTGAAGTGTTTAAAAGAGAAGAATGAGGCCAATTTTGGCAAAAGTCCAGTCAAAGGGCTGAATAGATATTTTCAGAAAGGGCAGACTATGTAAGGGCCAAGAGCATAAAAGCATACAAATAGTTCAGATAAGGAAGAGAGAAGAATAGAATAGAATAACAGAGATGGAAGGGACCTTGGAGGTCTTCTAGTCCAACTCCTTGCTCAGGCAGGAAACACTACACCATTTCAGACAAATGGTTGTCCAATCTCATCTTACAGATTTCCAGTGTTGGAACATTTACAACTTCTGGAGGCAGGTTGTTCCACTGGTTAATTGTTCTGTCAGACAATTTCTTCTAGGTTACTTCTCTCCTTGATCAGTTTCCATCCATTGCTTCTTGTCCTGCCTTCAGGTGCTTTGGAGAATAGCATGACTCCCTCTTCTTTGTGAGTTATTGGAACACTGCTATCATTTCACCCCTAGTCCTTCTCTTCATTAAACTAAACATATTCAATTCCAGCAACCGTTTTTTATATATTTTAGCCTCCAGTCCCCTGATCATCTTTGTTGCTCTTCTCTGCACTCTTTCTAGAGTCTCAACATGGTGACCAAAACTGGATGCAGTATTCCCTGTGTGCCCTTACCAAGGCATTATAAAGTGGCATTGACACTTCATGTGATCTTGATTCTATCCCTCTGTTAATGCAGCCTAGAACTGTGTTGGCTTTTTTGGCAGCTGCAGCACCCTGTTAGTTCATATTTAAGTGAAGAGAAGTCCTAATATTCAGTAGTCCAGTAATCAATTTCTGTTATGAACAGAAAGAAAAGTAGTAGTAGTAGTAGTGGTGGTGGTGGTGGTGGTAGTGGTGGTGTACACAGTCCTTTTTTTGTAAAAGAAAAAGGTGCCGGAACTCACACATGTCATACAACCCACCTTGCCTACCCTACAAGGTTCCATCCAAAAAAGGTGCCGGAACTCCGTTCTGAGTGTTCTATGAGAAAAAAAGCCCTGGGTGTACAGGTAGTTCTCAACTTATGACCACAATTGAGCCCAAAAATTCCATTGCTAAGCGAGACAGATGTTAAGTGAGTTTTGCCCCATTTTACAAACTTGCTTGCCACAATTGTTAAGCGAATCACTGCAATTCTCAAATTAGTAACATAGTTGTT
Source organism: Vipera berus (assembly GCF_964194415.1). NCBI lineage: Eukaryota > Metazoa > Chordata > Lepidosauria > Squamata > Viperidae > Vipera > Vipera berus. The sequence goes on from NC_138202.1 coordinate 233,550,885, forward strand.
AAGGGAATCTAGTTTCCCCATTGACTTTGCACGTCAGAAGGTTAGAAAAGGGAATCACATTACCCCAGGATACTGCAACCATCATAAAAAGGACCCAGTTGCCAAGTGTCCGAATTTTGATCACATGACTTTGGGGATACTGCAGCAATCATTAAGTGTGAGAAACAGTTGTAAGTCCCTTTGTTCAGTGGTGTTGTAATTTTAAATGGTTATTAAATGAATGGTTGTAAGTTGAGGAACATCTATATATGTGTAGGTGTAGCTGTATGTTTATGTGTTTGTTTAGTAAAGGCACAAGCAATCCAAATAACATATGTGACTTATTTTGACATTTGTTTTGCCCTTTTTTATTAAGAAAACATTACGAAAGGAGAGTAATGTAAAGAAGAGTTTTATATATTTCCTCTTTATTTCATTTTTAATTCCCACCCTCCCCAAAATGTGCAGGTTTCTATATGTATTTTTTTTAAAAAAAATATGCTCACACAAGACACTGCACTCCCAGCAGCAATTACTATGAATAGCATAATTAAAATTACCCTATCCACTCTTAAGCCCCAGATGTGCCAGGTGTTTGTTATTTTGATTGGTGGTTAACCCAAATAGAGACTCTGTCTAATAATAACTGCGATTTGTTCTTCCAAAATTAAACAAAGCAGCAATATCTATTCCCACTAACAAATTATGGAAAATACTGCTGTTTCAGGTTTAATTTAACTTAAGAATTTGAGACAAATGAGATCCTTTTCCGAGACAGAAGATTGTTGGAATCAGTGGTTGAATAATCTCGGGTAGCTAACTGGAAATAACCAAAAAAGAAGCTTCTGTCTTCAGTGATTAGTTGAACTTTATAACAAATGAGTCAGAATTTAGTCTTCCTGGCTATTTTTTTTTTTAAAAAAGGAAGGAAAGGGATTAAATTGGAAAGGTTTATGTTAATTTCAATGCTGGAGTTGAGTGTTCTAACTGGAACTATTGGACCAGCAGAACCTGTGATAACCATAATAATAGCCAATGGTGACAAGCACACAATACTATTGCACAAATGGTGCAATTATGCACTTGCATCATGTCTACCCAGGTATATAATAGTGATGTCATGATGCACATATCATGATTTGTCCTTTCCCTTTACCACTTCTCTCACAGACATCCATGCAAATTGGCATGTAAGTTTTAAATTTCAGCTAGTTTTGTCTAATTGTGATCCTAATATTGGTACTGTTGCAATAGAATGATAAGTACTCAGTTAACATTCCAATTTATGTTTTTTTTTCCTTTTAGCATTGGTCAATAAGTACAAAGTCATGGCACAGCTGAGAGGTACCAAGGGATGTTCTGTTTACATTAAAACAAACAATCAAGCAAAATACAAACATTTTTGGCTACCCGACCTTGGCTAATCACTGGGAAATATGGGAGAGACAATTTCATTTTTTTAAAAAAAATATGTAAAAAACTATCTATTTCCTGGATCATTATGGTTTTTTCCTTCTTGTTGTAGATCACAGGTGTCAAACCTGATTGTATCACCTGACATATCGTGACGTATCACAATGTTTTTTGCCTTTTTGGAGCTGGTGGGGGGCGTGGCCTGTGCATTACGCATCCAGCCAGTTTGATACCCCTATTGTAGATAAAACATGGACATTATCTTCTCATCCAATCCTGCTTTGTTCTGCCTATTGTCTTTCAGTTTCTATCACTGTTTCATCATGCCCAAAAAGCTGTTAGAAGAGATGACTTGTAATACCTTCCAGTTATGTGAATGAATTATTATTTATTGATTTTCATCAAATAGTATCACACACAGCCCGACATTAGATTTAATCCTTCTGCATTTGAGTGCAAATTAATTTCATCAGTCGAAAGTACGAATCATTCAATCTTCTCACATCATAATAAGCTTTTAGTTGAATTGATAAATGATTAATTCATGTTTCCCTGATCTTTTTTGTTGTTTTTTTCAGAAAGATGAGAAACATCTTCATGAAATATAAACTTCAAACTTCTTTCACCAGCTCTGAAAATAACAGGTTTTTTTTCCTAAGGTAGCTAAAAGTTATTGACTATGGGCTATCTTTTCCCAAACTGTTCTTGACTAATATTTCTCATAATATTTCATGTATAAATGGAAGTTAAATATATGAGAAACTATATTATTGTTCTTTTCCACTGCAGGGAAAAAAGAATATTTCCCCTGAAATACTATTTCCAAATGTCCTTACCTTTGTTTATTAATTCCATACATTGCAGTACTTCAAATACTGGAAAAAAGGGTTTGGGAGATAATTAGATCTACATTGGTTGTTATATTAGCATGTTGTAGTTAGTACGTGACTTATGCAGCTTATATTAGAAAGAAATGAGGTCTTTGAGAGTTCAATAAGTGCCTCAAAATGGCTCTCAGGCTGTTGGATACATCATCTCTTCCACTCAATTCCTGATATGGAATAGTATGTCATATATTCATACCCTTCTGAGATTCGAACCTGGGCTGATTGCACATTAGGCAGTTGTTTTAACCTCTAGGCCACAAGCTCTATCTCACTTTGTTAGCTGAGAAGCAAGGGAGATATGTGTTAAATGCTTGTTAACTATTTAGATTACCTTGCTAGGCCCCAAACATGGGACAAATCTTTATTTCCTGTTTCGGCCTAACCGAAGGCCATCCACAGGCAGTAGTCACAACAGTGACAGCTCATATTTGTGTAAATTTTAGATTGCTAACAAAGAATTAAAGGGAGACTGATATGCATTTCAAACTTATTTGTTTTCATCAGTCAGCCATACCCTTCTGAGATTCGAACCTGGGCTGATTGCACATTAGGAACATAAAATAAATCACATAAATGCACTGATTTCTTTTTCACACTATGACTAAGATTGGAATATCCCTTCTCTCCCAGAGTTCCAGTGATCTCTCTCTTGCAGTCAAAGAAGATAAGGCAAGACCACAAACAATGGATGGAAACTAAGCAAGGAGACAAGCAATCTAGAACTAAGGAGAAATTTCCTAACTGTGAGAACAATTAACCAGTGGAATGACTTGCCTTTAGAAGTTGTGGGTGCTCCATCACTGGAGATTTTTAAAAAGAGACTGGACAGTCACTTGTCTGGAATAGTATAGGGTTTCCTGCTTGAGCAGGGGGTTGGACTAGAAGACCTCCAAGATCCTTTCCAGTTCTGCTATTTTGTTATTCCATTAAGTTAACTATTTTTTATGCCTGCTGTTTTTTAATAAAAAAAATATCAAGTTACATACTTGCTAGTTGAATAAAGAAGTGTGTGTACTTGCTCTGATGTGGATGTAGGGATTGACGTGGAGTGTGCTCAGTGGGAACCAAACTGGAAGTTATCAATAATAATTTTCCAACACAAACAAACATACCTTGGTTTAATGCAGTTCTGAAGTTAGGAATTTGAATAGTATTTACTGAATAATTCTCGGGTATAAATATTTGGTTTCTCTAAGAAATGGAAGAAACATTTTGTTGTCATTCTTCTCAATAATTCATCATTTATCTTTCCTTTCCAAATTTGTATTTCATGCTATAACACGTAGCTTTTACTTGCCACTAATAAATCAAGATTTGAAACATGGCTTGAAAAGTCTACATAGAATCCAAGGGAATAGACTGAAAATTAAACTTCACAAAGTTGTTTGTGGCCTACTTCTAGTTAAAAACAGTAAGTAAAAAAACAAACAAATACTGGTTATAGACAAAACAACTTGTTGACTGATGGGAGCAAATGAAGCAGGCAACTCCTTCCTTCTGAAACTTAGCTTACTGCTGGGTTTTGTTCTGTTTTTCCAAGCTTGAATGCCTTTCTCTGCACTCAAGCTTGGTCTGTGCATTAGCATTATGGCAAGAAGAACAGAAGACAAACAGACAGGTGTCTGGTTGACCTTATGTAAAATCTTATTCACTTGGCTTCACTTTCCCCTGATATTGCCATAGTGATGGCCACATGGAAGGAAAAAAAATATGCTAAATTGGCTAGCACTTGTAATAAAGACGATTCAAGGCTCTTTATTTTTTTAAAAAAGTGAGGCTACAGTTCATATTTTATATCAGATGCTAGAATGTTAAAGGCTTGCTTGTGGCTAAAAAATGTTCATTGGTTAATGAGGAGGCCTGTGCAAAAGCTCTCTCTGCAATCTTAGTGGCTGGTTCCTTTCCACCAGTTAGGATGTTCCTAAATATCTACACAAAAATACTTGAAAATGTTTACCTGAGGATTTTGGAGTGTATTGTTTTGAATATGCTGCTGATCACAGTGTAGGAACTTGCTATGGCAATGGAATAATTAACAGATTGAAGTTTATTCCAGATATGTTCTTTACCAGATGGGTTGGTTTTCTCCTAAAAGATCAAGTTTTGGGTATGCTTCAGTCCCAAGAGGACTATCTCACCAAAAAAACAAATAAATAAATAAATTTGGAAAATAAATACATTTCTAGTATCCTAATATAGCACTCCCAGCTGTTGTTATGCCTACTGTAGAGTTAGCTGCAGTGCCACTATTTCATCTAAGATTTTCCTCCATTATCAACACTTTGCACAGAATATTAATTCTATTATTCCTAATAATGTGTGTCTGTGCATTTTTACCAATGTTTAGTTAAAGCTCATAATAAAAACTGCATGCAGGCTACAATGCTTGATGTGCAAATTCCCCCTGAAGATGCATTTGTAGAGAGGAATACACAAGCATTGTTTCACTCTGTTGGAAAATTGCAGGAAATCAATTTTTACTACTTATAAAAGCTTCCCCCTCTCTTTCAATTCCCACTTTGAATTAGTAGTAAGTTTTTTATTTGCTACTGCTCAGATTCTTAGTGTTCTTGGTTCCTTTTCTCTCCAACTTTGGTCAGACATTCCCCATGGCATTCCACTGCAGATGTTTACATCTGGCCAATAGTTGCCTTCCTTTAGTTTGCCTTGTATGGCTGCTACGATGAATGTCCTTACATTCATTTTTTTAGAAAAGGTTTGAAAAGACCTGTTAACCTTTTAATATTTTTGGCTTGAAGTCACGTAATAGCAAATGAAAAGTTGGGAGAAAAGGAGAAAAAAAATGCAAACTTTCTTTTTTTATTATAGACTTTTTTAAACAAAAAAAATATTTGGGCACCACTGCAAGTTTTCTATGTGTGTTTTAAATGCTCCTGATCATTGCTATTGTCATTACAGACACAGACACGCAGACACATGGAAATAGACACACAGACACACACAGACACAGAGACACACACACACACAAACACACCTATCCTGTCTGCAGGAGCAATGGATATTGACCAAATTTTATCAGGCAATACAGTAGACCAGGTGAACCTGCCCGTCACCAGCATGAAAACACCTCAATGGCATGGATAACACTGCCTTACATTCACGGTGTATCCAAAGCCAAGGTGCACATATTGGCCCCCTATAAAGGTCGGTGTTGCCCACAGACCTGATCAGACCTTGCGCACTCGTATCATGTGCCCTAAAGATCCACTCCCCAATGAAGAGAAGTCCTCAGTCATATACAGGATGGCATGTGAAAACTGCCATTGTAATTATATTGGGGAGACTGCAAAACGACTGAGGACCAGGGTACACAAACATGAGCTCGCCATTAAAAGACAAAAACAACACTCACAGGTGTGGGCACACATGGCCACACACAAAATCTCACCTTCAATCTGGCAGGGGCTGAGGCGATCACCTGTGATAACACCAAGGGTGGACAATTATTCAAGGAACCTTGGTTCTCTGACCACTCCTCAATCAATCGGCATATTGATCTCCCCCCTGTGTATCAAGCCCTCAGGGGTTGGGAAGAGGAGCGGCGTGCACGACGCAAATGCAGACAACGCAGACAACATGAGCACTCACAGAGCGCTCTGTCAAACCAAGACCAGAACTGCATAATTACACAATCACCCCCCACCGCGGATTGTAAAAAAGAAGAACAACTATTTAGAGCCTCTGGCATGAAAACACGGGCAGTGACAAGAGCAATGACTATAGCTAATAGGACTGACAGTAATCCCCTTCCGGCAGCAGACACTCAGAGAAAATCCCACTCCATAGGAACGAATGTGAGGCGACTCAAAAGAATACGGCCAGCTGAAAGAACAGAGCTGTGTATTATATATGTATACCATGTTTTCCCAAAAATAGGGCTTACCCCGAAAATAACCCCTAGCTTGATTTTTTGGGTTGGCCTAATATAAGCCCTACCCCAAAAATAAGCCCTAGTTTTAGGGCAAGGCACAAACCTAAAAATCAAGCTAGGGCAGGGGGGAGCATGTGGAACTGCCCCATGTGCCCCACATCCACGTACCTGGTAGTCAGGCCTCTCCTTCCTGGCCCACTTTTTCTGCAGTGTCTTCTGTATTCAGGCCTGCATTTCTCAGTCACAGGCCTTTCCAGAAGGCCTGTGCAGCCAAGAACCAAGCTATGGATTCAATCCATAGCTCAATTCTGCAAAACCTGCAAGACCTAAGCTTAGCTCAGTTATGCAAGACCTCTACAGTCAAGAACAGAGCTATGGATTCAACCTATAGCTCAGTACTCGGCTGCAGAGGCCTTCCAGAAAGGTCTGACTGCCAAATGCATGAATGAATGAATGAAGCTGCTCCTTTGGCAGGGTGGGGCTGTCGGTGCCAAAGATGAGTATAAAAGCCACCCCTTCCAAAAATAAGATCTGGTATATGGTGTGTGTGTGTGGGGGAGAGAGAGAGAGAGATCATGCATACATAGATACATGGTATTATGGGATTTAACTAACATTTTCTCAAAATATTTCATTCCATCCTTTGAAATTAACATTATTTTCTGATACTTCTCCCATACAGATTCGAAGAAACTGAATTTCAAGGTACCCACATTCATCATTTTAAGCATTTTATAGGTACATACATAAGACATATACATACCGGACACTCTACTAATCGATGTGCCATATAATTGACCCTTTCCTTCCTCCAAGTAATGTCGGCTGGTGGCCCCCAGGGGGAGGGCATTCTCAGTGGGTGCGCCAGCCCTCTGGAACAGCTTACCAACCGAAATCCGGATGGCCCCCGACCTCCGTACCTTCCGACGCGACTTAAAAACTTTCTTGTTCCAGCAGTCCGGCCTGGCATGATAGCGTTAATTGGGGACCCAGTTTGTTTTCACTATTGTTTTATTATTTTTATTGTTCATCTGTATACCTTCCTTCCTCTGTACACCGCCCCGAGTCCCTCGGGAGAAGGGCGGTTTATAAAAACTAATAAATAAATAAATAAATAAATAAATATGTATATGTATGTGTATGTGTATGTGTGTGTGTGTGTGTGTGTGTGTGTGTGTGTGTGTGTGTGTGTAAGTTTTTCCCCAGTCAGACCAGGTTTTTAAATTAAAAACCCACACAAGAGAAAGCAAGTAAGAATGCAAAGGTCTGAGTAATAGTGATCCAACTAATTCAGATAGTATCTCCAAGATTACATATATGTAATCTTGGAGATACTATCTGAATTAGTTGGATCACTATTACTCAGACCTTTGCATTCTTACTTGCTTTCTCTTGTGTGGGTTTTTAAATACTTTTTCTTTTTAAAAACCTGGTCTTTATTAAGAGGTGTATCAGTAAGCTGCTTACCTTTTTACAGATGTTTCTCAATTCTGCCACCAATAATTTAATTAAGTAGCTTATTAGTAAATTAGGATAGACAGTTCAATCCTAAACTGACTATTTCACACATTCTGCACCTTCCTAAGTTTCAGGTGGCCAGGGCAAACGTATCCTGTTAGGCTGGTCTTCCATTATTTAGAGGTAAGCAAAAGGGGACCCCCCAAAAGGAAGTCCAAAATCTGAAAACCCACACTCGGTCATTGATGAGAGTGTTAGTCAATAAAATGGCTGTATGTTCAGTCTCAATGGAAGAATATTCAGCAGGAATATTATTTTCATTTTAAAAATTATCTTTCACTCATTTATTTTCTATTAGTCTTCTTAATGGGAAGCCAGCTACAGTTTAAATTATTTAAGCAGTTTCAGGAATGGCAGTGAAAGGCAGAAAAAAACATATTTTATAGTTTGTTCAAGCCTAGGCATTTACCCTGCATTTAATCTATCTTTCACCTATGACTTCACCTTTCCTTCTTTCTTTTCCTTGCTAATTACACAGAGGACCTCATTGAACTTATGCCTCCTAGGAGGAGTGTAAGCATGGGCCCCATGAAATCTTATTTAGTGCTGCATTTATATCTTCTCTGACATACTGCATATTAATCTCTTTCTCATCATTTATCCATCTCATTAAGTTATTTTTCCTTACTATTTAAGCCATTCTACATAATATTTAATGTTACTCACTCTATATTGACTTGCCTGCCATTTTTTCACTTTACCACTTAATTGTCCTAAGCTAATTAAGTCCACCAAAACCAAAGCAATGAAGATATACAAGAAACAGTGCCTGCGGTGGCCATAACCAGGCTTAGAAACTGTACTGTTCTTGGGCAAATTCAGTCATGTTGCTTAAAAGCTATGTTACCATAAAAAGCTCATCCCAAACAGCCACTAATATCCTTTTCAAAAATCTTTATAAATAGTTTTGGCAACAAGCCATTCTTCTAACTGGATCAAACTTCGTCATCTGGTAATCCAAAGTCCAGGAAATTCCTAATTTCCCATGAACTCTTGAACAAGGAGATGTTAGCGTTACCCAGTTGGTCCATTACAATTCGCCATGGCCAACTGCCACAGCCAATTCATCATGGCCAGCTAGCCACAGCCACCTTGTCACAGCCAATTTGCATGGCCAACTCACCGTGGGATAACTTGCCATGGGCAATGCGCCATGGGACAACTCGCTGCAGGACAAGAGTTACACTAATATTAAAGAAATGGTGGAATAGAATCATTAAAGAAAGGATGCAAAGAGAGAGACAGAATGAACTGTCAATGGCAAAAATTAAAATAAGCAATTACTGTGCTTGCAAGCAAGCTCTGTGTAATGTGTGAATCTTTCTCTGCCTCTTCTCTCCCATGTAATGTATCACCTGGCCCTCTCTTTTATATGGTTTTTGTCAAAAATTCTTCCTTCCACAACTGTCAGGTTTGCTATCGTGTTGCTTTTCATTGACGGGAAAGGTGGACAGGACACAGTGAGCATTGCAAAGGGTGGAAGGAAAAACAAATAGACAAACAGGAAAAACCACAACAAAACCAGAATACCTATGCTCCTAATACCAATGCACAAGATTATTTGACAGCTTTCCAGTGGCCTCCTTTCAGGGGAACATTCTTCCCTCCAGAATGAGCTTTATCAATCCTAATTAGTATGACTTTTCCTACCAAATATGGCCCATCCTCTGATAGTGATGCACTCCAGATTCCTTCAGTTAAACAATGCCATCTATTAGGACCCCAGAACTGTCCTTATCTGTTGCAGGGTTTCCCCTCTGGAATGAGATTTTCATTGATATCTGTATTGATCCCACTCTATTGGCAATCCTTAAAGACCTGGTTGTTCAACCAGGCCTTAGGTTAGCAGGGTTGAGACCCCTCTTGGATCACATGTGGATATGGTTGACTAGATCTAACACTGATTCTTTTATTTATTTATTTTTTGCAATTATTGCATTCTGTTCTTATGCTGTTACTTTTAGGGCATGCTATCCAGAGTTGGCTGGAGTCAAATGATGCCTAAATTGAATAAATTAAATTAAATTAAATTAATAGCCATGGACCCTAAGCAACGCTATAATCTGGAATCCATCCAGAAGTGAAAATGACTCAATTCAGCAAGACTGTGTTGCAGATTTCCCAAGAGAAATTGTTTGTTAAGGATTGGCAGAATATCAGTGTGTTTCCTTTCATCACAAGGATAAGGGAAAAGAATGGAAAGGACAGAGGCATGCTGTAATCAGGAGGAGGCTGGATGATGGGATACTAAATGAGCCTTTGCAGAGACATAGAGAGACACAGCCTTAGCAAACTGAGGGGTAAGTGGCAGCAAGGAGCAGGTACTATTGCAAAGAGTGTGGGGAGAAAAAGCCAGAAGTATCAGTGGCATGAGGGAAAATTGTTAAGGAGTGGGCCTTGCTGAAGTTTGAGAATCATGCCACCCTGGAAACACCATGTCTCTTATATCACCAGCAACACTATTGACTATCGTACATGACCATCAAGAGAGATATTCTACCTAGTGTATGTAATCTGCTATCGTTCTTGAGGGTACAAATGGAATGACGTTGACAAGGTTCCAACTGATGGAACCAAATAAATCAAAACTCTGAGGCACAAGATCTCCTCAAAGAACATGTTTATTGGATACATGATGTCAGCACAGTTAAAAGTAAAACCAAATCTAAAATCCCCCCAAGAGTAATTCAGTGTAATAGTTCCCACCTGCTATTTAGCCATAAATCACTTTCTGAAAAAAAATACTTGGTGGGCTTTCTGGCAGGACGTCCCTCCTTCTCCACTATGATGTGGGAATGACCTTGATTCCCATGGGATCTATTCATATTTAGACTAACAAAAAATACTTCATTCCCCCTCTTGTGTCAACCTAGACCAACAAAGATGGCTGCAGTCAGTTTCATTGTAGAGTTGACAGACGTATTCTTACTTTAATAATGCTAGCTAATAATAGTCAGGCAAGATGTCCAAACAGAAAATATATCTACCTATCAGATGCACATCTCTTCTGACATGATTTTTTGTGAAGGAACTTTTGAGATGGAACTTTTTGTGAGGGAACTTGTTTACTTCTGTCTGATGGATGAGGAACAGATATCATGCAGGAGAGATAGGAGCAAAGTAATATTATTTTCTGCTGTGAACCAAAGTGAAGCCAACAAGATTATCATATGCTACTCATTTGCACTAAACCCTCTTCTCGATGGGGGGAAAAAACCACAACTTTTGTCATGGTCCAGCTACCTGAATCAAAAGTCCTATAAGATCAGGTTGCATCGGAAGGGTTGAGAGCAAATGGATGCTCATACCAAACCATTTCAGATTCAGAGAGATGGGAGCTACATAGGTAAACTTGCATTTTTACGTGCTTTCAAACTGCTAGGTTGGCAGAAGCTGGGACGAGTAACAGGCGCTCACTCTGTTACGCAGCACTCGGGATTCGACCCGCCAAACTGTCGATCTTCTGATCGACAAGCTCAGCGTCCTAACCCACTGAGCCACCTCGTCCCTTAAGGGAGCTACATAGATACTACTATAAATTCCAAGAAGAAGTGTGAAATAAGTAGGAGAGAATTGGTGCTAACCATTAGCATGGTTACCTGGTTTGGCGGGTGAGAGGAATTTGGTAGTTTTGGTTTATGAGAATGGATGACCAGTGAACTGATTTTCCCTTGTCTTGTATATAAATGTCATCATCATCATTCTAGCCATTGTCTATGATGAAGGATGAAGGCCTCTCCCACATGTTTTCAACCAATATGGTCCTGAGCTTTATTTTGCCAGTTGGTCCCACAATACTTGCTGATGTTGTCACTCCATCTTCTTTTAGGTCTCATTCTATGGAATCCATTCTATACATTCTATAAATGTATCTGTGTGCATTTGTCTTCCTGTTTATATGTGTTTGTTGGAAAGCATGACTGAGAGAGAAGGTAAAAGCCATTTTCCCCCAAGCAAACATGTAATCTACTGTTGCCTGTCCTCCTAACATCACATGGAGCTTTCCTGATTCATGATATAAAGCAGGGGTCCCCAACCCCTGGTCCATGGACTGGTACCTGGCTGTGGCATGCCAGCAACTGGTCCACACAAACAAGCAACCCCCATCTGCGGGATGCAGGCAGCACACAAAAACATGCCCCCCACCCAAGTCTGTGGAAAAACCTCTCTCCATGTAACTGGTCCCTGGTGCCCAAAAGGTTGGAGACCTCTGATATAAACCAAATATGGACCCTAACTGACCCTCAAGATTAGCCAACTGCTCATGAAAATCTATGTCTTAATAGAATTAATTACTCCTGAAGACACAACTAGAATTTTTAGCTACTTTCTTGCTAAAGGCTAATACAATTCTTTCAATTTTGCAAGCATAACGATAAATTGGAGTAATGTTACCCAGAGCATAAAGTTAGTCTGTATCATAAAATATGCTTTTATGTGAAGCTGATAGGGGATACGCAAATGGTCAGTTACATCCTGTCCCATTGATTTTTTTTTCTTCCACAAGAATTTGTGAAATGTGTCATATTCCACTATGTGTGTGTGAAAACTGTAAAGCAATTGATTTAAATATATTCTGTTTTATGGTACTCTGTCTTCGGTAAAACGGCAGATGCAGGGAATAAGAATGTACATAACTTCAAAAATCCACTTTGTTCTACTATCCACTTTTGGCAGTTGAACTAAATCTAACATTCTTTTGAAAGGATTTTTTTTAAAGATCCTAAACAATATTTGCAAACTAGAAAAAAAAGGAATTGTAATGTATAAAGTGGCTATTGGATTTTCTTCAGCTTTAAGCAAAGGCATCACAGTCTTTGCATTGACTTTACCCCTTCACTGGAGCTGTCTTGCATGTAATTGTGAAATGTCATACCTTATTGGTGCTTGCTACCAACGTATGCCAATTTTGTTTGTTCTCAGGCTTTGGATTTTTAAAAACAAAATATTTTTTTTTTACTTTGCTCTAATTAGGATTAAAAAGCATATATATCATGACTCTCCTTTAGCATATCTAAATTAGCAAGTGAATTTATCTCCTTCCATAACTGAAATACATCCTATTTATAGTCTATCTCTACAACTCTTTCACTGAATTCAATGTGCCTGCTCATCTCCAATTTCCCGATACTCCCATGTAACACCTCTACTCCGTGAGCTGCATTGGCTTCCAGTTGTCCTCCGGGTAAGATTCAAGGTGCTGGTTATGACCTATAAAGCCCTAAATGGCATGGGTCCGGGTTACTTACGGGAACATCTGCTGCCGGCATCAACTTCCCTTCGTCCAGTGCGCTCCCACAGAGAGGGACTCCTTAGGGTGCCGTCCGTGAAAGAGTGTCGACTGGTGGCCCCCAGGGGGAGGGTATTCTCTGTGGGCGCGCCAGACCTGTGGAACCGTTTACCGGTGGAGCTCCGGATGGCTCCCGACCTTCGCTCCTTCCGACGTGACCTAAAAACATATTTATTTGAACAATCCGGCCTGGTCTGATGGGTTTAGGGGTATTTTAACGTTTAGTAATTTATTATAATGGGCTATTGTATTTAATATTTTTTTTTAATTTTTATATATTGTATTTTATTGTATTGCCCTGTACACCGCCCTGAGTCCTTCGGGAGAAGGGCGGTATAAAAATTAAATTAAATAAATAAATAAAATAAATAAATTTCTCGTTATTAGAAAACAAAACAAAAACAAATACAGGTTGTCCTCTACTTATGACCACAATAGAGCCCAAAATTTATGTTGTTACATGAGAAATTTTTTAAGTGAGTTTTGCCCCATTTTATGACTTTTGTTGCTGCATTTGTTAATTGAATCACTGCAGTTGTTCAGTTAATAACATGGTGGTTAAGTGAATCTGGCTTCACCTAACTTGACTTTGCTTGTCAGAAGGTCTCAAAAGGTGATCATGGGACCACAAGATACTGCAACTATCATAAATGTGAGTTAATGGTCAAACATCCAAATGTAAATCACAGGATCATCAATGTGAAAAAGGGTCACAAGCAATAGTGGGATTCGGCTAGTTCTCACCACTTTGGTAGAACCGGTAGCTAACTTTTTGTTGTCCAGGCCCAGAATGGGTTTCTGGAAGCGGCATCCACACAGAGAAACTGCTCATAAATTACTTTTTTCAGCACCATCGGAACTTCAAACGATCACTAAACAAATTGTTGTAAGTCAAAGACTACCCGTAACATGTTCTCTTGGACTCTCTGCTTCTGCTCAAAGAGCAGATGGCAATTGTGGTTAGGAGAGCTTTCACTCAACTTTGTATTGTGTTCTTGTCATGTCCCTTCTTCAATAGGGAGGCCTTTCACTTCACTCATGCCCTGGTAATCTCCCTTCTGGACTATTGCAATGTGGTCCACATAGAGCTATCCTTGAAAAGCATCTAGAAGTTTCAACTGGTGCAGAATGCAGCTGCACAAGCAATCTGTAAGGGAGATGGGCAGTTTCTAAATAGGATGTATAAATAATGAATAAATAAACAAAAAGCAGGGAATTCCAAAACTTGTTATGTCTCTTCCAAAATGGAGGTGGCTCGCCATGGTCTTTTTTTTTTAATGACCGATACAACCAGAACAGGGACATACATGGCAAAAACTTTCCTGAGAATTGACAAGAGCTCCATTATCTAGACCAGGGGTAGGGAACCTTGGCTCTTTATGACTTGTGGACTTCAACTCCCAGAATTCCTGAGGCAGCATGCCTGGTTCAGGAATTCTAGTTATTGAAGTCCACAAGTCATAAAAGGGCCAAGGTTCCCTTCCGCTGATCTAGACTAAACTCTTCAGATATAGAATTCCTTTGACTCTTCCAAAGATCAAACAAAAGGTTTAAAATCTACGTTAAATTACAATTTATTTATTTTTTCCTAAGGTGATCTATCATTGGTATTTAACACCAGATATGTTATCTAGAATGTATAAAGGTATTTCAAATGAATGTTGGAAATGCAAATGTAAAGAAGGGACTTTTTATCATTTATGGTGGACATCTGATAAAGCAAAGAAATATTGGAGTAGGATTCATATTCTAATACAGAAGATTCTCAAAGTGAATATAAACACAAACCCAGAAACTTTTCTTTTGGGTTTAATGGAAAAAGATTGGGAGGGTGGGGGGGGAGGAACTTTGGTGTTATATATGTTGGCGGCAGCAGGATTACTTTAAGCATGAAAATGGAAGGATGCTTCAATCCCCACAATGGATGAATAGTTGCAAAAGCTGATGGAGTTAGCAGAGATGGCTAAATTGACTGCTTTGACAAAAGAAAAGAAAAACACACATATTTTTGTTTCTACTTCGAAACCACTTCTGAACTTTGTGCTTGAGGAGGAAAAAAATGAAACTTTGATTTTCTGATTTACTGATTACACAGATCTGTTGTTATAGAAATGGCTAGTTTATACTATTGTGTAAAAGTAAAAAGTTGTGGTCCGATGTTACTGTCTTATTCTACTGCACCAAAGCGAGTTGGAAGTCAATGCCTTTCCTTTTTCCCATTTTCTCTACACTTTTCCTTTTTCCTCCCTTATTTTTCCTATTATTTGCTTTTGTATTTTTGTATTTTATATTATGACTTGACTCTTCCAAAGATCTTGTTAAACCTAGAACTAAGGAGAAACTTCCTGACAGTTAGAACAACTAACCAGTGGAACAACCTGCCTCCAGAAGCTGTGAATGCTCCAACACTGGAAGTTTTTAAGAAGAGACTGGCCAGCCATTTGTCTGAAATGGTATAGGGTTTCCTGCCTGAGCAGGGGGTTGGACTAAATGACCTCCAAGGTCCCTTCCAACTTATTATTATTATAATTCCTTCAGCTACTGTTGCTATGCTTCTTCTTCTACTCTCCTTGAAACTGGATAGATTATCCCAAGGCTAGACAACTTGTGACAGTCCACATGTTGGTGAAGTCCAACTGCCAGAAGCCCTTGATATTGGCTGTGCTTTTTAACAATGCTGGGAGCTATAATTCAGCAACATCTGGAGTGCCACAGATTGCCTACCTGTTGGCTAGTGTGTACATCTTTCCCTTTGTTGCCTTTCAAGCTGAGAATAGAGATAGCAAAGCAGAAAGCAGCAAAAAGAACAAGAGAAATGTATTTATTTAAAAGATTTATATTGATTGCTTTTAACTCCTCTTCCTCCTCCTCCACCACCACCACTTCTGGCAGACTCAACTATTATTATTTGATGCTATAACAAACATAAAACATGGATGATGTTACCCCGTTTGGTAATGAAACACGTTCAAGAAAAACACCAAGCATCAAGGATCCCACAATCATAAAATAGGAGATACAGAAAAACAATAAAACAAAAACTATGTACCTTAATTATGCTTTTGGGATGGCCCACAGCAGATCAGCTGCTCTCCTTCCATACTGTCTACTGACACAATCGTATCCCAGTTCCTTAGTAGAAAGCCAGGTTTTAACAGCCTTCCAAAAGACTTGACGAGTAGAGGGCCTGTCAAATCACCTGTGGGAGGGTGTTCCAGAAAGTTGAGGCAGCCACAGAAAAGGCACATTTCGGAGGTCCCAATAGATGCAAGAAGATAGAGCATACCCAGCCAATCTTATCTAGTGGGGTGGGCAGATATTCTTAGGGAGGGGAAGTCTCACAAATAACTAGACCTGTGCCATGTACGGTTACTAACATTTCTATGCTTTTTTTAAAAAATAAAATAAACATAGTACAAATGAGACCCATGTTGCAAGGTAATGTATGCATGTATTTATTTATTTATTTATTTATTTATTTATATTGCATATTTCTGAATCATCCCTCACCCATATCGATGGGAAAAGGTAAAGATCTTACATCTAGATTCCAGTGTAATTTTTCATAACTCTATATTTGCAAGCATTTGTAAAATCAGGGAACATTCATATCTTTCAGACATAAGAAACTTTCCAGTCCAGCAGCCCATGCCTTTCAGTGTCCAATTCCTTCTTGCAATGCAAGGATTTTCATATTTTTGACTATGTACTTAAAATGGAATAGCAAAAGAAGGGGAGAATAAAGAACAATAACCCTAATTAATCATCTACTGTAGTCTCTACTGTTTCCCCTTCATGGATTACTGCCTTATTGTGGCAAAGGGGCTTGCATAATTCAGTGAAGCTACAAGCTATGCCATGCAGGGCCACTCAAGACAGACAGGTCATAGCAGAGAGTTCTGACAAAATGTGATCCACTGGAGAAGGAAATGGCAACCCACTCCAGTATCTTTGCCATGAAAACCCCATGGACACTACCAAAAGGCAAAAAGATATGATGCTGGAAGATGAGCCCCTCAGGTTGGAAGGTGTCCAATATGCTACTGGGGAAGAGTACTAGTACTAGTACTAGTAGCGCCAGAAAGAATGAAGCGACTGGGCCAAAGCCGAAAAGACGCTCAGCTGTGGATGTATCTGGTGGTGAAAGGAAAGTCCGATGCTGTAAATATTTTTTCTCCATAGGAACCTGGAATGTAAGATCCATGAATCAAGGCAAGCTGGACGTGGTCAAACAAGAGATGACAAGACTGAACATCGACATCTTAGGAATCAGCAAACTAAAATGGACAGGAATGGGTGAATTTAATTCAGATGACCATCAGGTATACTACTGTGGGCAAGAATCCCTCAGAAGAAATGGAGTAGCCTTTATAGTCAATAAAAGAGTAGGAAAAGCAATACTGGGATACAATCCCCAAAATGACAGAATGATCTCAGTTTGAATCCAAGGCAAAGCATTCAATATCAAAGTAGTCCAAGTCTATGCCCCAACCATCGGTGCTGAAGAGGATGAAATTGACCGGTTCTATGAAGCCCTACAGCACCTTATAGAACTAACACCCAAAAATGATGTCCTTATCATCATGGGGGATTGGAATGCTAAAGTAGGAAGCCAAAAGATAATTGGAATAACAGGCAAGTTCGGCCTTGGAATACA
The DNA here is from genome assembly GCF_964194415.1 of Vipera berus. NCBI lineage: Eukaryota > Metazoa > Chordata > Lepidosauria > Squamata > Viperidae > Vipera > Vipera berus. Next base: position 233,568,521 of record NC_138202.1, read on the forward strand.
AAATGAAGCAGGGCACAGGGTGATAGAATTTTCTCAAGAGAATATGATAGTCATAGCAAACACTCTTTTCCAACAACCCAAGAGACAGCTGTACACATGCATCTCACCAGACGGTCAACACAGAAATCAGATTGACTATGTGCTCTGCAGCCAAAGATGGAGAAGCTCTATACAGTCAGTAAAAACAAGACCACGAGCTGACTGGCTCAGACCATGAGCTTCTCGTTGCAAAATTTAGGCTTAAACTGAAGAAAGTAGGGAAAAGCACTAGGCCACTCAGGTATGAACTAAATCATACCCCTGACAAATATACAGTAGAGGTGACAAATAGATTTAAGGAATTAGATCTGATGGACAAAGTGCCTGAAGAACTATGGACAGAGGTTCACAACATTGTACAAGAGGTAGCAACTAAGAGATAAGAATGCATTCTTAAATGAACAGTGCAAAGAAACAGAAGAAAAAAATAGAATAGGGGGGACTAGAGATCTCTTCAAGAAAATTGGAGAGATGAAGGGAACGTTTCATGCAAAAATGGGCATGATAAAGGACCAAAATGGCAGGGACCTAACACAGGCAGAAGAGATTAAGAAGAGGTGGCAAAATTACACAGGAGAACTATACAAGAACGAGCTTAATGTCCCTGATAACCACAAAGACGTGGTCACTGACCTCCAGCCAGACATCCTAGAATGTGAAGCAACAACAAAGCTAGTGGAGGTGACAGTATTCCAGCTGAGCTATTCAAAATCTTAAAAGATGATGCAGTAAAAGTGCTACACTCAATTTGCCAGCAAATTTGGAAAACTCAACAGTGGCCACAGGATTGGAAAAGATCAGTTTACATTCCAATTCCAAAGAAAGGCAGGGCCAAAGAATGTTCAAAGTATCGCACCATTGCACTCATTTCACATGTTAGTAAAGTTATGCTTAAAATCCTACAAGCTAGACTCAGCAGTATGTGGATCGAGAACTACCAGAAGTACAGGCAGGATTTCGAAGAGGCAGAGGAACTAAAGATCAAATTGCCAACATACACTGGATCATGGAGAAAGCTAGAGAGTTCCAGAAAAACATCTACTTCTGCTTCATTGACTATGCTAAAGCATTTGATTGTGTGGATCACAACAAACTGTGGCAAGTTCTTAAAGAGATGGGAGTACCAGACCATCTTATTTGTCTCTTGAGAAACCTATATGCAGGTCAAGAAGCAACAGTGAGAATTGGACACAGAACCACTGATTGGTTCATGAGAAAGGCAGGGCTAGATGAATCAAAAGTTGGAATTAAGATTGCTGGGAGAAATATCATCAACCTAAGATATGCAGATGATACCACTCTAATGGCAGAAAGTGAAGAGGAACTAAAGAGCCTCTTTCTGCGAGAGAAGAAGGAGAGTGCAAAAGTTGGGTTTAAACTAAACATTAGGAAAACCAAGATCATGGCATCTGGCCCTCTCAATTCCTGGCAAATAGATGGGGAAGAAATGGAGGTAGTCACAGATTTTATTTTCCTGGGCTCCAAGATCACCGCAGACGGGGACTGCAACCAAGAAATTAAGAGATGCTTGCTCCTGGGGAGGATAGCCATGGCAAATCTAGACACCACACTAAAAAACAGAGACATCACCCTGTCAACAAAAGTGTGTATAGTGAAGGCTGTGTTTTTCCCAGTTGCAATGTATGGCTGTGAAAGTTGGACCATAAGAAAGTCTGAGTGCCAAAGAATTGAGGCCTTTGAACTCTGGTGCTGGAGAAGACTCCTGCGAGTCCCTTGGACTGCAAGTCGTTCAGACCGGTCAGTCCTAGAGGAGATCAATCCTGACTGCTTTTTAGAAGGCCAGATCTTGAAGTTGAAACTCAAATACTTTGGCCACCTAATGAGAAGGAAGGACTCACTGGAGAAGAGCCTAATGCTGGGAAAGGTTGAGGGCAAGAGAAGAAGGGGACGACAGAGAATGAGGTGGCTGGATGGAGTCACTGAAGCAGTAGGCATGAGCCTAAGTGGACTCCAGAAGATGGTAGAGGACAGGAAGGCCTGGAGGAATGTTGTCCATGGGGTTGTGATGGGTTGGACACGACTTCACAACTAACAACAACAACAATACTATGTTTAGCATTTGCAATCTCATATGCATCTATTCAGAACTAAGTCTACTCACAACACACCTAGCAGCCTGATAATAATTCTGATTCTTTATTAAGAGTGCAACTGAACCCTGGCATATAATACCGATAGACATTTCAAATCTCTTACAGCATATCGGCCAAGTATTTTTGATCAAAAACATAACCTCCCGCCTCCCCCCCAAAAAAATGCCTTTAACATTTCTCTCTTTTCTTCTTAAATGTAAGCATAGAAATGTGATTCTCACATCAGGTCAGTTTTTCTTGTTCATGTACTGAAAATCCTCTTTTATGGCAGCACTGTGACATGTATTACACTCGATTGGACTTCTCATTGTAGCAAGCAGAAAGCTTGAAAGGGAAAGTCTGAACTTGCTGAACTCTACTGGGATACCACTTGCAATGCTCCTTACAGGGAGATAACAGCTCTTTTGTCTGTGACATAATATCTTAATTTGAAAAAGGACATTGGGTGTTTTTTTATTTTTTTATTTTTTTTTTGACAGTCTGGCACATGTGTCCTATCTATAGTTGAGTGCTTTGGGGGCCTCTTTCTCTCTCAGAGGATTTGCTCACCCTGCAATAGTCTCTATTTATAGGCTTTTATCTGAATAGTATCCATCAGCTTTGCAAGATGACATCATTAGTGTACCTTAGACTCAGCTGAATGCTTGCAATATCACCTTTTTATTATTTATCTTAGGGCATTCCCCCCCCTCCAGCACTGAGTTAGATTTTTTTTCTCCCACAAGGATCTGTCGAAAGAGTGAAATATTTGAGGTGCAATACATAATGAGTGAAAAACCAGAGTCAATAGAACTCCAGCAAATGACCATGATTGAGTTGTGTGGGGTTGAGGAGAGTGTTTAGGATGGTAGTTTAGGAGAGTGCATGCTGCCATCCAATAGCTCAGGATCACAACCAAAGAAGAGAGTTGTTTTTTTAGGATATACATTCCATCCAGAGAGCTAGAGAGCAATTATTAAGGGTCCTCATTTATCAGGAGGTGAGACAGAAAAGGATCTGGGCAATCTGGATAATATATTTGTCCCCCCCCCCCCAATGAAACAACTTGTCCTTCCAGGTGAGGAATGATTACCACTTTGAGGAGTCCTTGGTGCTCTCTGATCTTGGTTGTTTTCTTGCACACATTTCATTACCCAAACTAGCTAACATTATCAGTGCTGATGATAAGCACTGATGATGTTGCCTAGCTTGGATAACAAAATGTCTGCAAGCAAACAACCAAGACCAGAGAACACCAGGACCCCTCATTTCAATCCTGAACTCTAAATATTCTCCTTTATTGATTACCATTTCCAAGGCTTACCAGAGGTTGTTGAACATCTGGCTATTCCTGAAGGCCTTTGGGGACTGACTGTAAAACCACTAGCATCCATATATGGCACTTAATCGATTTAACATAATGTACATATTTATTATTATGTCAAAATCTGTAAACCATCTGTGCAAGCCATGGGGTACCCTGTGACACCATAGACACAAAAGTTGGTTTTTAAAGATGCAGATTAGGAAGAGTATTGATCCCTTTGAACTTTGGTGTTGGAGAAGTCCCCTGAGAATATCATGGGCAGTCATGAAAACAAACAGATCATTGAACAAATCAAACCAGGATTCTTACTTGAGGCACAAATGGCCAGTCTCAAATTATCCTATTTTGGACACATTATGTAAAGACATAGATCTCTGAGAAAGGTGATAAGAAAGGTAGAAGGAAAAAGAAGAAGGTGGATGGACTTAGTTATAGTGGTGATGAGTGTACCATTAGGACACTTAAAAGACAGGTTACGGACAGATTGTCATGAAGAAAGTCTTATCTATATGGTCCACTACAAGTTGAAAATAACTTGATGGCACACAATCAATCAAGCTATCTAGAACTCACCAAGACTGAAGTGGTGGATATATTGCATAAATAAACAAATAAATTAATTATATTTAACCACGTGGGAAGCCTTATAAAGGGAATATTTACAGTATTACTCTCTGGCATATTTAGGAGCCACTCTCCCCCCAAAAAAAACCCAAAAACAAAAAACAAAAAAAAACCAGGTGCAGTGGCTCAGTGACATAAAAGAGAAGGTCTATGTTCTGGAGGTTTGAGTCCTACTATTGTGTGATGGAGTGAGTTCCCATCACTTATATCACCTGCTGCCAACCTAGCACTTCGGAAGCATGTAAATGCAAGTAGATAAATAGGTACCACTTCAGTGGGAAGGTAATAGTGTTTCATGTTTTGTCTTACACTCTGCACTGCAGCATGATGTCATGCTGGACACATGACTGCAGAAACATCTTTGGCCAGTGCTGGCTCATTGGCTTACAGAAATGGAGATGAGCACTGCCCCTAAAGTTGGCTACAACTAGTGGAGTAAAATCTGCAGAGACCCCTTTACCCTTTTTTACCATACCAAAGCACCACCAGTAAAAAAGTGGCACTGTCTAGTGTTTTTTGCTCATATTGTCCAAGGGCAACAATCCATTTGTATTATTTTTCTGAAAAGCTTGTTATCTTCCAGAGGAGACCTACACAGGATTTCAGATCATGCTGCCTGCTGCCATGCACATGGCATAAGTACTTTACATAGGCCAGGGAATATTATATAGCCTGAAATGCTTTACCCCCTCAAAAAAAAATAATATAAAGAGAAACAGATTGTGTTTAGTGTGGACATAGCACTAAGACATTGTCTGGACAGTCTCTGCTATTGTGAAACAGTTGCTAGATTGGAACTGTTAAAAGCAACTGCAGAAACTGCAGGACAATTGTAGCCTGGGGATGTGGTTTTATCTAGGTAGAGTCATAAATGTATTGTATTTGTGTCTTGCTTAGGAGAGACAATAAAACCTTGCCTTACTTCCTGACTACTGTATCTTCTAAGCTTGTCATGAGATTGCTCTCACTCGCTCGCTCTCTTTTTTTAAAGGATTCGATGGCTTAATTACTTCTTAAATAATCCACAGTCCATGAGAACTGCTCTAGGAAGAGCATTTCATATCATTGTCTGCTTTTAGTGAAAGCCTGGAGAAAAATTGGAAGAGTCCTTTAAAGTAACAGCTGGGGTTTCTGAGGCCAGAGATTGCTATTATTACTTTACCCCTTTTGGACAGAATAATATACTTCCTAGCTGCTTTGTAGTGATCAATTTGTAAGGCTAGCAGGATGGAGTTTAGGCTGTTTTATGAATCATCTATCTATCTATCTATCTATCTATCTATCTATCTATCTATCTATCTATCTATCATCTATCTATCTATCTATCTATCTATTGTGTGTCAACATATTGTGGTTATTTTTTTCTCCCAATTATTTTTTTACTTTCACAATAAATCCCTTCATAAATTGGATTACAGTTTACTTGTTTCTTTTTTACAAAGTATACCATAGCTACTTTAGCTGTAGAAAAAACAACTCTAATAACTTTAATAGCAAATTTATTTATTTAATAGTTGTATTGCAGTTCTTTATTTCCTTCTTTTCAAGAGCATGACTCTGCCAAAGAAAGAAATATTTTACAAAAAATATAAACAAGTGTATATAAGCATTGCATGCCTTTTAATAAAACTCCAAGCTTTTAATACCTTTTCTCCAAGCCATATAACCATAATGAAACAGAGGGAAAAGAAAATTCAGCTGAAGTGGTTGCCTCTTGCATTCCTCTTTTCTCTTTGGAGATCTTATTTTTTTTTTTTAAAAAAGAAACAAGTTTTATTAATTTTCTAATTTTACATCCAAATATTTATGAAGCAATGTGGTTATTGGGTAGTCAAAAGTCCGATAACAGAGTCTTTTTGTACATAGCTCAGGTTATATCAACAAAAATTTCCTCTCCAATTCCCTTAGTTCACAGGTCGGCAACCTGCGGCTCCGGAGCCGCATGCGGCTCTTTGAGCCGTCTCTTGCGGCTCCCAGCCGCCCGGTGCGCGCACACCTCTTCCAACGGGCAGTGGTGCGCGCGCACCTCTCCAAATGGAGAGTGGCACCGCCCGTTTGGAGAGGTGCGCGCGCACCTCCCCGAATGGGCGGAGGTGCGCGCGCACCTCCCCAAACCTTTGGAGAGGTGCGCGCGTACCTCCGCGCGAATGGGCAGCGGTGCCGCTCTTTCAGGAAGCTGCCGCGGCCCGTCTTGTGAAGCTGCCGAAAGCGGCAGCTTAGCAGACGGGCCGCGGCAGCTTCCTCAAAGAGCGGCGCCCCTGCCCATTCCGAGAGGTGCGCGCGCACCTCTCCGAACGACCGGAGTTGCGCGCGCACCTCCCCAAACCTTTGGGGAGGTGCGCGCGTACCTCCGCGCGAATGGGCAGCGGTGCCGCTCTTTCAGGAAGCTGCCGCGGCCCGTCTTGTGAAGCTGCCGAAAGCGGCAGCTTAGCAGACGGGCCGCGGCAGCTTCCTCAAAGAGCGGCGCCCCTGCCCATTCCGAGAGGTGCGCGCGCACCTCTCCGAACGACCGGAGTTGCGCGCGCACCTCCCCAAACCTTTGGGGAGGTGCACGCGTACCTCCGCGCGAACGGGCAGCGGTGCCGCTCTTTGAGGAAGCTGCCGCTTTCGGCAGCTTCCTCAAAGAGCGGCGCCGCTGCCCCTTCGCACGGAGGTACGCGCGCACCTCCGGTCGTTCGGAGAGGTGCGCGCGCACCTCTCGGAATGGGCAGGGGCGCCTCTCTTTTTGAGGAAGCTGCCACGGCCCGTCTGCGAAGCTGCCGAAAGCGGCAGCTTCGAAGACGGGCCGCGGCAGCTTCCTCAAAGAGCGGCACCGCTGCCCATTCGCGCGGAGGTACGCGCGCACCTCCGGTCGTTCGGAGAGGTGCGCGCGCACCTCTCGGAATGGGCAGGGGCGCCGCTCTTTGAGGAAGCTGCCACGGGCCCGTCTGCAAAGCTGCCGAAAGCGGCAGCTTTGCAGACGGGCCGTCGCCATCGGGCAACCGGGAACCGGTTCCATCTCATTTTTAAAAAAATGGCAGCTGCGTGCGTCCGCGCATGCGCAAAAAACCTTTTTGCGCATGCGCGTGCATGGACACACGCACGCGGCTCCCTCTTTTTTTAATTTGTGATGGAACCGGTTCCCAGTGGCTCTTTTTCTTTTTTAGGTTGCCGACCCCTGCCTTAGTTACAGTATCATAATCAAAATAATACATTTCTAGTTGTGACCCAAACAATTAAAGCTAATTTCAATACAGTGCTCCAAATCAGCCTACAGTATTTAAAAGAGTTAATTTTTGGGTAGCCCACATTTCCCCTATTTCATTATATAGTAATTATCATATCTGAAATACATACATTATTCATTTAGGTAGATACTTACTTTGTTTCAGAAATGTATTCTGTTTATCATCTTAGTAGTTCATCAATTATTGAAAAGATATCTTCTGTTATATCATTCCAAATTCTGTAATATAATTCAAAGATATATTCTAGTAGCTAATTTTCATTTCCTTTAAAAATCTAGATCCTAAATATAAAATCAATTTATATCTTTTAAAGATTTCCCTTAGCCCATTAAAATAAGTTTTAAGCTCTGTCATTACAAATTCCAGGAGAGAGAAAATCCATTTTTAAAAAATCTAACTCTAGCTTTCTTTATGTGCCAAGCAGGCTTCCATATCAGTGCCTTTCGATTCTCAAATATGTCTCCCTTCATTCCTACGTTGTTTGCATCCAGGGAGACCATCCAGTTGTCAATTTTTCAAAGAGAATGACCCCTTTATAATCATTGGATTGTTGCTCTAATAGAACAAATCCCCATGTTTGGTGTAGTATAGTTGTCATTAGCTCAGTCTGGTCTTCTTCTTCTTCCAGTCCCATCTGGCTTGGGTAGGAGGTCATGTCCGGTGTTATAATTAATGTTTGGTTGGCTAGATTCTCAATGTACTGTATTTGAATGTCTTTGGCATCCTCTATCTTAGTGTTACTTTTTTCAGCTTCTGTTGTTTTTTGAATTGTAGATTTTATAGATGAAATCAAGATTTGGGCATCAAGGCTCTCAGTAGATTGTATTTGTTGTTCTTTAATGTTTTGATGTTAATTTCCTCCTCTTCTGCTGGTTTTTGGATTGTCGATTCATCAGTTGGAATCAGGATTTCATTTGGTGAGTTTAAGCTGTCACATTTATCTTTCAGTCTGGCTTTCATTTGCTCAGTCATTGCCAGGATTGTTTCAAGTATAAGTTTATAATCAAGTGGTGGATGATATTCCTCCATTTATTTGATGTTTACAGATAGGTCTTTAGTGGAGGCTATTTTGATAAAAGTCAGTAAATGTCAACCTCCACTATTCCTAGAAGTTGTTTTTCAGTGCCAGGTGTTCCCAATTCTTATTTTTGAAGATACTGTCAAGGACAGAGAGTTACAGCCAAGGCTCACAATAAAGAAAATATTTACTTGCTATACCAGGTTTCACCACAGGATGTCCTCAGTATCATTTAAGATCTTTTTCCAGACTCATATAAGGCTTTTATCCAAATTATCCATTTTTTCCCTTCTTTCACAGCTTGAAAAGTAGTTAGGGTAGTAGGTCCCATAGAAATAAAAACTTTCTAATAGCCCCAAAATTCTGAAAGTACAAGTAAGTTTGCTTAATTATTTAACTTAGTTATTGCCTTTTTTTAAGGCTTCAAAATTTCAGGTCCCCAAGTAGGCAGCCACCGCTCTTTCAAGAGAGGGGGATTTTTTTTCAAAAAAGTCCCACAGGAAAATAATTAGGGAAGTAAGAAAGGTAAGATCTCACCCAAATCCTCCAGATTGCTTCGTTGTGCTTGATGGTGATTTTGGCTTTTGGCAGGGAGCGGCTTAATGATTGGCCATATTAATGGCCGATCTTTTCTTCTTCGGGTCAGAGGAGCTGCTCTGGATCAAACAGAGGGATGCTGCCCTTCTGTGATCACAAGGAGGGCCTCCTCATGGTGGTCGGCCCTCCAGGGCAACTTTTGACCCTTTCCAGGGTCCTCCAATGAAGAAAAACCAGACGGCAGGGAGAGTGTCCTTCTTGCACATCCGCTGGCACCGCACGCGCAAACCGGAAGCCCTGGAGATCTTAATTTTGAGTGGTCTAATTTGGGTTTTCCAACCTAAATTCCCCATCAGGAGAACTTTATAGGGTTCCATGAGAAATAAGATTGAAAAGTTACAAGTTTTCTAAGGTATAGCAGAATGTCACTTACCTGCATCATTATGAAATGTTTTGAGAGGCTGACAAAGGACATTATTGTATCCAGCCTTCCTTCAGCGTTTGACTTGCTTCAGTTTGCTTACCATCCAAATTGCTCTACAAAGGATGCTATTTCTTATGTTCTCCATCTGAGCATGGTGCACTTAAAGGAAAAAAAATACTTATGTGCAAATGCTGTTTTTCAACTTCAGTTTGGCATTTTATACAATTGTTCCTCAGCATCTATTAGACAAACTGGGCCTTTTAGGCTTTAATACTTCTTTGTGCAACTGGATTCTTGATTTTCTTATTGTTAGGTCCCAGTATATGTGAGTTGTGACTAATATTTCTAATACCATTTTCATGTGTACAGGTTCTCCTCAGGGCTGCATCATAGGTTCGCTGTTGACCCATGACTATTGTGCAAAGTTTGCCACCAACCATATTGTGAAATATGCAGATGATATAACAGTAGTGGGCCTTATTCAGGATGAGAATGAGAGTACTTACAGCAAGAAAGTAGAGGGGTCTGGTGAACTGGTGTAATAAAAACAACCTCATCTTAAATGTAGGAAAAACTAAAGAGACCATTGTCAATTTCAGAAAAGGCAGGCACAGCCACACATCTCTGTGTATTAATGATTCACCTGTGGAAATGGTTCGCAGTATCAGGTTTCTCGGTGTGCAGCTAACGAGTAGGCTAGCTTGGTCACTCAACAGTGAGATACTGGTGAAGTGGGCATAGCAGCGCCCGCATTTTCTGCATCACATGAGAAAAGTACATCTTCCTTCCCCTGTCCTTAATGCTTTGTATTGAGGGACAATTGAGAGCATCCTGCCACATTGGAAGCATCATTTGGAAGCATTACTACTTCAGATAGGAAGAGGGTGCAGAGAGTGGTGAGGATGGCAGAAAAGATTATTGGTACTTCACTTCCTTCTATAGCATAGAAGTGATGCTTGAGCAGGGTCCACAGTAATGTTTGGAATGCTACACATCCTTTTCATGACCTGTTTTCCTTGCTACCTTCTGGGAGGAAGCTTCGTGGTATCTGAAGGAAAACATATAGATTCAGTCACAGTTTTGTTGTATATAGTATCAATTTTGTGAACTCTCAAGTTTTCTCTTTCCACTACGTATTCAAAATGGACAGTGATCAATACACAAACACACACACACACACACACACACATTCACAGTAAAAAATGACAATAAAGGTTATCTTATCTAAAGTCAATGGTCATCCAGAAGCTAATTGGTTCTCATCATTGCTTATTGCTTTGTCTCTTCATTAGAGATTCTGTGATTTTCTTTTTAAGCTAACATGTTTTAATGCTCAAAACAATGTTTGAAAACTCCTAATCCAATGTATGTGCTCATGAGACATAAAACAATTTTTTCACAAAAGGTAAGACAAATGCATTTTAAAACCAAATTTACTCCCAAAGGCAATTGTCTATTTAAGAAATGGAGAACAGCTATACTGCCAAAGATAACTGAAAGTTATAAGAATTGCTAATAGGAATTTGCAAGTCTTATATGGGCATATAGTGTTCTCCCATGTGGTGGTGTGGTGAGGTGTTGGTGATGGCAGTTATGCAAGATCTACAGCTACATTTCTGCCAATTGATTTATTAAAGCCGTGGGGGTACAGTGGTTAGAAAGTAGTATTGCAGGCTGACTCTGCCCACTGCCAGGAGTTCGATCCTGACCGGTTCAAGGTTGACTCCCCTCTTTCTAAGGTCAGTAAAATGAGGACCCAGATAAGTAAGGGCAAAATGCTGATTCTGCAAACTGCTTAGAGAGTGCTGCAAAGCACTAGGGAGCAGTATATAAGTCTAAGTGTTATTGCTATTTTTATATTTAGATGTCACCCATCTCATTTTGCAAAGGAACTCAAAACAATTTATATCCAGCTTTTGTGCACCAAACCGAGAAATTTATAAAAATGTCCCTTTCTGCCCTTTTTTGTGCATTGTAATTTCTCAGTGACTTAACAAAAATGATTCAGTTGACTTTGACCTTTTATATATCATGAACTCCTCAGTTTTAAAGTCTAAATGTAAACTCTGGAAATGATTTCAATTTGGTCTTATACTTGCAGTTAGTTTGATTCTCGGGGTTTATATTTGTACTGTATTTAAATTGTCTTGTTTACTGTAAGTCATCCAGTAAATTTTAAATCAAAGGGTGGCATAAAAATGGATTAAAGATAGAAAAACTCTTTCCTGGTCTATATCAATAGCTCAACTTATAATGATGAAGCTAACTGCTGCTTTCTTCCTTGGATACCAACACTGATGGGTCAAGTATTTTACAAGATTTTTAAAAAGTGGTTGGTGATTAATTTAATATGTTCCACCAAGGACTTTTCACTTCCAGACTACCTTATTGTTTATCTTTTAATCATGATGATAGAGCAGTAGAAAACTCATCTCTGTTGAGTATTAACCAGATCCATTTAATTAGGCCAGGCCCTGCCTACCTAATAATTCTCCATGAAATCTTATACTCCCTGTTGGAGATTAATGCTTGTTTGTTTTTCTTTCTTTTGCCTTTTGTATCACAAACAGGAATTGAGAAAATAATCAAGGATGGGGTTTTTTTATAGCGTGAGGCGCCAATAACACATTTCCCTCTTAAAATACTGTGGGAAGTGAGCATTTTCTAGTGTTCCTAACACCCAATGACTTTCATTGACTTATTATGCCTGGAAGAAAATTGAGCAGAATGTTTCTCTCAAAGTGTAATGTTGCCAAGGTTGCTTTCTTTTATTAATCTTTTCCTTCTATATTTGGCAAAGATGGATATCACTGTTTTTCACTTCGTGCCAGTGAAGAATTAAGTCCTATTTTTCCCTCTAGATATTTGTTGCTATAATCTCTTTCAATGAGTATCTAAAAAGTCCCCCTTACCACAGGCTAGATCAAAATATAAGCAACTCCATTTTCTAACCATTTTATGTTGCTTTGGTCATACACAGAACTTTTCTAGTGTCATTTCTTTAGTGGAGGCAGTTTGAAAGAAAATAAGGGTCTTGTTTTTGATGAATTTGCATATTTCAGGAGATTTCTTTTTTAGATGCCATTATTCAACTAATGCCTATGAAAGTGCTAGTTTTCAATGGCTTTACAGTAATACTGCAGTTGACTTTCTAGCCTCATGCTGACTCTCTGAGGCTTGACTGGACAGTAGAAGAGGCTCAGTGGTTTAATGATGCTGGAGATCATCTCAGCTTTGGTGGTTCATGTCCTAGCTCTGCATGGCAGGGTGAGCTCCTGTCACCTACCTCAGCTTCCTTCCACCTAACAGTTCGAAAGCATGTTCTATGTGAGCAGATAGATAGGCACCACTTTGGTGAGGAGACGAGCTGGCGCTCTGTGCAGACAGTCAGATTTCTGAAGGCCCTGAACTTTCTCTGTTTTGGTGCCTGCTTGCAAGGGAGCTCCAGAAAGGGAGGGGACCTTTGATGCTGCTGCAAGAAGAGCCAGCTGCTTGTCTTTCTCTCTGGTGCAAAATCAGCTCACACTTCTGTGGCACCCCTTGGGAAGCACACAAGTGTGTCCTATAACAGGGCTGGAACCTTGCAAGCCAAACTGCAATAGCATTGTGGTCCCCTGGCTATTGTAAGAATTCCATACACTAATAATAATGCTGGACGGTAATTCTTCATCTTTTCTTCTTTTAAGAAGCTAGCAGAAGTGCAGTTTCTGCCTGCCCCAGGCCAAGACTGGGTCTTTGACATGTCATCACTGGAACTCAACTTCACTTCTAAGATTGTGCATTAATGAGGAAGTAATGATGCAAGAAGTGAACTACCTGTACCAATTAAGATAGCACGGGCTCATCATTGAGCAGCAACCAAAAGAAGCTAACATCTTACAAAGAATATATCATTACTTTCCATAATAGGAGGTAGATTCAATTTTGGGTTAAAAAACAAAACAAAACTGTCTCACAGATAATGAAGATTATCCAAATCTATATCTGTTAGGCTTCAGGCATGGTAACAGAGATTCTTTTTTACTCCATTTAGGCTGGGACATACTGCCATATCGAAGGTTTGTTCCCAAGCTCAGTATCACTGAAAACATTAATTGGTATTCCCATTTTCCACTGAAATTAAAGGAAGCTATTCACACCTTAAATCAGCATCTGAAACAAGCAAAGGATTGAGAGGGGGAAATTGAAGTTCAGGTCAGAAGTCTTTCTGATCAACTATTAGGCAGGTCTAGAAAAAGAAAAAAAGTCTATTTCAGACTTCATCTTTTTTTTACTGTATTTATTTTTTTTTACATTTTGAACCGCCCTTCTCCCTCACTCGGTGAAATATGAAAACAATATATATGAATTAAAAATTTAGTTAAAAGGTGAAGGGAGGGCTTTCAGAGCACTAGTGAGCCCCAAGGCTGTGTGCTCCTGTGAGCATCCCAGGTGAGGCCACAGAGCTATGTTTTTGACTCATTTTCATCATATAGTAGTCCTGGACTTGCAACAATTCATTTAGTGACCACTCAAGGTTACAACAGCACTGAAACAAGCCACCGTTGCAGCATACCCATGGTCACATAATCAAAATTTGGACACTTGGCAAATGTATTTATGATGGTTGCAGTATCCTGGGGGTCATGTGATCACCTTTTGTGAACTTCTGACAAGCAAGGTCAATGGAGAAGACAGATTCACTTAACAAACTTTGTTACTAACTTAACAACTGCAATGATTCAGTTAACATCTGTAGCAAAAAAGGTTGTTAAATGGGGCAAAACTCACTTAACAGCTGTCTCACTTAGCAACAGGGTTCAATTGTGGTCATATGTTGAGGACTATCCATATGTTGGTTTCTCCTAAAAACTGAAGATTCCCAGGCTTTCCAGACAGGAAATCAATATTTTCTCTTAGATATGCTCCCACTCAACTGGGCAAGAATAGCAAAAGCAAGAGCACTGAGACTTCAACACCACTTCATAGTGTTTACAGACTTCTCTAAGTGGTTCCCAGAGTCAGCCTATTGCCTCAATAATCTGGGTCTGCATTTTACTGGTCTAAAAAGGATGGAAGGGTGAGTCAACCTTGAGCGGCCAGGATTAAACTCCTGGCTCTGGGCAGAATTAGCCTGCCATACTGCATTCTAACCACTGTGCCACCATAACTCTGAGAAAAAGATCCCCTCTCACTTTCTTCTTGAACATCTTAAAAAGGTTTTGTCCTGTTGAAACCAGTTAAGATCAGTAGCTGTGGAGCAAGCAACAAGGTAGAGTCAAGAGAAGGGAAGAAATGTCTGGTGAGCACTGTGTTGAAAATATTATTTTAGTTTCTGCATACTTATGTCTGATTGGTGGCGCAGTGGTGAGAATGCAGTACTGCAGGCTACTTCTGCTGACTGCCTGCTGCCAGCAGTCAGCAGATCGAGTCTCACTGGCTCAAGGTTGACTTACCTTCCAAGGTCAGTAAACTGAGGAACCAGATTGTTGGGGGCAATAGGCTGACTCTGTAAACTACTTAGAGAGAGCTGTAAAGCCCTGTGAAGTGGTATATAAGTCTCAGTGCTATTGCTATTGCTTTATTGACTCTGATAGCCATTGTCACTATGCAAGCACATCCTATTAAAATAATTGGGGATCACTATTAGCAGTTTCCCAGATTCCTTACATATCCAGACCATATTGTGGTCTTGCCCAGAATACCATTGTCGGTACCTCTCTATTTAGTTCCCTTTAGCAGCTGCTTTGCAATTAACTGTTTTAGTGTGTGACTATCTGAACTTAAAAAAAAATAATAAAGTGTTATATTTTCCTTCTTCTTCTTTTTGATAACAATGATTTTGTACTATAAATTGTCCTTATTATCCAGCCTCCAAAACACAAGAGTTGCTCTGTGAGTGAGTGAAACAGGCGGTCTCTAAATTTGATAAATAAAATAAATGTTCCTTTTGCTAGTCTCATGCTCTAAAAACTCTAGGCCCAGGAACTGGAACTACAGAGATGATAATTTTCTATTATTATTATTATTATTATTATTATTATTATTATTATTATTATTATTATTATTATTATTATTATTATTATTATTATTATTATTATTATTATTATTATTATTATTATTATACTGGTAAGTAATGGAACTTCTGTAGGCATCCTATCAAACTCAAATCCTGGAGTAAAGAGGTGGGTGACTTGTTAAAGACATCTCCGAAGAAGGTAAGTGGTGGCAACACAACTACCAAGCAGTTACACTTAGTTGGGAAAATGTCAAGGAGTTTTGTTTTCATTTTTCATCTTATGGGTTCATGCTTGCCATTACACACATATTTATGGAATCAGTTCTACACCTTCTACAGCAACAATGCTCATTTCTCATAATGCAAATTCCTGAGGAAACAAAGTTTCTTGGGAAACAGTATAAAGTTACTGAGTTGAGGGCAGTTACTACCTGCTTTTTTATTATTCTTAATTAGGTTTTGATTAATTTTAACTGATCTCTTTAAATTGTTTTCTGCCCTAAGCACTATTTATGAAAACTGGACTATACTTCCTGTATCAGAGATGTTTAATTTGAATTAATAAATAAAATATTCAGTTCAGACAGAATCACATCCTTTTCTAATGTTAGATCTGACATTGCCTCTTTCTCTTTACAATCTGAAAAGTTATTTTGATTTGTAGAAGGCTAGAAGCAATCATCATACTCTATGCAAGCAGTTGTGTAGTGACTTAACTAATGCCGCTCATTCAATATACTCCATATGCAAATTATGTATATGAACATGGTTCATTTAATATACTTCATATGCAAATTATCTATATGAACATGGTTTGCATTTTACTTTTCATCATTGGGGAAAATATATTGTGGCACTGAACATGGTTGTCATAGTTGCATTTTTAATAATAATAATAACAGCAGCAGCAGCAACACCAACAACAACCATATCAGTGGCTGTAGCAAACTCTCACAGACTGATTATCTAAACATCATGATCGAGTTGCCAAAATCTGGAAGCTTTGCCAAAAGTTTGGGTTCGAATGCAGCAAGAATTATTGGAACACCAAATTGACAAAATTCTTTAAAATGAGCAAGCCAAAATCCTGTGGGACTTTTGGATCCAAACAGACAGACAGCTGGCCCACAACATGCCTGACATCACTATTGTGGAAAAGAAAAAAGTCTGATTCGTTGATATTGCAATACCAGGTAATGCATGAATTGAAGAGAAACAGCTAGAAAAAATATCAATATATTGTGATTTGCAAATTGAAGCTGAGTGACTATGGAGGAGAAATCAATGGTTGTACCAGTAGGAATAGGAGCCCTTGGAGGGCTGCCTAGATACATGGAAATTTTGAGCTTATTAGACCTGAATATAAACAAACCCTACCCTACTCAGAACTGCCTATATACGTACTCAGATGCTACCTTAACAGCTCTTAGGTCCTTGGTTTAGGACTTGAACTGACATATTTTTTTTTTCCTGTCCCACACTGTGAATTGAATTGAAGATTAAATTATTATTAATAATAATAGTGCCTTTGGTATGAATAGCCGTAGCTTCTCAACTGCATACTGTGGCATGATGTTGTCAATAAGTTATAAATTAATGTTTTTATGCTCAGAGCATTGTTAATTACAGTAGCAAAAGCTGACTTGACTAGGAGCTTGAAGAGGAAATGTGGAAAAATTGGCAGCCATTGGCTCATTAATTATTCAATTTATCATGTTAACTACAGTACCTTCGTTACAGAAGGATGTTATTTATATATTCAACTATACAAGGTAAAATATAAAAGGAGATGTTTCTGGAAGGAGCCAGTGGGGGAAAGCATCATTTAATTGTTAATGTTGGGGCATTTATTATTTATTTATTTATTTGATTTTTACCTCATCTTTATTACTCTGTAACTAACTCAAGCCGATGAACATACCTAATACTGCTTGCTCCTCTTTTTTTCTCATCACAAGCCTGTGAGGTGAGTTTGGCTTGAGAGACAGTGGCTAGCCCCAAATCACCCAGCAGGCTTTCATGCCTAAACCAGGGCTATAATTCCCGTCTCCTGGTTTCTAAACCGAACCTTAACCACTAGGCTAAATTTTCTCATTCATAAAACAATTAAGGAAGGCATTAGTCTATGTTAATCAGCCTTGATTTGATTTGATTTGAAGATTCAGGATTGGATGAGGATGTGATTTAGTATAAGTTTGTGATGTGAGAATCCATTTCAACAACATTTTTTTCCCATAGACCAAAATGAATAAGCATCAACATCCATGTGGTTCCCCCCCCTTTTTTAGCATAGCTTGAAACCAACAGAAATTGCAGACCCCCTTAGAAAATATTAACCTTGTCCAGTTTCAGCTGGATACCTTCAAGTGCATCCCTGCAATAAAACGTTTCAAATTATTCCCCCTGTTATCTGTAAGACAGGCAGCAATAACAGAGATGAGGAAAGGATAGATCAGCAACTCCCAAAGTATCCATTAAAGACCTTGAGTCATACAGGACCAATGCAGGAAGTACAAAAACTTTGCAATAAATAGTGACATTTTTTTAAAATAATGTGAAATGAAATGAAATGCTATTTTCTCCTTGCTTCTCTGAGATGCCATCCTTGATTTGACACTAAAGAATCCCCCACTGGCTTGTCCTTGGGGTGCTCTGATTGCAGCTGTGTTTTGTGGGTTGACAGCATTGGCATATCTGATTGGCAAGCTTGACCCCTCTTGGAAAGAACCCCTCATCAGCGCCAGGAGTTGATTGTGTCAGGGTGGCAATTTGCTTGCAGCACTTAATGTTACAGTAGTTTTTTGTTTTTTGTTTTAGTTAGCAGCAGAAGCAGATTGACACAGTGAGATAAAATGCTACAAATAGAATGGCTATGGTGATATTTCCCCTTCATGGATTACTGCCTTGTCATGGCGAAGGGGCTTGCATAATTCAATGAAGATATGAGCTATGCCATGCAGGGCCACCCAAGACGGACAGGTCATAGCAGAGAGTTCTGACAAAATGTGATCCATTGGAGAAGGAAATGGCAACCCACTCCAGTATCTTTGCCATGAAAACCCCATGGACAGTACTAAAAGGCAAAAAGATATGACGCTGGAAGATGAGCCCCTCAGGTTGGAAGGCGTCCAATATGCTACTGGGGAAGAGCAGAAGGCTAGTACTAGTAGGCCAGAAAGAATGAAGTGACTGGGCCAAAGCTGAAAGGACGCTCAGCTGTGGATGTATCTGGTGGTGGAAGGAAAGTCCGATGCTATAAAAAAATTTTCTCCATAGGAACCTGTAATGTAAGATCCATGAATCAAGGAAAGCTGGACGTGGTCAAACACGAGATAACAAGACTGAACATTGACATCTAAGGACTCAGCGAACTAAAATGGACAGGAATGGGTGAATTTAATTCAGATGACCATCAGGTATACTACTGCAGGCAAGAATCCCTCAGAAGAAATGGAGTAGCCTTCATAGTCAATAAAAGAATAGGAAAAGCAATACTGGGATACAATCCCCAAAATGACAGAATGAACTCAGTTCGAATCCAAGGCAAACCATTCAGTATCACAGTAGTCCATGTCTATGCCCCAACCACCAGTACTGAAGAGGATGAAATTGACCGGTTCTATGAAGCCCTACAGCACCTTATAGAACTAGCACCAAAAAATGATGTCCTTATCATCATGGGGGATTGGAATGCTAAAGTAGGAAGCCAAAAGATAACTGGAATAACAGGGAAGTTTGGCCTTGGAATACAAAATGAAGCAGGGCACAGGCTGATAGAATTTTGTCAAGAGAATACGATGGTCATAGCAAACACTCTTTTCCAACAACCCAAGAGACAGCTGTACACATGGATCTCACCAGACGGTCAACACAGAAATCAGATTGACTATGTGCTCTGCAGCCAAAGATGGAGAAGCTGTTGTGATTCAGGGTCAGCCTGTGGGTTCGGCAGTTGGGTCGGACGATGACTCAGAGGAGGAGGGGGGTGTTGAAGATCTTGCTGATGATAGCCCTCAGGCAGGCCCCTCCCACTTGGTCACCATGGAGACCCAGCTGTGTGAGCCTGACAGTGTGGATGAAGATGACCCACAGCTGGCCCTGTTCAAGGACGCCCGACGCAGGAGGCAGTCAAGTAGGAGCAAGCAGAGGAAGGCTGTGGGGCTTCTCGGAAGGAGGCAAAGAGAGGCCACGCCCTGAACTCTTTATAAAGGGAATGTTTGGGGAGGGCTGATTTGCTGAAAGCAACCGCTCCAATAGTGTTTCAAAGCTCCTGTATCTTGGTATGTGTTTTGTTTGTTTTTGTAATAAATTTGGCAGACATATTCCAGCCTCTTGCCGTTTATAAAGGGGTTGCCTTTTCTGCAAGGCCGGTAGCAGGCTGGTACAGAACAGAAGCTCTATACAGTCAGTAAAAACAAGACCACGAGCTGACTGGCTCAGACCATGAGCTTCTCGTTGCAAAATTTAGGCTTAAACTGAAGAAAGTAGGGAAAAACACTAGGCCACTCAGGTATGAACTAAATCATATCCCTGACAAATATACAGTAGAGGTGACAAATAGATTTAAGGAATTAGATCTGATGAACAGAGTGCCTGAAGAACTATGGACAGAGGTTCACAACATTGTACAAGAGGTAGCAACTAAAACTATCCCAAAGAAAAAGAAATGCAAGAAAGCAAAATGGCTGTGTGAGGAAGCTTTGCAAATAGCTGAGAAAAGGAGGGAAGCGAAAGGCAAGGGAGAAAAAGAAAGATATGCCCAATTGAATGCAGAATTCCAGAGAATAGCTAGAAGAGATAAGAATGCCTTCTTAAATGAACAGTGCAAAGAAATAGAAGAAAACAATAGAATAGGGAGGACCAGAGAGCTCTTCAAGAAAATTGGAGAGATGAAGGGAACGTTTCATGCAAAAATGGGCATGATAATGGACCAAAATGGCAGGGACCTAACAGAGGCAGAAGAGAGTAAGAAGAGGTGGAAAAATTACAGAGAAGAACTATGCAAGAATCAGCTTAACGTCCCTGATAACCATGATGAAGTGGTTACTGACCTCGAGCCAGATATCCTAGAATGTGAAGTGGAGTGGGCCTTAGGAAAGCTGAGCAACAACAAAGCTAGTGGAGGTGACAGTATTCCAGCTGAGCTATTCAAAATCTTAAAAGACGATGCAGTAAAAGTGCTACACTCAATTTGCCAGCAAATTTGGAATACTCAACAGTGGCCACAGGATTGGAAAAGATCAGTTTACATTCCAATTCCTAAGAAAGGCAGTGCCAAAGAATGTTCAAACTATCGCACCATTGCACTCATTTCACATGCTAGTAAAGTTATGCTTAAAATCCTACAAGCTAGACTCCAGCAGTATGTGGATCGAGAACTACCAGAAGTACACGCAGGATTTTGAAGAGGTAGAGGAACTAGAGATCAAATTGCCAACATATGCTGGATCATGGAGAAACCTAGGGAGTTCCAGGTTCGAATCTCAGAAGGGTATGGCTGACTGATGAGAAGAAATAAGTTTGAAATGATCATATCAGTCTCCCTTTAATTCTTTGTTAGCAATCCAAAAAAATTATGCAAATATGAGCTGTCACTACTGTGACTACTGCCTGTGGATAGCCTTGGGTTAGGCTTAAACAGGAAATAAGATTTGTCCCGTGTTTGGGGCCTAGCAAGGTATTCTAAATACTTAACAAACACTTCACACACACACACACACACACACACACACACACACACACATACATACATACAGGTATTACAATAATTACAATAAGATATAGTATCTTTTTCTTTCACTGCTAGTAATTGGGTACATATCATTCTTGATTAAACTTTTATTCTAACACTCCTAACATAGTTGAAAGTGCACTCTCTCTTTCCCTCCCTCCCTCCTTCCTTCCTTCCCTCCCTGCCTCTCTCTCTCCTTAAGAACTAGACACATCTCATAGGTGTATATACAGTACAGCATTATTAAAGCTAAATTTCTTGAATTAATTTTGTATCTAAGTCTAAAAGAGGAAGGAAACATTTAACTTACAATAAAATAATTTATCAATATAGACAAATCATCCCATAAAATTTAAGGATTTGGGATAGCAATCATAGAAAACAAAAAAAGAATGATTAAAAGACAAGTGTAAAGGGAGTTATTAATTACCTTAATTAATTATTAATTAAGCCTGAGACAATTGTTCACACACACCAACAATTATTATGCATAACGTAACTACTGTATGTTATATATAATAGAATTTACAAGAAAAAGTCACCCCAAAATTTTGCAAGCCAATGTGGAGAATACAATAGATGAAATAGCTTTGGATGTTGTTATAAAACAAAACAATATAACTGTATGTGAAGGACAGATTTGACTGAACTGTTATATAAAGACAGGTTCAGTTAGCTATAGTAATCCTTCTACAGTTCTCATAGAGTATAGAAGGCAAGGCTGTTGAATCTGGACCTAAAAAAATCCCTTAATTGATGGGGGGATTAAATAAATTTATATCATTAGCTACTTTCCACCTTGCATTGTTAAACCAGGCTGAGATAGATTTCAGAATAAAATTACTCTCCCCCAATAATCAATGTCAAGGAGTCCTACTATAATAACTCTCTTAGCTTGAGCAAGTTCAAAAAATTGTAAAGAAGAACTCTTCTTGTTTTAATTTCTTGTGACAACAAAGATTGAAATTTATTAGATGGGATGGACAGAAAAATTCCAACTGGACTATAGGAGGTTGTTAAGAGAAGCCTGCAGTTCATTTCCTGGGACCAGAAATGATTACATAAGAACAAAAAAGCCTACTGAATTATCTAAAGATAGATGCTTAAAGCATAGCCATCTACAGAGGGCAGCAAGGGGTCTCATGTGACATCCTAATGTGAACAAAAAACAAGAACTTGCATCATGAGGTCACTATGCATGCTTCATCATTTTGTCATCAATGTGTTTCGACACCGATGCCTAAGGCTTAACATCAGAAAGAATAAATAAGGAGCAAGGGAGACAAAATGTTGTGATAGAAAACTTGCATCCTCAACTTTCTATCCTCATGGTGCGGGAATGAAGACAGAAAGGAGGGAAAAACCTTTATTCTTCTTTCAGGAACTAGGTTGAAAGAGAAAGTCTAAAAACACCAGTCTTTCAACTTGAGAAAAACAGAGTAATGGCAAAGAGAATGAAGAGTCCTTTGCTTACTAACTCTATTCCCGTGTTCTATGCATAATGTTTGTGAAGCTCCTAATTCATTACTGATTACTTCAGGAAACCTTATCCCTTTCCTAACTTCTAATTTCAGCAAACAGTGTAAACATTCCTTCATTGTGTGGAGATCACAGAACATAGAATAAAGGAGTTGGTAGGTCTTCTGGTACAACCCCCTGCTCAATCAGGAGACCCTATATCATTTCAGACAAATGGTTGTCTAGTCCCTTTTTGAAAGCCTTTAATGATGGAGCACCCACAACTTCTGAAGGCAATTAACTTCTGGTTAATTGCTCTCACTGTTAGAAAATTTCTCCTTAGTTCTAGGTTGCTTCTCTCCTTGGTTAGTTTCCAACCATTGTGTCTTGCCTTGCCTTTTGGTGCTCTGGAAAACAGGCTAACACCCTTGTCTTTGTAGGAGCCCTTCAAATTTATTTATTTTTATTTATTTATTATATTTTTATACCGCCCTTCTCCAGAAGGACTCAGGGCGGTGTACAGGGCAATAAATACAAAAACAGGATACAAAAGTTAAAAACGATTAAATAAATGCCCAAGGTTAAAACAATAATTAAGACGTATTAAAACCCAAACCCTAACCCATCAGACCAGGTCAGATTGCTCAAATAGATACATCTTTAGATCGCGCCGGAAGGAGCGAAGGTCGGGGGCCATCCGGAGCTCAACCGGCAAGCGGTTCCATAGGTCTGGCACTCCCACAGAGAACGCTCTCCCCCTGGGGGCCACCAATCGACATTCTTTGATCGGAGGCACCCTGAGGAGGCCCTCTCTGTGGGAGCGCACTGGACGGAGGGAAGTTGACGCCGGCCGCAGGTGTTGCTGTAGGTAATCCGGATCCATGCCATGTAGGGCTTTGTAAGTCATCACTAACACCTTGAATCTCACCCGGAGGGCAACCGGCAGCCAATGCAGCTCGTGGAGCAAAGGTGTAACATGGGAGTATCGGGAAACCCCCAGCACAACTCGCGCGGCTGCATTCTGCACCAGTCGGAGCCTCCGAGTGGACTTCAAGGGCAGCCCCATGTAGAGAGCATTACAGTAGTCTAGACGAAAAGTCACGAGCGCTTGAGTGACTGTACGCAAGGCATCCCGGTCTAGATAGGGTCGCAACTGGCGCACCAGGCGAACCTGAGCAAAGGCCCCCCTAGTCACAGCTCCAATATGCTCTTCCAAAGAGAGCTGTGAATCTAGAACAGGGGTAGGCAACCTCAGCTCTTTTATGACTCATGGACTTCAACTCCCAGAATTCCTGAGCCAGCATAGCTGGCTCAGGAATTCTGGGAGTTGAAGTCCATGAGTCATAAAAGAGCCGAGGTTGCCTACCCCTGATCTAGAAGGACCCCCAAGTTGCATGCCCTATCTACAGGGGGTAATAGCTCACCCCCCATGGCCAGAGATGGAATAATCGGAATTTCCCGGGATGCCGGCACGAACAGCCACTCAGTCTTGTCAGGGTTGAGTTGAAGCCTGTTCCTCCCCATCCAGACCCGGACCGCCTCCAGGCAGCGGGACATCACGTCGAGGGAATCACTGGGGTGGTTTCGGGTCGAAATAAAAAGCTGGGTATCATCAGCATATTGATGATACCCAACTCCAAAACCACGAATGATCTTGCCCAGCGGCTTCATATAGATGTTGAACAGGAGAGGCGAGAGAACCGATCCCTGAGGAACTCCACAAATGAGAGGTCTCAAGGTCGATCTCTGCCCTCCTGCCAATACCGACTGCGAGCGTCCCAGAAGGTAGGAGGAGAACCACTGGAGAACTGTGCCTCCCACTCCTAACCCCCTGAGACGTCGCAGCAGGATACCATGGTCGATGGTATCAAAAGCCGCTGAGAGGTCTAAAAGGACTAGGATAGAGGAGCAACCCCTGTCCCGAGCCCGCCAGAGATCATTCACCAGCGCGTCCAATGCCATCTCCGTGCTGTACCCGGGCCTGAAACCCGATTGGTACGGGTCTAGATAATCAGCTTCATCCAAGAACAAAGGGAGCTGTTGCGCCACCACGCTCTCAACAACCTTCGCCAGAAAGCGAAGGTTGTAGACCGGACGAAAGTTATTTAATATTGCTGGGTCCAAGCAATATTGGAACACTGCTATCATGTCCTCCTGGTCCTTCTTTTCATTAGATTAGACACCCAGTGATGTAGGTTTTGCTCTCTCTCTCTCTGTCTCAAGAAAGACATGGAAAAGAAAGACCCTGAAATGTGGATGAGGTTGAATTCTGTTCTCATTTTCGTAGAAATTATACCTTCACAGTGGAAATTCATCCAAATGCTTATTATTTATAACCATGTTAGTACTCAGCGATCACAATTGGTGCACAACTGTCATTATTCTTTATTTTCTGATCTCAAATTCTTTAACAGAATGTCAATAATCCCCACTTAATAATTGAAAAATCCATAATGGTTAGCATAGCTGTTCCAGTTAATAAGCAAACAATAAATGGGTAAACACCAAGGGAACTGTGTTGCAGAATGCACTTTACTAATTCATTTTTGACAATTTGTTCCAATTATTTATCATTACTATTTATTATGATATATCACAGCATGTTTCTTAATAAGCTGTCATAAGAAGAGCAATGGCAAAATGGTATCTTTTTAATGTATTGTTAGGCACCAGAGTTGCATTTCTTCCTTCCTTTCTTTTATTTATTTATCATTGTTTTATAAGTAAGGTGGTGAGCATACGTAATACACCTTATTCCTCATATTTTCCCCAGAACAACAACCATGTGAGGTTGGGTAGAGCGAGAGACTGCTCCAAAGTAATAAATAAGTGACCATATACATTGATTTAGATAGATAGATAGATAGATAGATAGATAGATAGATAGATAGATAGATAGATAGATAGATAGATAGATAGATAGACAGACAGACAGACAGACAGACAGACAGACAGACAGACAGACAGACAGACAGACAGACAGACAGACAGACAGACAGACAGATGAAGGATAGATGGATCTAACTCATTGTTTCCATATGGTGTTGATCAGATTTTTGCAGTCCAGATCTTGTATTCTAAGTATATATTTGAGCAAACCTGTTGCTAAGTATTGCTAACTATTCTTTCCTTGTAATAAATGATATAAAATATTTTGTTGATACAGCTATTGAGATGTAAGTTTTGGAAGTAAAAGAGAGGCCCCTGCCAACATTTGAATGTACCATGTAACAGATGAAAAGCAATTGTTTTTTTTTTCAAATTGCCAGACCCTGGTGGACATTCTAGTGACATTATTGTTTTTGCTCCTTTTAACAATTTTGTTTATGCTCTGAGCCAGTTGGAATGGAGAGGCCTGAAAACTCAGAAGAAGGAGGAAATGCCAGACCAAATAAACAAATCCCCAACCCATCGGAAGTGTTTTATGAATTGGCTTTCCTATTTGGAATGCGGCTTAAAATTGCTCTTGAAATTTCATTTTAAGAACTGTTTTAACTTCCGGGATGCCTCTTCAGGCAAAGTAGGCAGAGAATTAGAGGGGAAAAGATTTAGTTAGAACACCAGAAAAGGGACTATGCTCCCAACTATTTCCATTTTTTTCTAATTTGCTGAAATTAAAAGAAAGTCAACTAATAATCCCAGCAAAATATCTATGGTGGGATATGCACATGAAGCAGCAAATATTGGGTGTTTTCATTGAGCAACTGCAATTGGGCTGTTCAGTGAAGCATTTGCTAAGTGAAAAATCACATAATTGCAACTGTGTTTATGATTGTAATAGGACAATGTATGATTATAATAAGACAATTCTTGACTGTAAAAGGGATTGTGTTAGTGCAAAGGCCATCAAAGTGAGTATTGA
Source organism: Vipera berus (assembly GCF_964194415.1). Taxonomy (NCBI): domain Eukaryota; kingdom Metazoa; phylum Chordata; class Lepidosauria; order Squamata; family Viperidae; genus Vipera; species Vipera berus. Next base: position 233,594,859 of record NC_138202.1, read on the forward strand.
TCACAAAGTTACTTTTTTGTCACCATCATAGAGGCTAACAGTCACCTAACAAGGCTAAACAAGAACTTGTAGTTGAGGAAAATTTTAACTTATAGTGCATTGTTTTCAGTGTTCACCAGTGCCCCTCTCCAATATACAAAAAACCCTGAACCTCAAAGCCATGCATTTCTACTATGCTACTATACTATTTTTCTACTTGTAGGCAATTCATTCTTAGTTTTACCCTATTTTTCATAGGAAATCTCACAAACGGTACAGCTGCTTGCAGTCTGAAGCAATATAGCCACTTTCTCATATCAAGATTCTGTCACCACATTTGGGGTGCATATAGAAACTTCACCTAAAGACTTTAAGGAAAGCTGTGAAAAAACAACTGAGAAAGGTATTAAGCTGTGTTTGTTTCTGCTAGGATTTCTCATTTCATAAAGATAAAATAAGAACATGTAAGAACAACAGCAACAACTGATTCAGTTCAGGATCCAATGAGGACCCAGATTGTTGGGGGCAATTAAGCTGACTTTGTAATAATGCCGCTTGGGGTGTGTGTGAAAGCCCTAATAAGCAGGCATATACATAGAATGAAGGCTACTGCTAAGCTTGTAAGCCGCCCTGAGTCTTCAAAGAAGGGCGGGATATAAATGGAATTAAAATAAATAAATAAATAAACTGCAAAAAGCTAAATGAGACCAATTCCTTTCTAGCATGCTATTAGGTAACTCTTTTTCAAAGTGACATTTTTCCAAGCTTAGTCATTATAGGGCTGTTTTAATTAATTATGGGATCAGTGTCAACTCTTAGCAACCACATAGATGGTCCTTTTCCAGGATGATCTGTCTCCAACTGGGTTCTTCAATTTCCCCTAATGTAAAACTCATTGCCACTGAAACAAGCCATGTTAATACAGATGGTCTCAAGTGATAATCATATTGGAAGCAAAATTTCAATCAATCAAAAGTTAGTGCAATGGTAAATCAAGTCACAGCCTGACTAGACCTGATTTCATGACTATTTTGATGATGGTTGTTAAGAAAATCTTTGGATAATGTTTGACTATTATTAAAATAACCTCCATGGAAGATTGGGTGACTCAAGGTTGACTCAGCCTTCCACCCTTCCGAGGTAGGTAAAATGAGGACCCAGATTGTTGGGGGCAATAAGCTGACTTTGTAATAATGCCACTGGGGGGGGGGGAAAGCCCTAATAAGCAGGCATATACATAGAATGAAGGCTATTGCTAAGCACATTAATTTGTGCTTAGATTGTAAGCCGCCCTGAGTCTTCAGAGAAGGGCGGGATATAAATGGGATTAAAAAAAAGATTTAGCTGCAAACAACAATAAAATGGATGAATATATCCCACCACCTGATTATAAACAGATACTAGACACGATTTTGGCAATGACAGAGCAAATTAAAGCCAAAGTGCAAGAAAAATCTGACAACTTAAAGCCACCAAATCAAATTCTGACCTTAAATGAGGAAATAATAATCCAAGAGCAAATAGAAGAAGTGGAAACTAACACTAAAATAGATTTCAAAGAACAACAAATGCAACCTACAGAGAATCTTAAAGTCCAAATTTCAATGTCAACTACAAAACTTACAACTCAAAAAGCAATAGCACCTGAACAAGGCAATATTAAGAGTGAAGACACTAAAGGCCTTCAAATATACTTTATTGAGAATTCAACTAATCAAATGACAACCATAACACCAGCTACTACTTTCTACCTAATCCAGATGGAATTGGAAGAAGAAGAAGACGTGCCTGATTTAATAACAACTATATTACATCAATCATCAAAAACTGAATTATTAAAGCAAAACTTCAATGGTTACAAAGGGGACACTTCCTTTGCAAAACCGACATTTGGATACTCTCCCTGGATGCAAATAAGGAGTATAGGAAGAAAGGGAGATACATTTGAGAATTTAAAGACACCAAAAGGGAAGCCTGATTGGCACAAAAGGAAGGCAAGAGTTAGATTTAAAAAACTGAACTTGTTTCGTTTTTGGGATTCCTAAAGGCAGTGCTTTTTTTCTAAAAAAAAGGTGCCGGAACTCAGAGGTGCTGTCACTGGGAGTGATGCCGGTGTCTTGCCACGGTGTCGCCACCCATCCTTTGCACCCCTGCCCCTGCAGCTCAGAGCAACATGACACGGGGATTCTCCTCCCCACAGCCGCCATGGGGATTCCCCTCCCCCCAGTTGCCATGCTGTGGCCCGTGCTGAGCCGGAGCTTCTCCGAACCCCGACCCAGAGCTGTGTTCCTCATGGCAGTGGTCTCCGGTGCCAAACAGCCTCTTTCCAACCACATCCAGAAAAATTTGTAACAAACATTGGAATTCTCAAGGCCATGTTTGGTATTTCCCAGCAATCTGTTACTGGAAGAAAAAAGCAATTCCTGTTGCGTTACTGATCCCAGAGAAGCATTTGCATGTATGCAGGTATCCTTTGGGTGCCATAGTTATGGATGAGAAATATTGGTTGCAAAGTTGGCATTTCTGAATGTGATACAGATATTTTGGACTTATTTTTGTTTCTTTGCATGTTTGATATTTTTTAAAAAGGCATATGCTACTGACTACGCTTATGCATATATGTAGCATCTTTTGCTAGGATACATGACCACTGCTCGTCCAGAATGTGAAAAGTGAAAGATTGTGACTAAACAAAATCTTAATCTACAGATAATACCACCAGAAATTATTTTAGCCTTTTTAATAAATGTTGTTATTGATGTTAAGCTCACCATGGAAAACATCATATATTGTTATGTATATACTAGGTTAATTATTTAAAGACTGGTGCAACATAACTACATTCTAAATAATCTATTTTTCAAAACACACAACAGTCCAAACAGTAAAAGTAAAGTCCAAATTAAGAAAATTTCTTTCTTAAGAATTGTATAATTTAAAGTGATTTAGTTGTAATAGATGGTTATAGATTCAAAATAGTTTTCAAGAGTATGTACAAATGATGCTATTTTTTTCTAGCATCAGCTAAATTAGACATATTACATTGAGAAAAATGTTTCTCATTTCTTTCCTGTTACCTTCATTGATTTCATTGCAGAGATGTTAACATAGGAAATAAATTATTTTGTTATCTAATTTTACCTTCCAAAAGACAGAAGCAGATGAAAAATGTGAGGTTCTTTCCTGTTGGCTTTTTTGAAGTAGCTGTTCTAGATTCTAAAAGTTTAGTTCCTAAAGAAGTAACCTTGTAAATAATTTTAATGTCCTCCTCTAGTGCAGGGTAGGCAACCTTGGATCTTTTATGACTCAAGGACTCCCAGAATTGCTGAGCCAGCATGGCTCAGCTTGGAAACCTCTCTCTTTCCCCTCAGCATGGCTGGCTCAGGATTTCTGGGAGTTGAAGTCCACAAGTCATAAAAAAGAGCCAAATTTGCCTACTCCTAAAGCCAATAGAGGGAGATTTTTTTGGAAAAAAAAGGTGCCGGAATCCCATTCTGAGCATTCTATGAGAAAAAAAGCCCTGCCTAAAGGTAGAGTATAAAAATACCTTTCAATGGATTAAGGTGAATCTCTAAAAAATATAACTGATTTTACATTTAGGTTTTAGATCTGTAAGGGAAAACAAAAGTAAGCTTTTAAAATATAATACTGTACTATATTATAGAATTTGGAATGATATATCAAAAGATAGTATTTTAACAATTGATGTACGGTTAAGATGACTTATAGAATATATTAGTTGTTACTTTTGAATTATATTATAGAATCTAGTATTTTATATATAAAAGATAGTATTTTAATAATTGTTGAACGGTTAAGACAAAAAATATCTTTCTAATAATTGGTGATTTGTTAAGATGAAAACTAGATTTTAATGGTAAAACATAAGGATATTTTCCAATGAAGGATGTAAGTTTTGTAGACAAGAGAATTATTCTTTATTGAAACAGGGAATTGTTTACCCAAAAATTAAGCTTTCTTTCGTATATTACAGGCTATTCTAGAATATTCTATTGCAATTAGATAAAATTTAAAAACAGGATATTGATATGTATTAGTGAAAATATATTGAAAATTTTGTTAATTGACTAGGTTACAACTAGAAATGTATTAACTTGACTATTTGGACTATGTGATAATTGAGGGGATCAGAGAGGGAATTCCTGTTGATGCAACCTGAACTATTTACAACTTGTTATTGGTTATTTTGACTACCCAACCTCCGTATTGCTTCACAAATGCATGTATATGTAAATATTAAAAAATCAATAAAACTTGTATTTAAAAAAAGATAATCACATACTCATTCAGTGAAATATGTGGTTGTTAGCAAATTTAGCTGCCCAAATGGATGCTTTTTGTGGGAAAATGCCTTAAATAGGTTGCAAATTCAATTACATGACTGCCAGTTGCACATATGAAGTGGTTGCCATGCATCCAAAGTATGATCACTTGATCACAGGAGTGTTTCAATAGTTGCAAAGGTCAGTACAAGTCATAAAGTGCTTTTTCCAAGGCTATCGTACCTTCAGATGTAAATTGATTAAACAGTGCAAAAAATGCATTTTTTGTTCATACATTCATATCCAATCCTTGTATTAATCCAAAACATCCAGTGCATATATGTATGCTCTCTAAAAGAAAATGAATTGGTGTGTGTGTGCCTGGAATTTCAGATTGTTTTGTTTTGTTTCCATCCTTCCGAGGTAGGTAAAATGAGGACCCAGATTGTTGGGGGCAATAAGCTGACTTTGTAATAATGCCGCTTGGGGCCCCCCGAAAGCCCTAATAAGCAGGCATATACATAGAATGAAGGCTATTGCTAAGCATATTTGATTTGTGCTTAGATTGTAAGCCGCCCTGAGTCTTCGGAGAAGGGCGGGATATAAATGGGATTAAAATAAATAAATAAATAAATAATAATATACAATGTTGAATAGCAGCCATGGTGGTGCAGTGGTTAGAATGCAGTATTGCAGGCTAATTCTGCCCACAGCCTAGAGTTTGATCCTGAGTGCCTCAAGATTGACTCAGACTTCCATCCTTCTGAGGTTGGTAAAATGAGGACCCAGATTGTTGAGGGCCATTTGCAATTAATGCCACCACATTGTAAACTGACCGGAGAGTGCTGTTAAAGCAGCAGTATATAAGTCTAAGTGCTATTTCTATTTCTATAATAAATCTACCAAGGCAAAAAGTACTGAATGTTTTTCTCCAAATCACAAGCTGAATTCAGAAATGAAAGTATTTGAACAGAAAACTGATACCTTTGCCATTTATTTTCTTGAGAGACTATATAAATGCATTCAGTTTTGAAATATTTCAAAAGTTAGCCTTAGTGAAGTATTTCTCTCTACTTTTTAAGAGAGTGTCATTAGATGGCAAATAGATACGTATTTGCCAGCAATTTATGGACTGAAAGGCCTGATTGCTTTCAATCTGACGGCTTGCCTTTTACCCTCCTTTTCTTTTACATTTTCCTAATGCTGTAGTATTTATTGAAATACTACATCTGAAAATGGTTCATTTCCATACTGTACATGGATTTATAGCTTTCGTTCTAGAATTATACATAATATCCCCAGTTGCGATAGGGGAGCAAATAAAAATTATTTAATACATGGCTATATAGATCGAGGATTAAGATAATATCCTAGTAACTCTGTGGAGGGTTTCCTTAGCAACAATAACAACATGGTTTGTCATTGCCTTCTGGGATATTCTTTCTTTCTTTCTTTCTTTCTTTCTTTCTTTCTTTCTTTCTTTCTTTCTTTCTTTCTTTCTTTCTTTCTTTCTTTTGCTTTTTGCTTTACTACCCAGTTATGTATATAGATCTAAGATTTTCCTGGTGGTTTCTAACTCAATCAAGTCTGACTCTGCCTAGTTTTTCAAGGTCACCCCTTGTTGGACCTATGAAATATGTAAACACATAGGAGACTCAACTATTTTTCCCTGATTCACACATTTATTCACCCAAAGAAATCTGATTCCTATTTGCTCTGATTTTATTTATTTAATAGATGAAATGTCCTCTCTTTGGGGAGTTCTCTAGAACAGGGACCCCCAACCTCCAGTCCGCAGCCTGGTGCTGGAATGAAGCCCATTTGGAACCAGGCTGTGGAAGTGGTGGGCGAGCGTGTGCATATGCAAAGCTGCATTTGTGAAAGTGGCATGCACATGTAAAAGCATCCCTTCTCCCCCCGAGCTGCCAACACCTCTGTCTCCACTGTTCCAACAAGCCAGAAAGGTTGGAGACCGCTGCTCTAGAATTCTCATACCGTTTCAGACATAGATGAATTTTGTGTTGCAGGGGCAAGTTTTCTATATACATAACAGAATCAGCATTCTGTACTCTGCAAGGTCCCATTACTGTCTCTGTTCAAGAGCTTTCAAGTATTTTCTTTCCCAGAGGTTGCACTACAAATGGAAATAAATAGACTTCAAGCTATTAATTCTAGAGAAAAGGCAGAACCTGAGAGCAGTAAGGACACCAAACTTTCCTGTTTCTTTTCCTTGTTTTCTTTCAAACTGGAAAGAAACTATGTGAAGGAACTTGGGAACGTGCCCTTCTGTCAGCAGGGTAGTTCCAAAAACTTGACGGAACAGAACCAAATCTGGTCTTAGAGGAACAGTTTTAGATTAAACAGTTATGAATCTATGATCCAGTTAAAACTGAATATTTCTCAAGTGGGGTTTCTTCAGTGGAAGCAAGCTATGTGGGTAGGTAATTCTTCTACAGGTGGTCTTCATAATCATTCTTTTAGTGACCATTCAAAGTTACAACAGCACTGAAAAAAGTTGTGATGTTTTTCACACTTTTCACAGAGACCACTGCAGCATCCCCATGGTGACATGATCAACATTCAGATGCTTAGCAACTGGCATGTATTTATGACAGTTGCAATGTCCCAGGATCACGTGAATACCATTTGTAACCTTCCCAGCTGGCTTCCAGCAACCGAAGTCATTGGGGGAAGCCAGATTTGTTAATGACCACATGGTTCACTTAACAGCTGTAATGATTCACTTAACAACAGTGACAAGAAAGGTCTTAAAATGGGGCAAAACTCACTTAACAACTCCCTTGCTTAGCCATGGAAATGTTGGGTTCAACTGTCATAAGTCGAGGACCAACTGTATTAAAAGTGACATGATTCAAAAACAATGTACTTAAAAATTGATATGTCTTTAAACTTGGTACGACCAAGTTACATTAGAAAGCTATATTTGCAGAAACATTCCAAATGTTATTTTTTTTGTATGGGGAGAAGCATAGCAGCTCATGGGTATCAGCATAACTTAACTCTTGTCTTCTCTTCTCTTGCCTTCCCCTCCCCTCCAATCTCCTCTTCTTTTTTTATTTTCTTATTTTGAAAAATAAAAATGCCTTACCTCACAAAAATTGACCATTGCTATAGCTTAATATTTTTACAGTACTTCTTCTCAATAGTACTTTTAAAAATATTTCCTTGAATGCATTTTAACGTTAAATTAGGTAAAAGGAAAAGGTTCCTACGCCCGTGTGTGCTAATCGTTTCCGACTCTAGGGGCCGGTGCTCATCTCCGTTTCAAAGCCGAAGAGCCAGCGCTTGTCCGAGGATGTCTCTGTGGTCATGTGGCTGGCATGACTAGATGCCAAAGGTGCATGGAGCGCTGTTACCTTCCCACCGTAGTGGTCCCTATTTTTCTACTTGCATTTTTACATGCTTTCGAACTGCTAGGTTGGCAGAAGCTAGGACAAGTAACAGGTGCTCACTCTGCTATGCGGCACTCGGGATTCGACCCACCAAACTGCCGACCTTCTGATCGACAAGCTCAGCATCTTAACCCACTGAGCCACCATGTCCCTTAACGTTAAATTACAGGGCCATTAATATTTAAGGTAGACTTAATAGAAAAAGATGCTTATAAACTCCAGATATCTTTGTCACTGATATAAGAGACAATTTTCTTCATAAGTGCAGGGAGATAGTTATGACTGTTCCATGTTATCTCATTTATCTCTGTTACACTGATGAATTCATTTCATTGACAATACTTTGTCTGAATAATGAAAAGTAGGATGAGATGGCTTGATGGTCAAGATGGAATACTTAAATTTTATTTCAATTACAGTGCAGCTTAAGGTTTAAGATTTACTTTCAGAAGATCCATCACAGACAGATTTTCTGTTGTAATTTGTGTTTGCTGCAGTTTTTTCAGTTGTGTTCAGAACTTGATTATCATAATACTTTCTTTTTTCCACAGCATTTAGTTTATAACATGATGGAACAATCCCTCAGTGACATATCCATTTTATACCTCACACATCATTAATTCTTGTAATGTAACTAAAATATATCATTAACATTTTTAAAAGCCAAAACCAAAGGAATAGATAAAATGTGAATTTTTCCAGTAGTACTGGATCCATATGGGGATCCTTGTTGCTATGTGAATACCCAGCATATGAAAACTGGGGCCAAATCTTAGTCTTTCTTTGATCTATTGTTTACTGTATCTGCAATATACATTCCTATTGGAAAGCACATATTTTTGATAATTTATTCTTCATTTTATGACAGAGATATACATATGTGTGTGTTTTTGTGTGTGCATGTATATACACAAACACACGCACACATATACACACATATACGTATATGCATACATATCTACACACACACAAACACAGCGACTGCTATAAATGGTGCTATAGATGTAGCAGATTCAAGGATGTTTTTGACTATTTGTTCATTTTGGTATGTAATGTTCATCTCTTCTAAATCTTGCAATAGAGCAAAGCGATTTGATAGATTAATCTCAAAATCACTGTACTCCTCTAATAGTTGATCACACTTTATTTTTGCTTTTTGTGATGTTGTGACATCTTTAGCATTTTCATATGCTCTTTTAGACAGTCTATCTTCACTTTAGCTCATACCATTCTATGGTCGCTTCCAACTTTAAAGCGATTGATGACAGCACAATTGCAGAATATGATTTTATCACTTGACATGATGTAGTCAATTTCAGTTGTGTACCCAGATGGACTCACTTAAGATTTGCAGATGATGTTGTTCTCTTCTCACAAGACCCAGAAGAGCTACAAAGACTCATACAAGAGCTGCACAAAGCAAAAGAACCATTCGGCTTAAAAATAAACCTGAAAAAGAGGCAAGTTATGTTTAATAAATTCACAAAGAAAACAAAATAATAATAAAAAAATAAAATTATATCTGGAAAAGAACTAGATTTGGTCAACAGATCTCAATGGAAGGTGATACAATAAAGGAAATTGAATGGCATGTTAAATGTGGTTTGGCAGGCATTCAACAAGCTAAGCATAATTTTCAAGAACAACCTCCCCCTATGCCCGAAGAGAAAAGTTTTCAGTCAATGTGTGCTACCTGCTCTAACATATGCTAGTGAAACATGGACACTAACTTCACAGTTGATACAAAAGCTACGAATGGCGTAAAGAACCATGGAAAGATACAGGCTTGGCATTTACAAGACAAACAAGAAAGACCTGCACATGGATTAGAGAATAAATGAAAGTATATGATATCATCAAGGAAGTAAAAGAATGGAAATGGGCTGGTCACATAGTAAGAAGAACTGATCACAAGTGGACCAAGTCATAGAAGGCAATCATAGAATGGATTCCACTTGATAAAAAGTGTTCACAGAAAAGACCTAAAACAAGATGGATGAACGGCATCAGCAAACATGCAGGCCCAATTGGGAAAAGAAAGGTCAGGACTTTATTGGTTGGAAACATGCAGAAGAGACCTTCACTCTGCAGTGGATAGACAATGGCTAAGATGTGATAGATATGAAATAGGTGAGAGTGGAATGACTGAATTATGGAGCTAGATGGGACCTTGGATATTATGTAATTCAATTCTATGCTCAGTGAAGGATCAGCAAGAAGAACATGCCTCATTGAGTGAGAGGTCCATTAATTGGTTTCAGTAATAACTGAAGGGGGCAAAAAGGTACTTTTTAGTGTCTACACTGTTAGGAAACTCCAACTTGATTAACTACTACATCTCTGTATTAGAACTCACAGCCTCCCAGTTTCTAGAATGTTTGCATAAAAGATTTTATTGAATGTTCTAATAGAAAATGCTTCCAGATTACTTGGAATTCAATGCAATGAGGGTATGCAGATCAATCCCATTTGTAAAGGTTTCCAAGTATTTTGGCAAAATCTACTTCAATGTATTTGCTCCATGTTTCCTTTCTTGAAAAGAAAAACATTTTTCCCCACCATCCATGTAACAGATAGTGTTATTTCTATCACTTCTAGACTTTTCTTCATGTTAAATACATCCATATGTTTAACTCTTCCACCACACATTTGCAGCTTTTTTGTATAAAAAAAAAGTCTTCATGAAAATGAGCTTATATTTTCATGTGCATAAAATTGTATTTGTATTTCTGTAAGACGTCTCACCACCTATACTGTATGTATCTCTGAATGCTATTTTCGTTAATGTACACATTTATCTTCTGTTTTCCCAAATGTACATTTCTGAGTGCATTTTTATCAGGTTACTCTAGTGTGGAATTATCAGATTTGGACTGTAAAAATCAGGGCAAAAGAGATAGGAGCAAAGAAATCTGTGTATTCAAAGCAAAATTCTAAGAGAGTTTCAAAAACCAAAGCATAATTATAAAAATGTGAAGCAGGTTGAATCACTTTAAAATTTACTCTAAGCTAATGTAAAATATGAATGGTTTCTCCAAGCAGCAGAGTTGTCTGTCCCTGAATATTAATTATTTGGGGGCTTATTAAAAAACCTGTCTTTTGAACTGAGGATTTGTATAAAGAGCAGAGTAAATAAATAAAGTAATAATTAAAACAACACCTAATAGCTAATTAATTCTGGCTACCTGAATAAAACATACAGAGCGATATGAATTCTGTCTATGCTGATTCTGAGTAGGTCAACATCTGACCTTTTTTTTCTTCGATGCTCTCTAATTAGTAACTTTATTGTTAGCAACTGTCAGCCATCCCCAGATAGACTAGACAGGAAACATAACCAGACGAACTAATTCTACTTTATTGTAAAGCTACATTAATAGAATCTTGCAAGTCTGAAAGTACACCTCTCCTACCATCTCTTTTACAGTCTGAGTAGCTAGGGAAGGTCCCTTCTGAGCTTCTTTCTCTACTCATTGTGCAGCTTTGGCTATGCCCTCTCTTATCTGACCATTCTTTAGGCAGCATTTCTTTGCCCTATAACTCAAGGTCTTTCTCAGATACCATTACATATTTGTTGCTATACTCTGACTAGCAAAATAGAAATTTACAGCATCAGTAGAGAACAGAAATAGTAAATAATAATAATAATAATAATAATAATAATAATAATAATAGTTATTATTATTATTATTATTATTATTATTATTATTATTATTATTATTATTATTATTATTATTATTATTATTATTATTATTATTATTATTATTATTATTATTATTATTATGAGAGCCAGTTGGGTATGGTTAAGGCATCAGGTGACAAACTGGGAGACTGTGAGTTTTAGTTCTGCTTTAGGCACAAAACCTGCTGGGTGACCTTGGACCAGTCAGTCTCTCTTAGCCCTAGGAAGCAGGCAAGGGCAAAGCATTTCTAAAATCTCACCAAGAAAACTGCAGGGACTAGGTCAGACAGTTGCCAGGAGTCAAGACTGGCTCAAAGGCAAAATTAATCATTTTTATAACAAGCACATAAAAATACAGGGAGCATGCACTGAATAAATCTTGACAAATTGGAAGCAGTTCTGGAGAATCTGGCAACAGAGTCAAAATTGAGATCCAATTAGCCCAACAGTAGATAATTTGTCATTCTTAAGACTGAGCACCTCCCTTCGGAAAATCAAATGGATTAGTGAGAGGAATGGGTTAGAGGAATGAAACCTCTCCAGTTCTGCACATGTTTGTTGAAACACAGATGTATGGAAACTTTTTGGGGCCATTCTAATGATGGAGAAGAAGATAATAAAAGGTTATCAAAACAACGAGAAGAAGTTTACATAAACTATGGGGACATCTGGAAGGGTCGGCTGGAAATGTCATTGTTAGATGCTTTGGTTAGATCAGGGGTCAGCAACCTGAAACAGTGAAAGAGCCACTCAGAACTGGTTCCCTCACAAAAGGAAAAACTGGGAGCCGCAAAAAATATGTGCACATGCGCAGAACAGGGTTTGACTGAAGAGTGGAGCCAAGGCGAGATATGCACCTACCCTGCATATTTGAATTGATTGGTTGAACTTTTTTAGTCCCACTTTTTTTTTTGGACTGCATATGGCAGAGGACCGGGAGCCGCAGGAGACGGCTGAAAGAGCCGCATGCGGCTCCGGAGCCACGGGTTGCAGACCTGTGGGTTAGATGGATTGGGGTTTTAGAGTTAGTTTTCCTTTCCCTATACCATGTCATGTATTCAATAAACCAGTAGAATTTTCAGAAATGAAAGAAATCCTGGACTTTATTTGGATACTCAAGCAGGAGGTTGACACAAAGCTCTTCCTCAAGATCAATAAATTAGAATACCTTTTTATTCAATGAAAACAAGATTTTCTTGATTTTTTTTGCACAGATATGTGTGAAACTGTTCCTAAGAGAGAAAATAAAACTCCAAGTTAATTTCACACAGCAAAATACAAGCAAGGTGTAGAATAAAAGGAAGAGGAAAAGAATACAGATCTAGTTGGATAAATAAAAGTTTTTCCTGATTATTTAAAATGACATATTTATCCAAAAATATGATGTGGTAGTGGTGATGATGATTCATTAAAATAAAAGCCCATGAATTATGGGAGGCAGAGCTGTTTTTTACATTCAGCTAAAATGAGGGACGCGGTGGCTCAGTGGGTTAAGATGCTGAGCTTGTTGATCAGAAGATTGGCAGTTTGGCGGGTTGAATCCCAAGTGCCACGTAACAGAGTGAGCGCCTGTTACTTTTCCCAGCTTCTGCCAACCTAGCAGTTCAAAAGCACGTAAAAATGCAAGTAGAAAAATAGGGACCACTACGGTGGGAAGGTAACAGCGTTCCATGCGCCTTTGGCATCTAGTCATGCCGGCCACATGACCATGGAGACGTCCTCGGACAAACGCTGGCTCTTCGGCTTTGAAACGGAGATGAACACTGGCCCCTAGAGTTGGAAACAACTAGCACACATGTGCGGGGGAACCTTTACCTTTACTTTAAAATTTGTTATTAGAGGCAGACACTGTTAAAAGTTGGCAAGTGATATGAATAATGAAAACAAAGACCTGTGTAAGAGTTTTATGGCAAAAATATTGACTTTAGTGGAAATAGGAAGCCCAGGTTAACAAGGTAGGAAAGATAGGGAAAGGATTTCAGTCTATGTTATAGATCTCTCTCTCTCTCTCTCTCTCTCTCTCTCTCTCTCTCTCTCTCTCTCTCTCTCTCTCTCTCTCTCTCTCTCTCTCTCTCTCTCTCCCTGTCTGCCAAAAAATAATTCTTTTAAATATTCAACATATCATATTTTCTCCTCTTTCTCAGAAGCTCTTTTTCTACAGTGTATAATTCTGCAGCACAGCATTTAAAATGAGGCAGATTAAGATCGGATTCCTAAATCCTGAAAAAAAAGAAAAAAGAAAATGAACTGTCAATTTGCACTCCCCACCCCAGGGGACAACCTTGTGCAGCATCCAGTTTACACCCTGGCTTGTGGTGGCCCTGAATATGGATTGAATGAAAAACCATTTCCCCATGGTTGCTGGGCTTCTCTTCAAGTCTTCTGCAGGTCAGAGATTCCATGTCTGATGCTAGTTGCAAGTCATATGACAGCATAAGGACAGAGGAGGTGGTGATGATCTTGTTGGATGCCATGCTGTGGAGGAGAGAAAAGTTGCATTGAGTTTGATGCCCTTTATCTTCTGCTTAGAAGATAAAGAGAAGATGTTAGAAGGAAGAGTACAGAGGCCAATAGGATCTTTATCTGCTGAGGATTTTCTAACATTACATCAACTGCTAAATATTTCTCTTTGATTAAAATCTAAGCATGATATAAATATAGGAAGCTGAGAAATAAATCTACTAAGAAATTCTTTTTTCCACATCTATTATTCATAATGTCTGATTGCATCTTCTCACTGATGTCAGAAAGAACCCAAACATTTTTGTTTGGATTTTTAAATTCATATTAGCAAAACAAAATTGGGCCAGACCTGGGGATCCTTCCCTTTCCACTTACGACATGTGGAGAGCCACAGAGATGCCCTTCGAGAAACTGTGTGAGAATAATTATGAAGATATTTAAGACCACAACATGAAGAAAACTTAGGGAAAAAATTCAAATTGGCTCCCCACTATTGGAATAAGGGGAAGGGAAGAGAAAGCATAGGCTTCAAGAGTTGGTTACTATATTTTCTCTCAACAAAGTAGGGTTCCAAAAATTTTTAAGGAGTCTGCTTCCTGCCCACAGCAAGACCAGATGAGATTGGGGTACAGAAAAAGAAAGAGGAAAATACAGGAAGGGAAAGAAACAAATTTTGAAACTTGGTTTCCCTGTGGTTTGATGGATTTAATTATGAGTGTGCAAAATTGATAAACAGCACTCTGATTAACAGTGCCCATTTACAGCAGCTACCTCCTAAGGAAAAAAGAAATATTAGTTCCAAAGTATTCATATCAGCTCCAGGCACCTCCTGACTCTTCTGCTTCCTAGCATATCCCTCTCAAATAGGGATATGCATTAGAATAGACTTTGATATTGTGGGAAAATTCTAACCAATAAGGTGCTTCCTCTTAACTTTATTTCTCATACTGTCTGAATCATCCCCTAGCCAGGACACACATTTCCCAAACCACTTTTGATCCACCAGGAACTTCTGAAATAATGGAAATTGTTAGGCATATGATGATAGCCTACATAGTTGGGTTGAAAATATATTAACCATGATATTGTGACTTTAAGATGTTAATTGGCCAATGGGTGTGTTAGTGTTCTCATGGCCATAAGAAGGAGCTAGGAATGTAGCTTCTCTCTCTCTGAATTCTCTGCTCTCTCTACTATTTCTGTTTTGCTGTACTGTTGGTTTACTACTGTGATAAACCTGAACAACTGCGTATTGACCTCTGGACCGGTAAGAAGACTTTGTATTTGGAATACTCCTTGGACTGTTACTATTGTGTATGACCTGGACTGTTTATTTTTGACCGTGCATTTTTGTTTCTACACCACCTCAAAAGTAAAATACTTTTTGTTTTCACAACTCAGTGTACTCTTGTGGTTACTGTGTGACTCTTACTGCTCTCAGTACTCTTCCTTGTCTGTGCAACTCCTTGGTAGCACAAGGAGACCTCTGCACAACAAATCCTTAACAGAAATGATTAAAGGCACCTCACTGGCCTCATCAGGAAAATGAAACTCCCTCAAGAAAAAAAATCACAGTACCAGACACCTCAAAGTAAATCCACACTTAGAAAGGCATAGATACATGTCTGAGGGCTTCCCCAGACTTCACACATCGTTAGGACACATATACACATCTAACATGCACCTCATGATCAAAGCTCAGGGCAGGATCTCCATATATGAACATCAAAGCCTCTTGTCATTATAAATATCTACTTGTGCATCCCTAATGAGGCAGGCTACCATTCTTGAAAGCTGATCTGTATGCTGTGCTATCAGGAATAAATCCATTCTTTTTCTCTTCAAGCAATTGATTTCTGTGGCATTTTCTGGCTTGGAAACAGGAATCGTTTGATCTTCCAACAAAATGAATGAAACTATGTTGCGTTTTGAGGACTACCGGTAGATTTGATTTGACTAGTGAAATATTGTAGATTTACAGCTAAATGGTTATTCATATTTGACAATATATTATATCTTAGATTTAAATTAAGAGAATAATATATTATGGATATTTTTTGTGTCAGGAGGTTAATGATTGGCATCTTAAGGTTGTTGGATTGTATTATTAGCTCTGCATTGGGTAAAGTTGGAGATCATCTTTGTTATATATCTGTCCAATGTATTTGTTTTTTGATCAAGTTTTTAATTGCAACCCCATTTTTTATGAAAAGGTTTGGAATGAAGCTATTTCTCCCCATCCCCTATCATGGATGGTATAGGAGGTGATATAGCTGAAAACGTACAGCATCCAGACAGTCATAGAATTCAGGCAAGTACTTAAATGGAATGCTACAATTTCAACATCAGTAGAATGTTACAGAAAACCAGACTGGAAACGGGATAAACTTGGGCCAGCCCTGGGAATGAGGCATTGGCAAACCACTTTTGAAAATACTGTCAAGGAAACTGCAGGGATCTTTCCAAGCAATCGCCGACAGTAAACATACATTCAAAGGCACACACATGCACACAAAAAGGAGTCTTATATCTCCCGTGTTTTCCCCCAAAGTAAAACGTACCCTGAAAATAAGCTCTAGCTTGATTTTGGGGGGGGCTAATATAAGCCCTACCCCAAAAATAAGCCCTAGTTTTGGGGCAAGGCACATGCTTAAAAATCAAGCTAGAGTGTGAGGGGGTTGGAACTTACCATTGCAGCCAGGCCTCCCATGGATCGACATTTACCTCACTGGTCCACTTCTTCTGTGACTGAAGGAGCAAATTCATTCTGCAGCTGAGAATGGAGCTTGGGCCTGCATTTCACAGTCAGAGGCCTTTCCAGAAGGCCTCTGCAGCCGAGAACTGAGCTACGGATTCAATCAAGTGCCAGTAGCGTTTCTTTTAATCCATTACCACTTGGATTGCATAAGTTTACCAGTACCTGCATCCAACGTCCCAGCTTTTGTTTGGCTAGAAGCTAACAACCTGAAAATGGCTCAAAGTCTCCCACCAATCCTTCTTCATTTTACTGTTGCTGGTCCATACCTGGCCTCTCATCCAACAAAATTTCACCATCATCGCCACCCCTTTTGGAAATCCCGTAGGCCAGCATGGAAAACAGCCATTCAACATGTACTCGTTCACTGGGTAGATGTTTACTCCATTTAACCCTGCAAATGCCTGGAGAGAGGAATGGTCCAAGTTACCTTCTTGTGGCTGGAGGCTTAGTGATCCTTCTACTAAAAAGCACCTGATTTTAATCTGCCTCACTCTATCTGGTCGAAACTGAACAGAATTAGATGTGACACTGGAAGAAGTCCCTCTGCCCTGTATCAATGAGGCTGGAAAGATTCTGCTTGTTGTGACTATGGTATTAATATGTACACTGTTAAACATATTGTGCAAGACTGCCTATGACGTGCATTTTCTGATTCCTTAGAAGATCGACATGAATTGTAGATCTTCTAACATCTAGGATTGCCAAGATAACTGATCTGGACATCCAGTTACGAGGTCACTGTCGTACTCCCATAGACGTTTTGTATATAATTATGTGAATTGGGTGTATATGTTTACTTTTCTTTGTCATCTTCTCATCATATGCTAAATAAATAACCACATCTTTTTGGACCACCAAAAATCTGTTAAAAGAACAATCCAGATTCAAGAAGTTCATTGCATCTACCTAATTTCTACAAAGCTATTTTCACCGCTCTCCCCACCAAAAGACTATTTCTTTTTAGCTGGCATCCTAATTTTTTATTACTATTATTTTTGTTTTTATAGATGAGAAATCCATTACAGCTAATAAATACATTGACAATCGAAGGAATACTAATAGGCTAGATAAGCTGCCAAATAAGTAATTTATTTGCGTAAGCCTGCTTCACAACTGGAGGCACATATCGATAAGATCATGTTGCTTTCAGATAACCTTCTTCTTAACTGTATTTGAACTAAATGATATCTTATTCATATCTCCCAGAAAACAGACTATATTATTACCCTCTTGCCAATTAACCAAAAAAGAGAAAATGCACTAGTACAACATCAATTTTATTGAAATTATTTGCATTTCTCTGTAGAGATTGTCTTAGCAAACAAAACTATCAGCTTCCTGGCATCTTCTCCTCGATAAACATATTTTAAATCATTTTATGATATGCCTCATCAAGCTTCTGCTTCATTTCTTAGAGCTGTGTTTGGATTTACTGCTGAATCCAATTACATTGTATTATCATAAAAAGCATCAAAGTGAAAATTATTGACGGTGCTTGTTTAGTGAGCATGCAACTGTTAATCCTAAATATAAATATTTAAATGGTACAATTTTTCACCATTAGTGATGAGGAAAGAGTCATAAGGCTCGTAAGAAGTCATGAAAAACAACTCCTTTCAGATAACCTTCCTTCTCTAGAAAAAGTCCAATGTGTTTAGTGACATGAGTGAATTATAAATGTACACATTGTTTATTGTCAGTGATTACCTCTAACTTCAGACTTCATAAATAATAGTATGTAAATATAAAGGGCTCGAATAAATCTATACACAAAAAATTCAGCATCTGAAAATAAGCTAAGATCCAATTGTCTTCAGGAGAGAAGAAGGAAAGGAAAGGAAAGGAAAGGAAAGGAAAGGAAAGGAAAGGAAAGGAAAGGAAAGGAAAGGAAAGGAAAGGAAAGGAAAGGAAAGGAAAGGAAAGGAAAGGAAAGGAAAGGAAAGGAAAGGAGAAGAGAATTAGAAAGATGGGTCCTATAAACACTTTGACCTCCCTGACAAGAGAAAGGAAGTTTGCAAAGATTCTTAAGCACAATTTTGTCATTTCATTTGCAGTGTTTAAAGCAAGGTGGAAACTGACTCAGTACCTGCCCCAGTACCTGTCCCAGTTAAAGAGATTCATCTTTCTCTCTCTCTGTCTCTCTCTCTGTCTCTCTGTCTCTCTCTCTCTCTCTCTCTCTCATACACACACAGACATGAGTTTCTTAAGACAGAAGAGCATTTGAAAATATTATCTTACATATCTTTCAGTAGAATCTCACCCTTTTTTAATTCCAGTGTTCACTCAGTGGGAGCAGTGTTAACAGTAAAAGCAAGTATCAGTTGAAGAACAGGTTCTGGAGTAATTGTGAACTACTTCTTCGGCCTTTGTTTATAAAGCAGTGTTTACTGAGTACACACACACACACACACACACACACACACACACACACACACACACACAAATAATTGAGGAATTCACTGACAGTGGCATATTCAGCCAAACAAACTATCAGTTCAGGCTGAGATAATTAACATCTTTGTAAAAAACCATCCCCCTTCATGGATTACTGCCTTGTCGTGGCGAAGGGGCTTGCGTAATTCAATGAAGCTATGAGCTATGCCGTGCAGGGCCACCCAAGACGGACAGGTCATAGCAGAGAGTTCTGACAAAACGTGATCCACTGGAGAAGGAAATGGCAACCCACTCCAGTATCTTTGCCATGAAAACCCTATGGACAGTACCAAAAGGCAAAACGATATGACGCTGGAAGATGAGCCCCTCAGGTCGGAAGGCGTCCAATATGCTACTGGGGAAGAGCAGAGGGCTAGTACTAGTAGCGCCAGAAAGAATGAAGCGACTGGGCCAAAGCCGAAAGGACGCTCAGCTGTGGATATGTCTGGTGGTGAAAGGAAAGTCCGATGCTGTAAAGATTTTTTCTCCATAGGAACTTGGAATGTAAGATCCATGAATCAAGGCAAGCTGGACGTGGTCAAACAAGAGATGACAAGACTGAACATCGACATCTTAGGTATCAGCGAACTAAAATGGACAGGAATGGGTGAATTTAATTCAGATGACCATCAGGTATACTACTGCGGGCAAGAATCCCTCAGAAGAAATGGAGTAGCCTTCATAGACAATAAAAGAGTAGGAAAAGCAATACTGGGATACAATCCTCAAAATGACAGAATGATCTCAGTTCGAATCCAAGGCAAACCATTCAATATCACAGTAGTCCAAGTCTATGCCCCAACCACCGGTGCTGAAGAGGATGAAATTGACCGGTTCTATGAAGCCCTACAGCACCTTATAGAACTAACACCCAGAAATGATGTCCTTATCATCATGGGGGATTGGAATGCTAAAGTAGGAAGCCAAAAGATAACCGGAATAACAGGCAAGTTTGGCCTTGGAGTACAAAATGAAGCAGGGCACAGGCTGATAGAATTTTGTCAAGAGAATACGATGGTCATAGCAAACACTCTTTTCCAACAACCCAAGAGACGGCTCTACACATGGACATCACCAGACGGTCAACACAGAAATCAGATTGACTATATGCTCTGCAGCCAAAGATGGAGAAGCTCTATACAGTCAGTAAAAACAAGACCAGGAGCTGACTGTGGCTCAGACCATGAGCTTCTTGTTGCAAAGTTTAGGCTTAAACTGAAGAAAGTAGGGAAAAGCACCAGGCCAGTCAGGTATGAATTAAATCATATCCCCGTTGAATATACAGTAGAGGTGACAAATAGATTTAAGGAACTAGATCTGATAGACAGGGTGCCTGAAGAACTATGGACAGAGGTTCGCAACATTGTACAAGAGGTAGCAACCAAAACCATCCCAAAGAAAAAGAAATGCAAGAAAGCAAAATGGCTGTCTGAGGAAGCTTTGCAAATAGCTGAGGAAAGGAGGGAAGCGAAAGGCAAGGGAGAAAAAGAAAGATACGCCCAATTGAATGCAGAATTCCAGAGAATAGCTAGAAGAGATAAGAATGCCTTCCTAAATGAACAGTGCAAAGAAATAGAAGAAAACAATAGAATAGGGAGGACCAGAGATCTTTTCAAGAAAATTGGAGAGATGAAGGGAACGTTCAATGCAAAAATGGGCATGATAAAGGACCAAAATGGCAGGGACCTAACAGAGGCAGAAGAGATTAAGAAGAGATGGCAAAATTACACAGAAGAACTATACAAGAATGAGCTTAACGTCCCTGATAATCACAATGAGGTGGTCACTGACCTCGAGCCAGACATCCTAGAATGTGAAGTGAAGTGGGCCTTAGAAAAGCTGAGCAACAACAAAGCTAGTGGAGGTGACAGTATTCCAGCTGAGCTATTCAAAATCTTAAAAGACGATGCAGTAAAAGTGCTACACTCAATTTGCCAGCAAATTTGGAAAACCCAACAGTGGCCACAGGATTGGAAAAGGTCAGTTTACATTCCAATTCCAAAGAAAGGCAGTGCCAAAGAATGTTCAAACTATCGCACCATTGCACTCATTTCTCATGCTAGTAAAGTTATGCTTAAAATCCTACAAGCTAGACTCCAGCAGTATGTGGATCGAGAACTACCAGAAGTACAGGCAGGATTTCGAAGAGGCAGAGGAACTAGAGATCAAATAGCCAACATACGCTGGATCATGGAGAAAGCTAGAGAGTTCCAGAAAAACATCTACTTCTGCTTCATTGACTATGCTAAAGCCTTTGATTGTGTGGATCACAACAAACTGTGGCAAGTTCTTAAAGAGATGGGAGTACCAGAACATCTTATTTGTCTCTTGAGAAACCTATATGCGGGCCAAGAAGCAACAGTGAGAACTGGACACGGAACCACTGATTGGTTCCAAATTGGGAAAGGAGTCCGGCAAGGCTGTATACTGTCACCTTGCCTATTTAACTTATATGCAGAGCACATCATGAGAAAGGCAGGGCTAGATGAATCAAAAGTTGGAATTAAGATTGCTGGAAGAAATATCAACAACCTAAGATATGCAGATGATACCACTCTAATGGCAGAAAGTGAAGAGGAACTGAAGAGTCTCTTGTTGCGAGTGAAGAAGGAGAGTGCAAAAGTTGGGTTGAAACTAAACATTAAGAAAACCAAGATCATGGCATCCGGCCCTCTCAATTCCTGGCAAATAGATGGGGAAGAAATGGAGGTAGTGACAGATTTTATTTTCCTGGGCTCCAAGATCACTGCAGATGGGGACTGTAGCCAAGAAATTAAAAGACGCTTGCTCCTGGGGAGGAAAGCCATGGCAAATCTAGACAGCACACTAAAAAGCAGAGACATCACCCTGTCAACAAAAGTGCGTATAGTCAAGGCTATGGTCTTCCCAGTTGCAATGTATGGCAGTGAAAGTTGGACCATAAGAAAGGCTGAGTGCAAAAGAATTGAGGCCTTTGAACTCTGGTGCTGGAGAAGACTCCTGCGAGTCCCTTGAACTGCAAGGCGATCAAACCAGTCAGTCCTAGAGGAGATCAACCCTGACTGCTCTTTAGAAGGCCAGATCCTGAAGCTAAAACTCAAATACTTTGGCCACCTAATGAGGAGGAAGGACTCACTGGAGAAGAGCCTAATGCTGGGAAAGATTGAGGGCAATAGAAGAAGGGGACGACAGAGAATGAGGTGGCTGGATGGAGTCACTGAAGCAGTAGGCGTGAGCTTAAATGGACTCCAGAAGATGGCAGAGGACAGGAAAGCCTGGAGGAACATTGTCCATAGGGTCGCGATGGGTCGGACACGACTTCGCAACTAACAACAACAACAACAAAAAACCATCTTCCTCACATAAATAAATAAACAGTGCCATTGCACATCAGTTACGTTCATGGATCTCACAGATGATATAGCACATTTGATTTGTTTATCATTAAGTACAAATCCACTTATGTAGTCCATCGCACAGTGAGCCAGATGTTTAAACTGGATTTGGCATATTTTTTTTGTCTGCTTCTTTATATGGTTATTCAGAAGAATGTTAAAAATTAGTTCAGTGGGACTCATAGAGTATAGATTTTAGCGCACGCTCTATTTTGAATAAAAGGGAGGCTGAATGTGCCAGTAATCCTTTTTCCTGTAATCATTGATGAACTGATCTACTCAGATAAAACATAATGGCCAAGGTAATCAAAAACAATAACAATAAATCACAGGTTCAGCTGAATGGCCAATCCCTGTTCCTGAGACAACAAACAGGTCTGAAGCATCTTCAGAAAGACCAGCAGATCAGGGCCAACCTAATCTCAGGAAAAATGCTGTCCCAAAGGGCATCTCTCAATAGACCGAAACTGGAGCATGTCCCTCCTGCCACACCTGTTGAGGCAGGTAAAGACAATTTTGAGAATGGTGGATCCCCAAATATCCTCATCCTGTACTATGAAAGTCTTTCTACATGACAACCAGCAGCTTCAATTATACCTGGAAGCTTATTATGAGCCAGTACAGCTTGTGAAGCAAAACTATAACATATGAATGCCGAGACATGACCATAGTAGCTGGTACCACCACATTCTGAACCAGCTTCTAGATCTGCCCCAAGCAGATTTCATTACAGCAACTTAGTTGCAGAGAAGAACCTGGCTAGTGCCTGTGCAGAAAGAGTAGAAGAGAGAATGTGACAGGTTTGAAACACTTTATTTTATATATTTTTTCTTTCTTTTTCTTTTTAAAGAAGTAGGCAGCATATCTTTGCTATATTGGGTTATGATTCAAGCAGTTGACCTTTGTAAAGACATCCCCACTGTTTTCAGACTCATGAAATCTACAACACCATTAGCCATTTATGTAAGACTTAAATGTTCATGTTGTTGCAGGCAAGGAAAATTACATCTTAAGAATCCTCCTGATTTAATTATTGTCAGAGTAGAAGTTTCTATTATGAAATATTTGCATGAATACACAAAGGAAAGAGCTTGTGCTAGTCCAGAATACTGAATGCCAATATGATTAAGGTTGCTGTAGAGAAAATAGAGGGAAAGAGTATTAGATATGTTTGCCGCCTTGAACTGTTTATGGCAAAGTAATAAAGGCAGCACCTTTTGAACATCATCGGCATTGACAAATTCACCATCAGTCAATTGCAAAAGGCAGCTTTACTTGGAGCAGCTTACATCCTGTGACAATACTATCAAACATCAAGATCTTCCTATTCCAGGTCCTTGGAAAGGACTTGATAGATGGATAAATCCAAATCCAATCAAAACTTCTGGTTGACTGTGTAATGAACCATAATAAAATAAAAATAAGTGGCTTGTAAGGAAATCTTATAAGGAATAGTTGGAAGCATTGGCTATATTTAACCTGAAGTTCTGAAGATTACAGGAGACACAACAGCTTTTTTTGAGCATCTGGAGGATTGTCCGCTGAAAGATAATGCAGAACAAAGAACAGGAAGTAAAGAAATTAACTAAAAATTAATTAAAGGGAAGAAGATTCTAGTTGTATATCAAGAAAAGAAGTCTAAGAGAAGTTAAATAGTGGAACAGACTCCCTCGAAAGGTAGTAGATTTTCCTCCTCCCTTTTCTTTCTGCAGAATGCCCATTTGTCAGGATGTCAGAATCATAGTGGACTCCTATCCTTGGCAAGGGGTTGAACTAGATGACTTCCAAAGTTTCCTCCAACATTTACATTCTACAATTATCATTTTATCTTTGTGTCCAGAGCTTTGACTATAGGTAATCCTTGATTTATGACCACAGTTGAGCCCAAAATTTCTCTTGCTAAGCAAGACCATTGTTAAGTGAGTTTTGCCCCATTTTATGAACTTTTTTGCCACATGAATCATTGCAGTTGTTAATTTAATAACAAGTTGTTAAGTGAATTTAGCTTTCATTGACTTTGTTTGTGAGAAGGTCACAAAAGGTGATCGCATGGCCCCCAGGACATTACAACTGTCGTAAATATGAACCAGTTGCCAAGCAGCTGAATTTTGATCATGTAACCATGGGGATGCTGAAATGGTTGTAAGTATGAAAAAACAGTCATAATTTACTTTTTAAAATGCTGTTTTAACTTTGAACAGTCACTAAACAAATGGTTGTAAGTTGAGAGCTACTTATATAAGATTTGCTTGTAAACATAATCATTTAATGGCAAAGCATCCAAGTCCACTTAAATGGTATGAAAAGTACCACGAGAGTTTAGAGTCTCTTAAACTGAGTTTGAGCTGAGGGAATAATCTGATCCATATAAATTAATTACTACTTTTTTCAGTGTAAACATCACTTAGGTCAATTTAGATACAATCACTCTATTGGAATATTTATATTACTTGATAACATTGCCTTTTCCTTCTCTCTTTTAATGTTTCATCTAACACATTTCTATCTCAAAATAATAATAGAGAAGATGAGAACATTTAAGATACCCAAATAAATTGGACAGTATAGCAGAGCTCTTGACATTAATGAATCTGATATATGAGTCAAATTGCAATGCTAAGCTAGTAAGTTACTTAAAAGTAAATGTAACTGATTTAAATGAAGATACTTAAAAGTAAATGACCCTTAAATCTACTTGAGCAAGAATTCATGGGAAATATTAAAATATAAAATCTACCTGCAGTAGGAGGTAAAGGGAAAAGGGAAAAATATAGGTAGTTGACTCATATTTTGTAAGTTTGTAAATTATGTATACATAATTATGGTTTGACTTTTCCTTCCAGATAACATTGTGCAGTGGAAATGAAGCATGCTGGAAAAAAAATGGAAGAGAACTTCCATAAGTCTGGCCACAATCATATATATATTTCATATATATATCCTTTCAATTCATTATAGTTATCAAAAAAATCATTTCTTTCTCTGTATTTTCACTTGATGTATGGCCTACAGACTACTCTTTCCATGGGTATAGAGCTACTTATATAAGAAGATTTCTGACTCAGCAATCTTATCTGCCTACTTGAAAAAACACTAAGGCAAACTTCCATTTAGTCCAAAGCAGGTGGAAATAAGAATGAAATGTCATTCTACTTCCCTGTTGTTGTTGAGTGGAAATCCTGATTTAATTCTTCTGGTAAGCAAAAGGTGGAGAAAACATTTATGATACTTCAGTGTATAGTCTCTTGTCAAGGAGCAGGGGAACTTTGGATCCTAAATATCCAAATACTTCTTTGATCATTTCAAACAACTATCCTTTTCCCATTCATGATGACAAATCTCATTACTAAGGTATGTCTGATCTTAACTTGGGCACAATTAAACAAAGAGACAATTCCTTCAGTCAGATGCTTTACTATCCAAGCACACTTTTTTTCTTTGTACGACCCTGTAATCCTTTGCTTCAGTGTGGGATCGAGGTGACTGAGTGGAGCTGAGCATTTACTTTGCCAGATGCCCTTCCTGACACCTATGCAGAGTTCACAGCAGATATTTTCTCTTTTTGCCCTTGTCGCTGCCTAGGATTGAACTCTCAACCTTCCAAGTAGGAGGTGAGTGTTTTCACATCTAGGCTACCACACTGCTCATCATCCAAGCACACCTAAGCTTGCTAAACAGAAACAATATCAAATGGTTGGAGGTTTTGAGTCCTTTGATGTTTATTGCTTATGTCATTTGTAATCAGGTTGACAAGGCTGTTACAGTTTGGACTCAGCCCACCTCAATAGAATTAACATTATATTATTATTATGGTTGGTTACACAGTCATTCAGAAGTTTGGACTGGATTTGGCATTTTTGTCTACCTATTGAGTCCTTCCCAAGGAGCTGGGATAGGCAGGTGTTGTTGTTTGAAGGTGTTAAAGATATTGTCGCAGTATTTAAGCTGTTCCAAGCAAAACTGCCTTTTGTAAATGGCAATGTTCTGTTTTGTGACCAGTCCCTCAAACCATCTTCTGTCTGATATACAATGGTCTCAAATAATTTTCTTCACAATGTCTTGCTCACATTTTGCATGCCTGCCATTTGCTACATAGTTCTCACTACCTTAAATGATCCTGTGGCCAAGTTTAAGACATGCAAAACCAAATTGATCAAAGATAACCCAATAAAGCAGGTCATGTTGGTTGTATGTGTCTAATAGCCTAACAATAATACTTTGAAAATAGGTTTTTTTTCCAAGTATTATCTGAAGCAGATACAAAAAAGTCCAAGCCAAAAGTAATCCTCCTATAACTAAAGAGACTGGGAGGCTGTACTTGAACTCATATCAACCAAAAAATAATAAAAGCCTTACAATGATGGCATTCTGTAATCACTGCTATAAAGAAAGAGAGAGAGAAAAAAAATAAAGCTTCTGTGAAAGGTTACAAGAGAGATCTTTTAGAGACTCAATGAGGACTTATTTAGGTTATTTGTGTTGGTGGTACAATGTTTGCCAGGATCATTCTCTCTTGCTCTTTCTCCCTCAGTTGAAAGCTTTATGATAGAATTCTTGCTGAAATATTGCCTGAACCAATTTTGGAAGTTTACCTCCACACAAAAGAGTTTCAGCAGTTGCATGAAAATGTATCTTAGGGTTTGGTGCCCTTTTAAGCACTCATCCATTTTGGTTAAATTCAGAATTTGGGAAGCCCTCAGTGTGAAAGCATCAAATCAATAATCCTAGAGGCAGAGGCAGAGAGATGAAAATTCTTAAAACGATAAAGGTGAATTATAAGTGAATTATTGTCAAGTATGAGGAAAATCAGGAGATCCAGACAGTTCAAATGGGTATAAAGATTTATTGTAAGCTTGAGCGCTCTACAAGAATCTGAACTACTAACAGCCAAGGGAAATTAGCGGGAGATAAGAGTAGAAGGAATTCAAGGTGGACTGAACTTAGTTGTCTTGTGGATGCGAAGGGACACATGACTGATGACGTATTTGACTCCTCCTTAAGGCTCATCTCCTACACTTAAACAGGAATTTGAGAAAGAAGGTATCCATGTTAAGACAGGATTTTGGAACAAGTGCTGGAATGGAATGGGAGGAGGGCAGTCAGAATCCCAGAAAAATGGGAAATTTTAGGGTCTCTTGAAATTCCAAAATAACAACAACAACAACAACAATAACATCACTGAAATTCAATAGCAAATCACTAACAAAAAACAAGGGCTCTAATTTTAAGAGCTACCCAGTCTGAAAAGATTGTATTTCTTTGCAGTCATCTGTTGAGGCCCCCAAGTGGTCTCATCAGCTCTCAGAGAGTGCTAATGACCAGATGACTGCAAAGAAATACAATCTGTCCCCCCTCCATCCTACCAGAACCTATCTGTCCATTTCTCCCACCATCCAGTCTCAACTGTAGTACCTATCCTTCCGTCCCCTTGACATGAGAACTGATGAAGCTTCTTGGATGAGAAGCAAAATGTTTTCTCCTTCTTCCTCAAGGAAAAAAACAACAAAAACAATCCAGTTGCCTTTTGAAGAAAAAAGCACCTTTGAGATTGTCAATCAAGATTTTTTTCCCCCTCACCATGCTGATTTTCAGATTATGCTACAAATAAAATGTGTGATATAAGAAGGAATTTAAATGGAAAGAAGGTAACATAGCTTATCTTCCTTGCAAGGATAATACAGCAGTTTATGACTAAAGGAACTGCAAAGTTTAGCATTTTTACTGTGCCTATCCTAATTTAAAAATTGGGTTAAAATGGTAAACTATTAAATTATTAAGTAAGAATTGTTGATACTGAAACACTATTGATCCCTTATCTGTGTTTGGCAATTAACTTGCCAAAGCTAAACATGCAGTCCAGCACAAGCATTCCAACTTGCAGCATTTTGTCTGTCTCAAGGGATTTATTGACTAAGTAAAAGATGCCAGATGTTGGAAATCAGGATTAGAACAGCATTACTTAGTATTTTTTTTCCAAAAAAATATGCAAATACTAACTTCCATATTGCTTTAGCATTTAGATACTTTAACCAAATCACTGAAGTAAACAACACAAATGTTGGTGCATTTACTGGCAAAAAAATAAATAAATAAAATAAATCAGATTCTTCCTATTATATAAGGTATCAGAATATGTTGTTTTAGTTGTTATATTGATGGGTCTTTCTGTTTTAGCCCCAGATAAACATCTGTGTGAGGATTATTGGGAGCCGCCCGGAGTTTGATATAAAATGGGAAGTTACATAAATGTTTTAAATCAAT
Source organism: Vipera berus (assembly GCF_964194415.1). Classification (NCBI taxonomy): domain Eukaryota; kingdom Metazoa; phylum Chordata; class Lepidosauria; order Squamata; family Viperidae; genus Vipera; species Vipera berus. The sequence goes on from NC_138202.1 coordinate 233,623,505, forward strand.
AAAATAAATAATAAATGAAGTGAAGTCATATGGAACAGCAGGTAGAATCATCCCTGGCCAGGAAAGCAAACTCATACTTCATGCTAGGGAGAAACATCTTTATAACAATAGGTAAACTCAGTTAAATGGAGACATTTTAGTTTTCTATTTTCACAACAGGCATCGTCTTTTCCATATAATTCCACAATGTCTGCTACTATATATGAAAGCTAAGTCAGTTCAAATTTTAGTCAGCTTGGTTTATGTGATGATGGTGGCGGTGAGGATGATGATGTTTTTAAAATTATAGCTTTATGAAAATTAGGCAACAGTCTAATTCCTGGTTTGTAGACATGTCTGCCTTCCAGAGCTTTGACGGCAGGCTTTTCAAGGGGAACAATAGGTGTTTGTGTTTTTTTTTGAGCAATTCTCAAGTCAGCACCTGTGGTTTTTTTCAAATTATATATTTTTTTTATCCAACAATATGAACAATATGAAATCACAGCTGCCAGGTCTTTAGTTGCTGTTGGCCTTCATTTGCATCAAGTTCTTCCTAAGAATCTAGGATGTTGCCATGTATTGGCATAGTATATGTGCAGATCCAAGCAAGTGTAGTTTTTCATAATTGGCAGGTGGAAATTTTGTCAATGTGCAGATTTTTTTAGGTATTGTCCAAGTCTTTTTGGTACAGCACAATAACTACTGTATAAGGGAATGTGTGGGTGACTTGGAAGGGGAGGCAAGGGGAAGAGATACTTCCTAGGAAACAATCAGATAAGAAAAAGAGAACGTAACAGTCAGAGAAAGAAACTTAAGAAGGACCTGCCCTAATTGATCAGATAATTAAAAGGGGTGGTGGGAAGTTTGCACCTTCAGGTTTGCAAGTTTTTGTTAATATGGCCTTACAATAAAGTAGATTTAGCCCATCTAGTTGTGTTTCCTGTCTGGTTTATGTGGGAGGCTGACAGACTGGAATCACCGCAGCCAGTTTAAGCCATAATCTTCCAACTTTGAGAAATTTCCTACCAATTAGAACAATTAATCTGTGGAACAACTTGTCTCCAGAAATTGTGGGTGTTCCAACACTGGAGTTTTGAAAGAAGAGATTGGACCACCATTTGTCTGAAATGGTTTAGGATTTCCTGCTTAAGCAGGGGGTTGGACTAGAAGACCTCCAAGGTCCCTTCCAACTTCCAATTCTGTCATTCTGTTATTTTCAGATCTTGATACTTTGTGATCTTCTCCACTTCTTTGCCTTTTGTTATACTGCCATATCAATTATTCCATAACAATTGGCCACCATAATTACATCTGGTGTGTTGTACACCAAGACTTTATCAATTTGTATTCAGATATCTCACAGTATTTTACTTGCTCATTTTTTTACTATTTTTTTCAACTATGTTTCTGCTAATTTTCATTGCTGGCGCATGACAATTTTTACAGGTATTCCAGTAATCATTTTGGCGGTTGTGCTATGTTGTTCTTTAAAATCAGTCTGTGCAGTCTTCTTGCCCAAACTGAGTATAAGATGTGCTGTTTCTTCTGCTATTTTTGCACAATCATTTGATGATTTTGCAATCCGGCCTTTATTGCATTCATTTGAATAGCTTGCTGTTGAGCTGTCCTTTTCCTAATCAATTAATGCATGCTTTCCCTCTTCAACAGTACTTTTTACTTGAAGTAATCCTCTCTTCAGCAGAGAGAAGTGAGAAATGGTCAGTTGCAATTTAAAATAATAATAATTAATAACAACCATAACAAATTTGCTAACTAAAACCTATCAGATATAGGTATTCACACTTACAGGAAATCTTTCATTTAAAAATATTTATAAAATATTTCTGTAGATTTCTTAGCAGGATATGGTCTTTATTTTCCCCCAGCCTTCTGAATACAAACAAGTTCACACAACAGGAAATTTACGAATAAGAGTATGAATAATGTGGTAAGAATTAAATTAATCAATCAGTATCTCAAATGATATGACCAGGATACCTTTCAGCTATGTCCTCCAGAACCTGTTCAGCATAAAACTACCATAGGTAAATCAGCCTGGACCATGACATTTTTGGTCTGGATAGGTCAGCATAGCTTTTATTTAAAGAAATGGAAGGAACATCTGAATAGCGGATATCTATCTATCTATAAATGTTATCCATTAGGACAAGTAAAGTAGTTACCATGCCAACCTTTGTTCCAGACTTGGAATGAAATAGATATAAATAAACCATTTCATTTAGGTACACCTGGAGATGAATCATCACCATCTTCTCAGACACCAAACCATTTCTACCAGATTTACTTCAATCTTCTGTCTCCAGTTATGCATTTTTGTGGTTTGTTTAGTGACAACAGATTACATGATTTATTTATTTTTGTTAGCAGTTTTGACTGGCGTCTTTACCAGCAAGGTGGTCTACTCTTCAGATTACAGGCCACCAAGCAGGGTCTGACTGGGCTCCTGTTTTTATAGTCAGGTGTCCTGACTTCTGATTGGCTTTTAGCAGTGGTGGGATTCAATTATGTGAACAACTGGTTCTCTGTGTAGATGCCACTTCTGGAAGTCCATTCTGGGCTTGGGCAACAAAAAATTAGCTACTAGTTCTGCCGAAGTGATACGAACTGGCTGAATCCCACCACTGGGTTTTAGCCAAGTTGGTTTCCAATCGGACTAGTTCTTGAGGGCTCTTCTCTTAAAGGCTTCTAGGATCAATTCTTCTTTCAATAAGGTATACCAAATCAATCCCCTTTTGCCTGATGAAAGATGCCAAGGTGAACACATGTCAAGGATACAGATAGTTAACCTGATATTTCCAAGTGTCTTATCTAAGTTCTCAGGCTGTAGTATCTAAATAAATTCTGATAAAATCAGAAAAAAATGATGTTCTGAATATCTCCTCTGTAACTGGTGATTGGGTTAGAGACCAAAGCTGAAGAAATTCTTTATTTATTATATTTGTAGACCATTTGACAGTGTATAGTGTACAACTAATTTCAACTCTATACTATGCAGGTTCTTTGCAAACCAGGTCCAACCTGTTTCCTGTTAAAGATGCCTTAATTTGCTTTCATGAACTGAACAGGGCAGAGAACTTAATGATTTCTAACACAATTTTATGAAAATGTAATATTTGAATAGCATAACAAAGAGAAAACAGAAAACACAGGTAAAGAAAGCACAAAATATATAGCATCAAAATAACAGTCAATAAATTTAACATGACTTTTTATTTTTAAAAAAATACATGGTAAAGTAAAAGAAAAGTTTTCATTGGCCCACAGAAATATCCTAAATAGGTCAAGTATTTGGTAAGATTCTCTGGGAAAGATATTCCACAAACATAACAATATTCCACAAACATAACAAGAGTATGAACATTAAGCAGGGTGAACAAGAAATTCAGGTAAATGAGGGCTGATAGGATATTGTTGCCATTATGGAAACATTTTTTTTTATTTATTTTAATTCCATTTACCGTATATACTTGAGTATAAGCCGAATTTTTCAGCCCACTTTTTGGGCTGAAAAACTCCACTTCGGCTTATACTCCAGTCAACAACAAAAAAAAAGAACTTCTACCCCCGTTTGGAGAGCTGCTACTTTCATCAAACATGAACGAAGGCAGCAGCTCTCCAAACGGGCTGCAGCGGTTTGGAGAGCTGCGCGCGCAGCTCCGCCGCCACCTCTGCAAGCCTCCGCTAAGAGAATGGGGCGGTGGAAGCTTGCCACCCATTTTCTCGGCGAAGACTTGTTTCGGGGGATCCAGCCTCTGTCACCCCCTTCTCTCAGCTGGGCAGCTGAGAGAAAGGGGCAGCAGAAGCTGCATCCCCCGAAAGAAGTCTTCGTCGCTGAGACAATGGGCGGCAAGCTTCCCCACCCCACACTTCGCGGAGCGCTCCAACGCCTTGTTCTCTCGTCTCACGGAGACTTGTTTCGGGGGATCCAGCCTCTGTCACCCCTTCTCTTAGCTGGGCAGCTGAGAGAAAGGGGCGGCAGAAGCTGGATCCCCCGAAAGAAGTCTTCGTCGCTGAGACAATGGGCGGCAAGCTTCCCCACCCCACACTTCACGGAGCGCTCCAACGCCTTGTTCTCTCGTCTCACGGAGACTTGTTTCGGGGGATCCAGCCTCTGTCACCCCTTCTCTTAGCTGGGCAGCTGAGAGAAAGGGGCGACAGAGGCTGGCTCCCCCGAAACAAGTCTTCGTCACTGAGACAATGGGCGGCAAGCTTCCCCACCCCACACTTCACGGAGCGCTCCAACGCCTTGTTCTCTCGTCTCACGGAGACTTGTTTCGGAGGATCCAGCCTCTGTCACCCCTTCTCTTAGCTGGGCAGCTGAGAGAAAGGGGCGGCAGAAGCTGCATCCCCCGAAAGAAGTCTTCGTCGCTGAGACAATGGGCGGCAAGCTTCCCCACCCCACACTTCACGGAGCGCTCCAACGCCTTGTTCTCTCGTCTCACGGAGACTTGTTTTGGGGGATCCAGCCTCTGTCACCCCCTTCTCTCAGCTGGGCAGCTGAGAGAAAGGGGCGACAGAGGCTGGCTCCCCCGAAACAAGTCTTCGTCGCTGAGACAATGGGCGGCAAGCTTCCCCACCCCACACTTCACGGAGCGCTCCAACGCCTTGTTCTCTCGTCTCACGGAGACTTGTTTCGGAGGATCCAGCCTCTGTCACCCCTTCTCTTAGCTGGGCAGCTGAGAGAAAGGGGCGGCAGAAGCTGCATCCCCTGAAAGAAGTCTTCGTCGCTGAGACAATGGGCGGCAAGCTTCCCCACCCCACACTTCACGGAGCGCTCCAACGCCTTGTTCTCTCGTCTCACGGAGACTTGTTTCGGGGGATCCAGCCTCTGTCACCCCCTTCTCTCAGCTGGGCAGCTGAGAGAAAGGGGCGACAGAGGCTGGCTCCCCCGAAACAAGTCTTCGTCGCTGAGACAATGGGCGGCAAGCTTCCCCACCCCACACTTCACGGAGCGCTCCAACGCCTTGTTCTCTCGTCTCACGGAGACTTGTTTCGTAGGATCCAGCCTCTCTCACCCCTTCTCTTAGCTGGGCAGCTGAGAGAAAGGGGCGGCAGAAGCTGCATCCCCCGAAACAAGTCTTCGTCGCTGAGACAATGGGCGGCAAGCTTCCCCACCCCACACTTCACGGAGCGCTCCAACGCCTTGTTCTCTCGTCTCACGGAGACTTGTTTCGGGGGATCCAGCCTCTGTCACCCCTTCTCTTAGCTGGGCAGCTGAGAGAAAGGGGCGGCAGAAGCTACATCCCCCGAAAGAAGTCTTCGTCGCTGAGACAATGGGCGGCAAGCTTCCCCACCCCACACTTCACGGAGCGCTCCAACGCCTTGTTCTCTCGTCTCACAGAGACTTGTTTCGGGGGATCCAGCCTCTGTCACCCCTTCTCTTAGCTGGGCAGCTGAGAGAAAGGGGCGGCAGAAGCTGCATCCCCCGAAAGAAGTCTTCGCCGAGAAAATGGGCGCTGAGATTTTCTCGGCGAAGACTCACCTTCTCCCGTTCACCTTCAGCAGCTCCGCCAGGCCCGTCCAGTGCCCTGCTAGCAGAGCTTGACAAATGCAAAAGCTGCTTTGGTTAAACACTGGAAGGTTTAGTGATTAACCCACCCCACCCCACCCGGTCTTCTTGCTGTTTCTCCCCATCCTCACTCCTACCCACAGGGGCTCTCTGCCTCTTCTACTACTTCTTTTTCTTTCTTTCTTTTTTGCTGAGGTGTGCGTCTCTCTCTCTCTCTCTCTCTCTCTCTTTCTCTCTCTCTCTCTCTCTCTCTCTCTCTGTGTGTGTGTGTGTGTGTGGTGTGTTATCTCGAACCAGATGGGATGGCAAAGTCAAATGCAAATGGGGATCTTGCAGATCTTGCCCTGCCTTTCCCCCCACGGTTACCTTCTGTTCTTGATGAGCTCACGAGTGCTCAAGGACAAAATAGGGCAGGGCAGAGCCGGCAGTTAAAAATAGGATGCAGATAAAAGGAAAGGTAAGGAGGGGTTCAGGTTGAGAGGAGAGGCTGCGTAGCATTAGTGTAACTCCTGTTTGGGCTGACTGGGTTGCCTCCGATGGGCTCTGACAGTGGAACAGAATGGAATAGAAAATATGGAATGGATTGGAACAGAACGTAGAACAGAACAGAACAGAACAGAATAGAATAGAATAGAATAGAATAGAATAGAATAGAATAGAATAGAATAGAATAGAATAGAATAGAATAGAAAATGGTAATAAGAATAGAATAGAATAGAATAGAATAGAATAGAATAGAATAGAATAGAATAGAATAGAATAGAATAGAATAGAATAGAATAGAATAGAATAGAAATATAGAAAGTGAATAGAATAGAATAGAATAGAATAGAAATATAGAAAGTGAATAGAATAGAATAGAATAGAATAGAATAGAATAGAATAGAATAGAATAGAATAGAATAGAATAGAATAGAATAGAAATATAGAAAGTGAATGGAATAGAATGGAATAGAATAGAATAGAACAGAATAGAATAGAATAGAATAGAATAGAATAGAATAGAATAGAATAGAATAGAATAGAATAGAATAGAATAGAATAGAATAGAATAGAATAGAATAGAATAGAATAGAATAGAATAGAATAGAAATATAGAAAGTGAATAGAATAGAATAGAATAGAATAGAATAGAATAGAATAGAATAGAATAGAATAGAATAGAATAGAATAGAATAGAATAGAAATATAGAAAGTGAATAGAATAGAATAGAATAGAATAGAATAGAATAGAATAGAATAGAATAGAATAGAATAGAATAGAATAGAATAGAATAGAATAGAATAGAATAGAAATATAGAAAGTGAATAGAATAGAATAGAATAGAATAGAATAGAATAGAATAGAATAGAATAGAATAGAATAGAATAGAATAGAATAGAATAGAATAGAATAGAGAATGGTAATAAGAATAGAATAGAATAGAATAGAATAGAATAGAAATATAGAAAGTGAATAGAATAGAATAGAATAGAATAGAATAGAATAGAAATATAGAAAGTGAATGGAATAGAATAGAATAGAATAGAATAGAATAGAATAGAATAGAATAGAATAGAATAGAATAGAATAGAATAGAATAGAATAGAATAGAATAGAATAGAATAGAATAGAGCTGGAAGGGACCTTGGAGGTCTTCTAGTCCAGCCCCTTGCTCAAGCAGGAGGACCTATACCAGTGGTGGTGAACCTATGGCACGCCTGCCAGAGGTGGCACTCAGAGCCCTCTCTGTTGGCACGTGCGCCACCACCGCTGCCAGCAGCAGGTCCTTGTTGGTTGGTGGACTGGAAGAAAAGGGAGGGGGAAGCATTTTACATGCGTGCATGCGCGCACGGGGCCACGAGCAGGCACATGCTGCAAAGGGGGCGGGGCTAGTGCCTGCGTGATACTCACTAGCCCAGCCCCGTTCTCACGTGATGCGGTGCCTTGTATCTGCACCCTGCGGCACGGCGGTTGGCGTTTTTGTGCCTTGCAGTACGGTGGCCCATTTTTTGCTCCCCCTTTTTTTCGTGCCAGAGGCGGCACTCAGAGGCGCCTCCCTGTCCCCTCCCCCGAGGGCACCAGAATGCCGATGCTGCCTTGGCACTTTGTGATAAACAAGTGGGTTTTGGCTTGCGGTTTGGGCACTCGGTCTCTAAAAGTTTCGCCACCACTGACCGATACCATCTTAGACAGGTGAATGTCCAGTCTCTTCTTAAAAACTTCCAGTGATGGAGCACTCTTGATTTCTGGTGGCAAGCTGTTCCACTGGGCAGCTGAGAGAAAGGGGCGGCAGAAGCTGCATCCCCTGAAAGAAGTCTTCGCCGAGAAAATGGGCGCTGAGACGCCTCATTCTCTCGCTCAGCGGAGACTTCTTTCGTGAGATCCAGCCTCTGCCGTGCTGCACCGAGAGAACAGCAAGCCGCCCCATTCTCTCGGCGGAGCACTCCACCGCCCCATTCTCTCGGCGGCTTGCCACCCCGTTCTCTCATCTCAGCAGAGACGTCTTTCGGGGGATCCAGCCTCCAGCTGCTGCATTTCCCAGCCTCGGCTTATACTCGAGTCAATAACTTTTTCCAGTTTTGGGGGGTTAAATTGGGGGTCTCGGCTTATACTCGAGTCGGCTTATACTCAAGTATATACGGTATATCCCGCCCTTCTCCGAAGACTCAGGGCAGCTTACAAGCTTAGCAGTAGCCTTCATTCTATGTATATGCCTGCTTATTAGGGCTTTCACACACACCCCAAGCGGCATTATTACAAAGTCAGCTTATTGCCCCCAACAATCTGGGTCCTCATTTTTCCTACCTCGGAAGGATGGAAGGCTGAGTCAACCTTGAGCCTGGTGGGATGCGAACCTGCACTAATTGCAGGCAGCTGGTGTTACTTAAGGAGGCATTAGCCCACTGCTCCACCAAGGCTCAAACATGGTGGGACGAAACCCACAAATGGTACACACAGCTAGAGGGATTTAATTATTTAAAAGAAACAGACTAAACAAAAGAGGTGGAGTTGCTCTCTATATAAGAAATAACTTTACCTCTACAAAAATAGAGCACAACAATGATGAAAACTGTAAACTTGAATGCATTTGGGTCAATATAAAAGGGGAAAAAATGACATTGCCATAGGTGTATACTATATGCCGCCCAACCAAGCAGAGGAAATAGATGAACTTTTTGCTAGTCAGCTAAGGTATGTAGGAAGCACATCACAATACTAATGGGGGACTTTAATTACCCTGATATCAACTGGGAGACAAACTCTGCACCAAGTGGAAGATCAAACAGATTCCTGACAAACCTAGCAGACAACTTTCTTTCCCAAAAAGTAGAGAAGGGAACTAGGGGATTAGCCATATTGGATTTAATTCACATTAACAGAGATGAAATGATAGAAAGCGTCAAAGCCACAGGAACCTTGGGGGGACGTGATCATGCAATATTGGAATTCAACATTCTGGAAGCACAAGCAATAGAATACAGCCAAACTAGAGTCTTGGACTTTAAAAGAGCTAATTTCAATAAACTTAGAGAGACCTTGGGAAGAATTCCATGGATGAGAATCCTAAAGGGGAAAACAACTCAAGAAGCTTGGGAAATTTTGAAAAGTGAGATAATAAAGGCCCAGTCTAGCACAATACCAACAAAGAAGAAAACTAATAGCTGTCAAAAGAAACCAGCATGGCTGCATAAAGAACTCTCTGATAAATTGAAAGATAAAAAGGACAAGTATAAGAAGTGGAAAGAGGGGCACATAACTAAGGCAGAATATCAGCAAATAGCCCATGCCTGCAAAGATGAAGTGAGGGAAGCTAAGGCTCAAAATGAACTAAGGCTTGTGACCAAAGTCAAAAATAACAAAAAAAATCTTATTTCAACATATAAAAAACAAGAAAAAAGTTAAGGAAATAATTGGTCCATTAGTGGGTGAAAGTGGCAAGAAGGTGACAAGCAACAGGGAGGAAGCAGAACCATTTAACTCATTTTTTGCATCTGTCTTTATGCAAAGGGGAAAAAAAACAGTCCAACCTACCAAAACCAGTGCCATAAAAAACAGAATAGAAACACAAGTTAAGATAGGCAAGAAAATGGTAAGTGAGCACTTGTCCAACCTAGACGAGTTCAAATCACCAGGACCAGATGGATTACACCCCAAAGTTCTCAAGGAACTGGCAGACATTATCTCAGAACAAATGAACTATATTTTTCAAAGCTCCTGGAGCACTGGGGAACTACCAGAGGACTGGAAGACAGCTGATATAGTTCCCATCTTCAAAAAAGGGGAAAAAATAGATCCAGGAAACTACAGACCTATCAGCCTGACCTCAATACCTGGGAAGATTCTGGAAAAGATAATCAAACAACAAATCAGCGAACAACTTGATGCAAACAAAGTCATCACTAAAAGTCAACATGGGTTTGTCAAATACAGATCATGCCAGACAAATCTTATTGCATTCTTTGACCAAGTGACAAAATTAGTGGACCAGAGGAATGCTGTAGATATAATTTACTTGGACTTCAGTAAGGCATTTGATAAAGTAGATCACAACCTACTACTTGATAAGATAGAAAAATGTGGGTTAGATAGCATCACCACCAGATGGATGCATAGCTGGCTGACAGGCAGTACTCAGCATGTGGTCCTCAATGGAACTGCATCTACATGGAAGTAAGTGTGTAGTGGGGTGCCCCAGGGCTCTGTTCTGGGCCCAGTGCTCTTCAACATCTTCATCAACGATTTGGATGAGGGGATAGATGGGGAACTCATCAAATTTGCAGACAACACTAAGCTGGCAGGAACAGTCAACACTCCAGAAGAAAGGCTTAAGATACAGAAGAATCTTGACAGAGTTGAACATTGGGCACTATCTAACAAAATGAAATTCAGTGGTGAAAAAGGTAAGGTTCTACATTCAGACAAGAAAAACCAAATACACAGGTATAGTTTAAGAGGTACCTTGCTCAATAGTAGTAACTGTGAGAGGGATCTCGGAGTCCTAGTGGACAATCACTTCAATATGAGCCAGCAGTGTGCTGCAGCTGCCAAAAAAGTCAACACAGTGCTAGGCTGCATTAACAGAGGGATAGAATCAAGATCACATGAAGTGTTAATACCACTTTATAATGCCTTGGTAAGGCCACACTTGGAATACTGCATCCAGTTTTGGTCACCACGATGTAAAAAAGATGTTGAGAGTCTAGAAAGGGTACAGAGAAGAGCAACAAAGATGATTGGGGGACTGGAGGCTAAACCATATAGGGAACGGTTGCTGGAATTGGGTATGTGTAGTTTAACAAAGAGAAGGGTAAGGGGTGACATGATAGCAGTGTTCCAATATCTCAGGGGCTGCCACAAAGAAGAGGGAGTCAAGCTATTCTCCAAAGCACCTGAAAACAGGACAAGAAGCAATGGAAGGAAACTAGTCAAGGAGAGAAGCAACCTATAACTAAGGAGAAACTTCCTGACAGTTAGAACAATTAACCAGTGGAACAACCTTCCTGCAGAAGCTGTGAATGCTCCAACACTGGAAGTTTTTAAGAAGAGACTGGATAGCCATTTGCCTGAAATGGTATAGGGTTCCCTGCCTGAGCAGGGGGTTGGACTAAATTACCCCCAAGGTCCCTTCCAACTTCTTCTTCTTCTTCTTCTTCTTCTTCTTCTTCTTCTTCTTCTTCTTCTTCTTCTTCTTCTTCTTCTTCTTCTTCTTCTTCTTCTTCTTCTTCTTCTTCTTCTTCTTCTCATTGTTATTATTGTTATTATACATAAATGCTTTGCAGCCCTACCAGAATGAGTCTTTTATGTTCCAATATCTTTGATAACTTGAAAAGCTCATGTCTTGGAGATGGAGAAATGGGACATTTTTACTAACCTATCTGTCATAAAGCAAGCTAGTAATGCACTTTTACTTGTGTCTTGTCATAGTTGTTATGAGATTTATACCCTGTCCTCATCATGTTTCATGTTATCTCAGGGAAGAGAAAAGCTACCATGGCAACTATGGTGAAGAAGTTAGTGGATCTTCATTTTTTTCAAATGAACATTAATAATTGCAAATGCTTAGCAAGAAGGAAAAAATTCAGAATGAACTAGTAAATTACAGGTCTGTATTCTTTATTTAATACATTGTTCAGAATCTGACTGGGAAACAAGTTGGATTTATGGCTGTGGTGGTTAAGGGTGGGATAATTTACACCATTTGATAAATATAGCTCTTTTGATAATCTAGGTAATACTATATCTGCTTATTTTTAAAGCTACTGTTATAATTACTATTCTTTTAACAAGTCAACCTATAATACAGTACATTCCAGCATTAATAATAGTTGGCATGTTATAGAAACCAACATCTAAAACAAACTCGGACAATGTCTGTCCTCCATATAAAGTAAAGATATAACCACTTCCATGGTTATGTTACCTTCCCACCAAAGTGGTACCTATTTATCTACTTGCATTTCCATGTTTTTGAACTGCTAGGTTGGCAGGAGCTGGGGCAAGAATTGGCACTCACCCCATTATGCAGTGCTTAAATCTTGAACCTTCCGGTTGACAAGCCCAGTGTCTTAACCACTAGGCCACCATGCCCCCTTTCCTCCCTATACTGAACTTCAACTTTAGATAGAATAATCAATGAGGGAGAAAACAGTTGAAGTCCAAGAATATCTGGTGGACCTTACATTGCCCCAAGCTTTTATTATGCTACACAGAGGCACAAGTTCCCACCCCTGGTCCCAGCCAAAGAAATCACCGCACAGTGACTTTATATAAAATAAAATTATGATTGTACAACAATAGAATTACTCTTCCATAAAAGTGGGTTTGCACATGATTTTCCAAATGGGAAACAAAATGATAGATCAAATCACAAAATAGAAAATAGAAAATGAAATTATTACCAAAATATGACTCCTCAAAGCTTTATTTCCAGTCAGGAAGAATCATAAGGTAATAAAACCTGTAAATAATTGCTAACTTCATTGCACAGCTTATTGGTACACAAAGATATCTTATTTCCCCACACCTAACCTCAAGGAAGGCTCCCCTCCCATCTATATTCAATCTTCCATGTAAGCAATGGGATCAGTGGGCATTCTGTTCCTGTGTTCCTGTCCCTCAAGAATGATGACTTACTTTTCTTCTTAGTTGTTGTTGTTTTTTTGTGCCTAAGGAGACCCAGCTGCTAATATTTACCATTTTTCTTCTCTCTCTTCTGCATTAATGAAAACAGCCAAGCTTGAGATCCTTGTTTTCAGCCATCTGGTCTCTCACTACCTCAAGGAAGAAGCAATGCCATTAATTTTTTTTGAGGACTTAATTGTTAAAAAATGTTGCATTTTTTTGCTTTGCCTTTAAAATAAGGGACAGAGAAGAAAGTCGATATATCAATTAAGCATCACTGAAATTCATAATATTCCAAATTAAGGAACAACATAGAACTTAGATCAGTGCTGGATGGTACAATGACAAAGGTAGAAAAAGCATTATATTTTGTCCTCAATAAACTTGTGATTGATTGAAAATATTGCTAACATTGGTGGATGAGGCAATTGCAGTAGAAATCCCATTCCCCTGGTTCCTTTGTGAAGCAAAACTGTAAAGTCTCCCAAAGTCATTATGAGTTGAATAGGCTTATACATCTGTAGACAAAGAAGGAAATGTACAGTTCAAGAGATATTTTATACATATACTGGGCACTAAGCCAGGGAGTTTCCAGTAGGACATCACCTCACATTCACACACACCCCAGTAACTCCCACTAGTGCTGCCAAATCTTCTCAGAAATATCCCCAATCCTCAATTCAGTTTTGGAGGGTGCATGGAAGGAGAGGAGGAATACTGTATTTTCTGTAAATGGATATCTTTGCATTAGTGAGTGGGCAGCACTGGACTCCACCTCCTTGTTTGTAGCTCTCAGCTGAAGGAAGAAAGATTTCCACAAAATAATCTTTAGCTCGTTTAAGAAAATACAGGTGGTACTGGCATAGATATGGGACAATGGAATATGCTGTGCATCAGGATGGTCAGCTCCTGTAATATTTTATATACATCATGTTTCCTCTTGATGGTTTGATTTTGGAATTTGCTCTAATATTTTTAAGGAAGATCTGATTAAATGGATAGTCTGGTTGGTGCAAAGCAAGATATGCAGATTGGCAGAGGCACAAATATTGAGAATGGATCATATGTCCTGTGATTGACATGCATGCTAAATAAACACCAGGAGGAGAGGTGGCTTCAAAAAGCTAGCTCTTCCTAGTTGCTCTCTGAAGCATCCTACTGCTTGCTACCAAGTATGAGCCATGAACTAACAAGTCCCCTCTTTGACTTTAATAAGTTAATTGCTGTCTGCTTTTATCACCAGCCTGGCTTACATCATGTTGCTATAGGCTTAACAAGATACCGTGTAACATTCCTAAGTAGACCCCCCATTGTCTCTGTCTATGTGCTGTTTTCATCTTCTTTGCTTGTAGAGTCTTAAAAAAAAGGTCTAATTTTCTTTTGATTAAGCTTATCCAGACTCAGGTGAGCATTCCAAGGGGATATGGGAAGGGAGGGGGAGCTATAAGATCTGGCATACCAAGGTAACCCCCATATACTGTAAGTGGATACTATAACATTCCTTTTTGCTGCTACTTGGGCTCACCCAGCTAGATTGGGAAGGAGTTTCTCCATTTCAGTAAGTACTCCATCCAATTCATGTTGGAAGTACCTAAGTCACTTTTGGGTTGAAAGGATTAGCCAGTGACATCACCGTTGCCTGGGGGACACCTGGTATAATAATAATAATAATAATAATAATAATAATAATAATAATAATAATAATAATAAGAATAAGAAGAAGAAGAAGAAGAAGAAGAAGAAGAAGAAGAAGAAGAAGAAGAAGAAGAAGAAGAAGAAGAAGAAGAAGAAGAAGAAGAAGAAGAAGAAGAAGAAGAAGAAGAAGAAGAAGTTGGAAGGGACCTTGAAGGTCATCTAGGCCAATCCCCTGCTCAGGCAGGAAACCCTATACCATTTCAGACAAATGGCTCTCCAGTCTCCTCTTAAAAACTTCCAGTGTTGGAGCATTCACAGCTTCTGCAGGCAAGTTGTTCCACTGGTTAATTGTTCTTACTGTCAGGAAGTTTCTCCTTAGTTCTAGGTTGCTTCTCTCTTTGATTAGTTTCCATCTGTTGCTTCTTTGTCCTGCCTTCAGGTGCTTTGGAGAATAGCTTGACTCTCTCTTCTTTGTAGCAGCCCCTGAGATATTGGAACACTGCTATCATGTCACCCCTCACCCTTCTCTTCATTAAACTACACATACCCAATTCCAGCAACCGTTCCCTATATGTTTTAGCCTCCAGTCCCCCAATCATCTTTGTTGCTCTTCTCTGTACTCTTTCTAGAGTCTTGACATCTTTTTTACATCATGGTGACCAAAACTGGATGCAGTATTCCAGGTGTCGCCTTACCAAAGCATTGTAAAGTGGTATTAGTACTTCACGTGATCTTGATTCTATCCCTCTGTTAATGCAGCCTAGCACTGTGTTGGCTTTTTTGGCAACTGCAGCACACTGCTGGCTCATATTTAAGTGATTGTCCACTAGGACTCTGAGATCTCTCTCACAGTTACTACTATTGAGCAAGGTACCACCTATACTATACATGTGCATTTGATTTTTCCTGCCTAAATGTAGAACCTTACTTTTTTCACCATTGAATTTCATTTGGGGGCTCCTTTCATGTCTCTAGTTCATGGACTCAACAAAGTGGTACCTATCTGTCTACTTGCGATTGCTCGCTTTCAAGCTGCTCCACCAGCAGGACCAGGAGCGAATGACAAGAGCTCATCCCACCATGCAGCAGCACTCAGGTCTCTAATCTCAGTGAGTTAGAAGAATGATCATCTAAATATATTCTCCCTCTCTTACAATACCCCTCTGAAGCTCTGTCCAGGTTCCAGGATTAAATGTCATCTTACAGAGAGATATTTAAGAAAGAGAGAAGCAACCTAGAACTAAGGAGACATTTCCTGACAGTTAGAACAATTAACCAGTGGAACAACTTTGCCTCCAGAAGTGGTGAATGCTCCAACACTGGAAGTTTTTAAGAAGAGACTGGACAGCCATTTGTCTGGAATGGTATAGGGTTTGAGCTGGTGTGTGTGGTGTGTGGACTAGAAGACCTCCAAGGTCACTTCTACTATGAAGATTAGCTGAAGCAGAGTTTTATTGAAGATGCCAGGAGTCATTAACACACCTTCTAATCTCATTAGTCGGCTTGCTAATCATCAAGCCAGCATCCTAACCACATGAGCCACTGCAATCCCTGTTCCAGTATCTAGGCTTTATTAATAAACTTCTATTAATTGCAGTTGTCCTTCTGCTGTATATTCCTTTTTTGGTTTCCCACTCAAAATACTAAAACTGGCAATAATATACTGTAGGATGAACTAAAATACCTTGGAGTTTCTTTATTAAATTGATTTCCATCCCCCCCTCCCCAAATTTTATCTAAAAGCCCACATTGGCAAGTTAAAATACTGTAAATGTAAATTAATGAATGTAATATGAAAATGCAATAAACGTTGTAAAAAAAAAACAACAACCAGTAGTTCTCATATCGAGGAAGGAGTAAAGAAAGTGATTCAATCTGAAGTCACAGAAGGGTAGAAGCCAGAATCCCTTATAAACATACACATTTGAAAGTGTGAGCAAAGTTACATTTTTTCACACATTAGGAGAGCTGTACAAGCTGTTTGAAAGACTATTGACAAATTGACAATAGTACCAGAAGTGTGTGAACTACACAGCAGGGCGTGTAAATGACTCCTGGCATCTTTGAGAAAACCCTGCTTCAGGTAATCTTCTCTAAGATGATATTTAATCCTGGAGCCTGGACAGATCTTCAGAGGGTTACTGTAAGAGAGAGCAATCCTTCAGGGAGAATACATTGAGATGATCATTCTTCTAACTCACTGAGAAACTTCCTTTGTTAACCGTAAAAAGCTGACGCTAAGGAGCTTCCTTATGTATGAATAATACCTTAATCAGGCAGTCATATAAAGGAAACCCATTATAACTGAAGATTTCTATCTTCAGGCTTTATCTCTTTATGTCTCTCTTGGGCTGGATCTTGAGAAAAGCAGACTTGAGTGACAGAGAGCAATATAACTTCTCAGGCGATTGCCCATTTTGCATGCCACTGTCACAATTCTAAAATGTGACTACAATGAAAGGGGCTGTGCTGTCATGGTGAGGCTCACCCAGTTTCAAGTAGTTCTTCCCTAATGACCAGTTGCGGCAAACAAAAACAAAAACAAAAAAAAAACTACCTGAAATTTGTAATAGAAAGTTATCAGAAGTTGCTAATGGCTTTTACATGATGGCTATAAATTATTTCTTTCCTTGCATTTTTTTTAAACATTTTGTGCGATACCCTAATGTTTCCTCAGTACTGTCTACTGGGAGATAAAAAATCTGCAAGACAGCAGGTAGGGCATTGCAATCCAATCTTCCATAATTGTTAAAAGTTGGAAGCTGTCCTCCAGGGGGCAAAATCAGTTTCAAAATATTGTGACATATGTGAGAATTATTATTATTTATTTAGCATATGATATAGAGTACATGGGCAATAGTGTGTGTGTGTGTGTGTGTGTGTGTGTGTACACATACACACACACACATAAAAAAGAACACATAATACTATAATACATGTATGATGGAAATCTGTAGTCAATTTTGTAAGGTATGAGGAATTCAAGAAGTTATATATGGTATGTTATAGGTTAAATTTTGAACCAAAGTTGCTTTTTTTTCAAATGGCAGCTAGACTTTCTTTGTTATTCTTTGAAGATGTTTCGTTTCTCATTCAAGAAGCTTCTTCAGTTTTCTAAAGAAGAAGAATTGAAGAAGCTTCTTGGATGAGAAGTGAAACATCTTCAAAGTAAAACAAAGACATCCTAGTTGCCTTTTGAAAAAGCACCTTTGGGACAACCACGACCTGGATGACTGAGAATCTCCATAGACGTTACAGTCTGAAATAAATGGATTCGTGAGAATGGAGTAAGTGTTCCATATAGAAATATCGAGGCCTATCCAATTAAGTGCAATATTTGTTATTTGGAAGAAAAAAAACTGCATTTCTTCCTGTATTGAGCTATCTCGAATGATAGCTAGTCATTATATGATCCCGTGTCTGGCGAGGAATGCCACAGTCAGATTTAAGGGAGGATACTCTGTTCCATTTAAACAGAGGGTCTTGGCAGATGCCATGCAAGGCATGGATCCTATACAGAGTTTTCCAGCACTGCCAGGTGCCACTGAAATGTGGGAGACGGGAGGAAGACCCGCAGCCTAAGAAATGGTGTGATAAGAGGCAGCTCAGTCCACAGATTGGGCAAATGCATAGGAAGCATTTCAGAAGGGACCCGCCCAAGTTTGTTGGAAACAAAAAAGAGAGGAGGAGAGCACTACTTTTGGTCCTGTGAGATTTTGGGTAAAGTAATCCTTACAATAAAGATAGTACTCATGCTGATGCTCCTGGTTTTAATCCCATTTATATCCCGCCCTTCTCCGAAGACTCAGGGCAGCTTACAATCTAATAAGTACAAATCAATGTGCTTAGCAATAGCCTTCATTCTATGTATATGCCTGCTTATTAGGGCTTTCGCCACCCCACCCCCCCAGCGGCATTTTTACAAAGTCAGCTTATTGCCCCCAACAATCTGGGTCCTCATTTTACCTAACTCGGAAGGATGGAAGGCTGAGTCAACCTTGAGCCTGGTGGGACTCGAACCTGCACTAATTGCAGGCAGCTGGTGTTACTTAAGAAGGCATTAGCCCACTGCTCCACCAAGGCTCTATGCTGATGCCTGTCTGGATTACCTCAAAGGGCTAATAGAAACAGAACACTAGATAATCTCCCCTTTTCCTTCCAACCTTCCTAGGTGTCGGGCCAGGGGTAGCCTTTTAAGTGGTCTCTATTTGTACTGGAATTAATTTCCTGAAAGAAATGGAGCCATAATAAAAACTGGAATAAATAATATTCAAATGCACAATAATAATTATTCTAAAAATGTTTGTCACGGGATACAGCCCTGCTTTTACAAGTGGTTTAAATGGTTTTCCAAATGAGGCTCCCATCATTAACAATTGATAGTAGAAATACAGTAGGATATGAGGATGCGGTACTCAATTTTATTAAAGTTAACTGTGTTTGAGATTGTTGACTCTTTCTCAGCATTAGACACAGATATGAGCTGCTTCCTGAGCAGAAGAGTGTGTGTACATCTGTGTTGGTGTTTACTCTTCATTTTCTTTTCTGTTTGTTTGTTGTTGTTGTTTTGCAGATCTCATAAAACATTTGCTTTTTCAGCCAGAGTAAGAAAAATGTATCCACAGGGTTTCTCTTCTGCTAGTGAACCCGCTGCCTCAAGTTTAGTAATGAAAAAAGGTGACTTTCTCTCCTCTCTGCCCAGTGTCTTAAAGTGGTATGAAGGTGGCATAGTTTAATTACAACTCTTTGTCTCTCAAAAACTAGCATTAGGCAAAGATTAAGCCTCAAGAGACATCTGGCATCAAATATGCACCAGACAAATGCTGACGGTAGAAAAGGAAAAGTAGAAGAGAAAACCAGATTGCATCATTAGAGCAGATGGTTCCTTCCTCCTCATATCACTGCTGATTCTGAAGGCCTCGGGCAAAACCGAGAGGCCTCCTAGCCCACTTGATTAACAGTCGCATTAAGAAGAAAAAGCAGCTTCTTGAGGTTCTTCTTCCCAGTGCAATTGGCTCCAATGACCTTGGGAAGGAAAGAGGAGAAGCACATAGTTCAGTTGGTAACAATAGCATCAAATGCTTTCCTCCTTTTCCACTTTGTATCAGCTTTTGCCATGTTGCATTTGAACTCCCTTTTTACAACTCTATATTCCCTTAATTTGGGTAGACTCAGGGCGACTGCATGGAGCTGAGCATTTACTTATTACTTATTTCTAATTCTTAAAGATGATTCTGGAAAAGGAAAAATCAGATCACAACTAATAATCTGTTCCTTATTTTTAAGTAAGGAAACAATATTCAGGTACATCTGAAGAGGACCAGCAAATGACCTTATCTTGTCTAACTGTTCTAACTAGCCTTGTGAGCAGTGAGTCTCGTCTTCTAATAATTTTAGATAGAAGAGTAGTGCCTGGTGACCTGATGACCTTCCAACAGAGCTGACATTTCCATTAGAAGAGCTGATATATTTGAAGTTTAAATGACACATAACTGAATTAAAAATGATTTCTTTCATATAAATGTAATTTTACTTCAGTCTCGAGTGAATCTGAAACTGGCATGCTGGGAATAAAATTTTCATATCATATACACGGAACATTTTATTTTACAGTTTCACTATAGGGAACAGTAGGTAAGTGGCCCGACAGTCTGGGTTAATAGGGAAATATTTGGGAAGTAGGGTAATTCATTAACCATTCATATTACCTAATATAATAAAAATCCAAAGGCTTTAAACATTACAACTTGCTAGATTTGGATAGAATGATGCCAAGTATGAATAGGCATGCAAGGAATTTTGGGACATTTTAAAGACAAATAAATTTATTTTTCCTTAAGATTTTATGAAACATAGCCCACAATAATTTTGGGAATTAAAAAAAAAAATGTTAGTGTTTAGTACATCATAAGATTCTTCATTGCATTGATTAAAACAATTATTTGCTGCATATATTTTTATAGCAAATGTTTGGCAAAGAGAAATTGCTTTTTTGGTAGTAATATGATTTCGAGGCAGAGAAAAGGAAGTAGAAATTCACCAGTTTTTCAGAGTCCAGTAATAGGCATTTATTTATTTATTTATTTATTTATAGGGTAATATCATGTTTCAGCTTTTGCATATTCAGTACATCATTTCAGAAATCAGCAGCAATCTAGTGGATGGTCATTCACTAAGAGGGATAAATCCATGACAAAATTGTATACTTTACTTATTAATATTATGATTGTGATTTGAAAGGATAAAACACAATCCAATGTGTAAAGTTACTCATCAGAAGTTGATAAATGGACTATAGAAGTAGACTTACAATACCTTTGAATTACAATACCCAAAGGAGCTTTTTTAGAAGGCAACTGGACTTTCTTTTTTTCCTTGACTTCACTTCTCATCCAAGAAGCTTCTTCAGTATCTTGGATGGGAAGCAAAACATCTTCAAGGAAAAACAAACAAACAAAGAAAATCCAGTTGCCTTATGAAAAAATCACTTTTGGGACAACCATGACCGGGATGATTGAGAATCTCCACAAACACTTACAATACCCATTGATGTGACTGCCGTAATGTAAATGAATGGCATCATGAATCTCAGAGTCCCAGCTGAAATTCCTAAAAAAGAAAGCCAGATTGCTTAAGCTAATAGAAAGGCATATTTAAATAAGAGTCATATGTACCACATATACTTTCATTGATTTAATCAAAGTGACTGAAACTATCTAAGAGTGGTACAAATGCACTGTGCCTATGTATCCTTCCTTTGCATATTACAGTATCTTTTACTATCAGATAAAAGGAGTTCGTGTACAAATAAACACATAAATCATTCTGAAGATGAAAAGCTCTACATTTATATGAGGTTATTATCTTTACTGTAAGAAAGATTATTGTCACAGACTTTGTAGTCCTCTTGCAAGGTTTTTAAAAATGTAGCTCTGAACTTCAAAGTAAATTGGATCGGATTTTATATTTCAATTTGCATCCTGTGAAAATAAAGAACAAAGACTTTTTAACCTGGCTGGCTTCTAAATATAGCACAATTGTATTCCTTAGTACCCGATATCCTTATAAATGGTGTGCTGTACTCTGAATGTTTTTCTGTGCTTATCACTGTGTGTTTTGAATTTATTTTTCTTCTGTATATTCATTTAAATGGTTTCTCTAGCTGAAATGTCATATTAAAGTTCCTATGTTGAATTATTGTCCTCTCAATGACATTTGGTATATGATGTTCTAATAGGACTTTCACAACCATGAACTAAATTCTTTCATTTATATTGTATTTGATAGCTGTCTGAGACAGGTATTCCATATCTGAACTATTCTGATGTTCTGTTGCTAATTATGACACAATGGTTGTCAGCAGCTGTTTTCCAATTACTTAGACAAAAAGGGTTATTGTCTAATACTTCTCTATTTGAATTCTGTTCCAAATAGTTAAATGGTCATAGATTCCTTCCAAGAAGTCAGCAGGACAGGATAGATAGAAAGCAATTCCACATGGGAAAAGAGGACAATCTCTTACTTAGGTAAAAGATTGTCAAATGGTTGATATTAATTTATATTTTATTCTAATTGCCATCCTTATTTGATAATCTTATCTGATTTTGTAATATGATAGTGACAGTGGACAATTGTTTAGCTTGTTTTAAGAATGTTGGGAGAATGCCTGGAAACCTTTGTCTCTAATGTCATTTTCCCCTCTTCCTTAATTTGGGTTGACAGGGCACATTTCCTGATGATATTTTTGCTTAAATTCCAACTACATATGAGCTAAGACTTTCTCCAAGTCTTTCTTGTCAACATGGGGAAGATCAGAGACTGAGCAGATGAAAATGAGAATGTTGAAACTTGGATGTCTGCCTTTGTCCACTAGTTATTTAACTCTCATATAAGCAGGTGAATATTTGCATAGACACTGTGAGCGTTGATTATTTATTTATTTATTTATTTATTTATTTATTTATTTATTTATTTATTTATTTATTTATTTATTTATTTATTTATTTATTTATTGCAATTGAATTTTGTACTGATATTTGTTTTGCTCTCCTGTCGGCACTCTTGTTGCAGGTATGCAAGAGGCC
The DNA here is from genome assembly GCF_964194415.1 of Vipera berus. Lineage (NCBI taxonomy): Eukaryota > Metazoa > Chordata > Lepidosauria > Squamata > Viperidae > Vipera > Vipera berus. The sequence goes on from NC_138202.1 coordinate 233,645,838, forward strand.
TGGTGGTGCAATGGTTGGAATGCAGTATTTTGACTGGCTCAAGGATGACTCAGCCTTCCATCCTTCTGAGGTCAGTAAAACGAGAAGCCAAATTGTTGAGGGCAAAAGGCTGTCTCTGCAAACTGCTTAGAGAGGGCTGTAAAACACTGTGAAGCGGTACATAAGTCTAAGTGCTATTGCTATTGCTATGTGATGGCAGTGACCTACATTTTGATTTACTCACTTCTTAATACAAAAAAGCATCTTTTTAAGTAACTTCTTAAAATGAAATTTCTTATATTTATCAAAATACTCTAATTAACCTTTTCTATAGTAGCATAGTTTGTTTTAGTAAACTCTTTTGTGTGATACTAAACTAGAGTGGGTGTTACTTTGCAATAATTATCTCATTTTCTCTCTCTCTCTCTCTCTCTGTCTTTATTGAGGAAAAAGTGAAGTTGCTTTCTGCATGATATACCAATGTTCTGGGCCAGAATCTATTCTTGACTTAGAGGGAATAAGGCCAATTTATTCAAAAAGCCAGCTTTCTGGACCGTGGTGCTGACTTGCAGGAGGGAGGAGTGAAGAGGCAAAGCACCCTTGAGTCATTGGTATGCAGAAAGAGGCCCATAGGAGATTCTCTCTAAATCTTTGCAGTATTCATCTGATAGTTATGCAGTGTTTTAATCAGTCAAGAATCTGTCTATAAATGAACAACAACAAAGAAACAACTATGAACTGTTCACTGTGTCATTCTTGGTTATCAGTGTGTGACATAACTGACAGCTAGCTTTACCCTTTACCACCATTTCTGGTTGCTCAGCATGCAGCTCCTTCAGTCATCATTTCACTCTTTTGGATGATCAGAATACCCGGCAATACTTATTACAGCATATAGAAGCGGGATTATTTTTTTAGTTAGAACTGCAACTGTAGAGATATTAAATCCCAACCACCAAAAAGTCTTATAGCTGGGGTTCAGATTGTTATGAATGACTGTCAAGATTGAATCGCTATGATGTCTGCTAGCTTCTATCATTAATCAACTTGCCATAGAAAAGGAGGAAGGGTAGAAAGTGAAGGGAGGAAGCAGAATTCCATGAAGACGTTCATGGACCATGAGAACCTGCAAGAATGCCAAGGTCACTAATGCAGGTGCTCGATGGAGAAGTGGATTGTTCCCATAACAAAAAGAAGTATTACTATTGGACAATGTGAACACCTGGTTGGTGGGGGCAAGGGAATCTATTGTTTAACTAAGAAAGTTTTCACACAGGAAAACTAGAGCTGGTTTTGCTACTTCAGTTCCGAGATGATGTATCCAATAAAGTTTTACCTTTTGGTAAATTGCCTTGAGGGATCTTTCGTTGGATTCACTTGACAAAGACGCTGTAAAATAACAGCTATGGTTGCCTCTGGTAGACAAAAGGTTCATTTCTCAAAATGTGTTATAGTATTTGTAGGCTAATTTTTGGAAGATGTGTTTTTGGGTAAGGAAATGAAAAAAATGATTCCTGGACAAAATTCCCTAGAAGCAGAGCCATCATACAGACTTTTATGGCAATCATGTTTGATGTTACCTGGAAACCTTACTTCTTTTGGCCAAACTGAGGTACAATGAGATCTTACTGCCTCTACCATCCATGTTTTGTGCATTAACCAAAATGCTGAAGAAACAGACACCAGAAGGGGGCTTCACCGGAAGAAGAAAATATTGCTTTTGCTACAGGATATATAAAATTTGGAACTAATTCATGCAAGTAGTACTATTAATAATAACCTTTTTTTCTAAAATACACCCAGAATCCTATGTTCATGCAGATTGATCTAGTTTTAAGAGCAATGAGGAATATCATTGCTATCACTGAGGGGTCCAATGTAGCTTTGAAATCTGCCTGATATGTTTCGATAAACATTTAAAAGATGATTAGAACCAGAGTGGATCATTGACTAGGGACTTATGATCACACCATAGATGCTCTCTATGATCCCATTACTGATTGTTATCTCCCATTCAGAACCTAACAAGTGGAAACAACTAATAATAGAGAATCCTCCAAGTGCATATGATGGCATTACTGCTGAGCTATAGCATCAATTTCTGAAATGTCAGGAGTTTCTTCCTACTATGTTGATTATCCGATCCTGTACATGAAAAGCTGCTTTATGGCTGAATTAATAGCAGAATTAAAATGTATGCAATTCTTCATTTAACTTCCGCATAGCTACATTTGGAGAGGCTACGGGTAAATATTCCATAACCCTAGAAAAATGTGGTCATTATTTTAAAGTAGACCTTGTTCTGCCTTTGAGAAGTTGACTTTCTGGACACCCCTAAGGACTAGGGTGGATCTTTTTAGCTCCTCTAAAATTTATTTTAAGTAAGCCTGGTGTCATGTCCTGAGGAGGAAGCAGAGTATTCAGGGGTTGATTTACTACTCCCTTTTGAGACAGCCAGTAAAACCTCCAAAACTCTAAATGTGAACTATCAAGAACAGCATTGCTAACTGCGATAAAGAAACAACATAGGTGTACAAACAACATCACACAAGTACAAGGATTCCTTGAGAAACAATACTGTTGTATTAGCTGTTGAACTAATGGGTTGAATGGCCTTTGCTCTTGCTGAGTTGCTTTCTGCCAGCCAGCAGCTAAGCATTCTCCTTTCTCTCCCTCTCATATACAGTGATTTAGCTGTCTTCTTAAAGATTTATTTTATTTTTTTATTTTAATTCCATTTATATCCCGCCCTTCTCAGAAGACTCAGGGCGGCTTACAAGCTTAGCAGTACATTTTAAAAATGTCATCCATATTGAAACAAACCAACTGGTTTCTCCCCTCCCTTTCTTTACAAATGCCACTGGGAATCACTGCTGTGCCTAAAAGGTTTTTTTTCCACTCGCCTCCACCTGTCTTTGGGTTGGGTCTCTTTGGCCTTTTCATCCACTCTCCTTTTCTCTTTTCTGTGGTGCCTCTTATCTGTTACAAGGCTCTTCAAATTGATCCTGGGTGAATCTTGCCTCTCTGTTGCCCAGGTTTTGCCAACAGAGACTCTGTGTTGCTTTGCACACACCCCTCCCACTGCCTTTTCCCTCCACTGGTAAGTGCAGGGTGGGGAAGTCTGGTTGGGAGAGAGAAATGTCATGTTTTACCATATGTTAAGAGTGGTCCAGGGATCTCTTATTGTGTTAGATCTACAAAGTGTATATTGCTTTTGTCTAGAGCAGGGGTCTTTAAACTTGGCCCTTTTATGACTTGTGGACTTCAACTCTCAGAATTCCTCAGCCAGCATACCTGGTTGAGGAATTCTGGGAGTTGAAGTCCACAACTCATAAAAGGGCCACGTCTGAAGACCCCTGGTCTAGAGCAACAATTTATCTCCTCTTAAACTCTTTCCTTCATTTGTTCTCTCCAGAAATCCCTGTTCCAACAACTTAGTAACAACTGATCCAGTTCTTTGCAACCAAGTGATAACTTCCTCACTTCTGGCAAACTTCTATTATTTTACATAAACCTATAATGATGTCCTAACTCTAACCTAAATATTATGGTTATGGAAATGCTTGGCAACCTGGCAAAGCAAAGACTGAATTGCTTATTCATATGCTGGCTAAATTTTCTCTAACCAAAAAGGCTGGCTTTTGAGGTTATCTGAGGGCTATTAACAGATTATCAATTTATCTTGGAAATATCCAGCTGTTTATGGACAAATGAAAGGCTCACTAGCACGTCGCCATACTTCCAGCCATTAATTTTGAGAAAACTTTTGAATATGAATAAAGTGACACATGAATAAAGGTCAGTGAAAATTAGAAACGAGGGAATTAACATCAGTCAGTCTTGCATTAATACATTGGAAGATTTCTTGAGCAGATCATTAGCCTGTAAGCACTTTGAACATAAGTGCTTACATTTGTCAAGAAGATGTCTTCTCAGAGTCACTGTATCTCTCTTATTAATGCCTAACTTCCTTAAGAGATTTGGGGTATAATGTAGACATAATATATCTTGATCTCAACAAAGTACCCTATTATATTATGATTAAGAAGCTAATTATGCAGGAATATTTTGAATTATCTAATTCTCATAAGATTAGCAGCTGACACAAAGTGCTGCAGAATAGCTCTAAGACTAAAAAAAAAATCAAAATAAAAACGACCTTGACAGTTTAGAGAAATAGGTTAAAACAAGCTGTACACTGAGAGAGTGGGGAGGGAAGGATTGTTTTCAAAGCAAATGATTTGGGATATATCATAAGATGCATATGAAGATATGCAAGTCTTAACTTTAAATAATAGTTGTAAGATGAAACATAAACATGATTAGAAATATGAACTATTCTCTTACACCATGAAATGTTTAGCCAAGTTTTAGATTGTGAAAAATGTTCTGTACCAATTTTGTCTGCCTTTCTCCTTAATGGCAGAAACAAAAGGTTTTCCATTTCATTATTTTTTCCAAATAAAAAGACTAGTCTTTTCAATAAAATTGATTCATCCATTCCAAGAACATCAGAAGCGACAGCTTTTTAATGACTGATTCATTTGCTTTCTAAATAAATCAAATCACAGAATAGCTTCCAGGAATGAATATGCATATTAAACATTTTTTTTAAGTGTTCACATCTAAAACAAAACAAGAGTGACTGGCTAAGATTCTGAATTCCCTTTCGGTAACAGAAATATCCTACTGGCAGAATTTGGCTTAAAAGACATTCTACTGGCAAAATGGACCGATTGAGCATTTTCCATTTTGCTTCAATTATCTGAATCCTTTGAAAGCATAAAAATAGAGAGTCCTGCAACATTTTGAAAGCCATCAATGAACATTGACCCCTATACCTAGTACCTACCAGTTCTTTCCCAGTACCGAAAAGTCTAAAAGAAGCTTTGCTATACAAAGCAGAGTTACTTCCATTCCCAATAGAGAGTGTTGAAGGAAAAGCAAAGAAGGGGATACAACTTGATCATTTCAATTCTTTGCTGCATTTTTAAATGCTCACATTGTAGTCCTTCTTCTTTGCTTTTGTCTTCAACACTCCCTGTCCCAATATTCACTTTTTTTTGCTCCAGTGAAATCCTAGAGAGTGCATAATTTTGTGTATTCCAAGTTCTTTCCTTAGGTGTTAGGGTGAGGACATCAGGTGGACCCCCATACATTTGTTGGTGTGAGTTCTTGTGAGCAGCTTTTGGGTACAATACAATAATTCTTAATTGTATTCTGCAGTGTTTTATCTTGTCTTTTAATAATATGGCTTTAATGTATTGCTTTATATGGGTGGCCATATAATTTTTTTCAAATAAATAACCAAAAGGAAAGGAAAGGAGAGGAGAGGAGAGGAGAGGAGAGGAGAGGAGAGGAAAGGAAAGGAAAGGAAAGGAAAGGAAAGGAAAGGAAAGGAAAGGAAAGGAAAGGAAAGGAAAGGAAAGGAAAGGAAAGGAAAGGAAAGGAAAGGAAAGGAAAAAAATTCTCATATGTACAATATGACCTTGAGAGCAGAGGTTTTAAAACTTCTCCTGCACTTGCCTAATTATCAAGCAGTTAGTTCCAAAGGAACCACTGACACTGTTTTAAATTTTAATGTTGCAAAAGCTTTGAAATATCCCCCCCAAGAAATAATACAGCTATTTTTATATAAAATTTGGATTTAAAGTAATCTTTGAACAAGTTTGGTCCTGTTAATTTCAAGATTATGACAATTTTCTTGGTATCAATATGGAAGCAATGTGCCATTTATCTTCTCACTATAGCCAAGCATTTCTCAACTTCATCAACTTTAAAATGTTTGGAATTCAAATCCCAGAGTTCTCAGCCACCATGACTGGCTGGGAAATTCTGGGAGTTGAAATCCACACATCTTAAACTTGACACGGTTGGGAACCACTGCTGTAGCCTATAACCCTTGATCCCAAAGGTGTTTTTCAAAAGGCTTGCTTTGTTTTTCCTTGATGACATTTCACTTCTCATCCAAGAAGCTTCTTCCGTTCTGGCTGAATGGTGGACAATAGAAGGATTTACATTTTTTGCAGCCAAAATCCTTCCATTTCCCGGCATTTAGCCAGAACTGAAGAATCGTCTAAGATGAGAAGTGGAATGTCTTTGAGGAAAAAAACAAAGGAAGTCCAGTTGCCTTTTGAAAAGCAGTTTTGGAACAACCATGACCTGGATGACTGAAAATCTCCATAGATCTATAACCCCTGGTATTCACTGATGATTTCCCACTAAACTATCAAGTAGCCTTGTTTTACAGCCAGTGTCAATAAGGGCTACTATATTTTAAAACTGTGATTAAGAGACTGAATTTAGTCAAATGACTTTTTATCTTCTGTAATTCCCTTTCTACCAATAATCAGGACATCGAAGTCCTAGCTGGATGTAGGAACCTTAGGCTTACTGACTACTTTTAATATGCTTCCACTGCAAGAGGCTGATCTGGAATTGGACAGGGATATGATTTATATAAATCTTCCAATTACTCATTTTCTTGGTCAATTCTTTACTTTCTTGGTAATATCCTCAAAGGTCATCATAGTTTAATTGCCTCTGTTGAACAGGATTTTGTCCTATTTGAGGAATTTATTTCTAGTACGCATATTTCTCTACCTGAGTTAGGAATCCTCATATTTTACTGATATAGAAAATTGATTTTTCAAAGACTTGGAGACAAACTGTTGTTCTCCAGATTTTGGTAACAACAGATCCCGGTACAATTATCCAAATTGATTTAAAGTCTAAGAGGTGAATTGCAGAAAAGCAGGCCACAAGCTCTATATTGCTGGCCTGAATAGGATAATGCACATATGTAGCATGGAAAATGAACTCATTCCATTCATTTCTATAGAAGAAAGTTGTCAAGAATGAAAATTTGGCAGCTACATGGCTCTCTATTTTCATCTTTCCATTAGGATAAGGGGAGGGGGGGAGGTGCTGTTTTCAAATGAGTTAGAGAAATAAAACCATTCTATGGAAGCTTGCTGAAAGTCAGCGATATGGAAAACTTTCAAGGACATTCTAGCAGGTGTGAAGAAGATAGCAAACGGATCTCATAACAAAGAGAACATGTGGGGGGGGGTGTTGGCTGGGAAAGTTATTGTTATATTCTATGGTCTAATGCCTTGAGATTTTAGAGTTAGTTTTATCTCACCTTTACCAGGCCATGTATTCAATAAATAGTAAGGTTTTCAGAAATGAAAATAATCCTGGACTTTTATTTGGATGCTTGAGCTGAAGGTTGACAAAAGCTTTCTACAGAATATTTAAGTTTTCACAGTAGCCATTTTTTTAGAACAGGTAAATCAAAAAGACATTTTTCCATATTGGTTTGATTTCCAGTGTATTGCACCTCTCAAATGACTCTGAAAATAGAGATTTCCATTTTTACACTGATGAATTTTTATTAATAAATATGTGCATGCACAATGCAACATCACAAAAAGGCATTCTTAAAATTATACTTATGATGGTATCAAGACAGATCTTACGCAATATTTTATGCATGGTTCAGGGAAAGCAATCATGTTACAGCCTTTCATGTATACATCCATAAAATATCACACAAGAACATTAATGGAGAAAAAAAGGAAAATGAAAGTGTGCAAGAGTAGATCCAGATCGCTTTCAGTTTTGTAGCAGGATTCGAGTGTGCTGTATACGTGTCAATGAAAAGGCCAGCGTAAAATAATGGAATGTTGTGAAACACTTTGCAAACACAACAGCAGGGATTCCTAATGTTTACCTTAGTATTAGAACAGGCAATTTTAGTCAGATGGTGTTGAGAAGACCTTGGCCTATCAGCTGTTTTTCTTGTTCTTGCTGCAACAAAGGAAGAGCTGCAGTCCAGAATTTGGGTTACAAATTCTTATGAGATCTTATTTATATTTTATGTTAATTGTTTTCATGGTTATTTAAGACTCTTTAAATTTATCTTTCTTATTGCAGGTCACCTAAAGTCATGTCAGTGAGATGGACCACTATATAAATTTGATAAATAAATATACAAATACTAAAGTAAATAACATAAACCAAGAACAGGAAACAGTTTTCACTGCTATCTGCATAACTCTTCCATTTGGCGGTCTGAATAGCAACAGAAGAGAATATTCGTAGCTTAGGTTTGGTATCTCTGAGCTGTGGTGTCCTTGCTGTTCTCTGAGCTTGGTGGGGTTTTTTGCAGACATTTCATTACCAAACTAGATAACATCATCAGTGCACTGGAAGAAAACCACCATGCTCAGAGGTCTGACTAGAGTGGAACTTTACTTATACACAGAATAAAATTTTACTGCTGGCATAGTGCCACCAGCCACACTTCCTCCTCTTCCTCTTCTTGATGCCCGTCAAGCTCATCAGGAATATTTAAGAGTAAAAGGAAACAGATCATGGATAGTACCACCAAAATCAGTCTGTTCCAATAAGGCACTGGAGGTTAAGAAATACAACAGCCGTTGAGACTCTTTCTTTTCGATCTAGTACTGACTAGTTGAAAGAATGGAGAATCTGATACCTGTTGTGCTGATTCCACTTGGGCTTTTGGGAACCAATGGTTCACATGTTCTTTTTGCAAAAGATGAGCATCTATTAATGTGGTCAGTTGAAATACTGAAGTACAAATCTGGAGCAGCTTGAATGAGCTGTCACATGGACAATGCTAAAGACTGATTCATCCAAATGATGGACTGATTGTGACCAAGGAATATGCCTGGAAAAATGCAGAAGTGCAGATTAAAAACAGGACTGATGTGATCAAAAGGAAAAAGGAAATTAGTTAAGGAGGTGTCAATGCCTGGCTGTATGACAACAAAGTAGGCCATAATAGTCTGCAAATTCTCAATGGCTGTTAGGGCCAATTAATTATTAATACGTTCATTATTATTAATGGTTCAGCATATTACCTGCAGGAACAATAGTAACAGAATGCCTTTTAAAAACAAGAACATTTACAGGTCACAGCCTAAGGAAGGATGAGACACTTTGGGAAAAAGTTGTACATCCAACTTATGAGCTTTCTGCTCTTCATTTCCTTTCAAATAGGACAGGTTGGATTGCAAAAACAAATGAGGGAGTTAAATGATTGGAGACACTCACAGATTTATGTAAGTTGGCAGGTCTCTGCTGCAAAGGTGCACAATCCCAAATGCAGTTTCACATGCATTCAATAACAGCTTTTAACATAAGTGGCTAATTTAGATGTCCCCAAAGTGCTTTTTCAAAAGGTTCCACACCCATTTGCAGTATTCAGTGACCCTGAAAACACAGAAAAACCTCCAAGCAGCCTCAGAATGAGTGCTAACGACTAGATGACTGCAAGGAATATAAATCCTTCCATCCTCCACCATTCAGTCAGAACTGAAGAAGCTTCTTGGATGAGAAGCGAAATGTCTTCAAGGGAAAACAAAGCCAGTTCCCTTTTGAAAAAGCACATTTCGGACAACCATGACCTGGATGACTGAGAATGTCCATTGACATTTAGCTAACTTAGATGCACAGGGGAAAGCACAATACTCAATCCCCAAATGAATGTGAAATTACTCAGATGACACTTTTTTGTGGACTATCATAAATGTAAAACTTTCTCTTTGCCAGACTAAACTTTTCCTTACTTTTGTTCCAGAACTGAGACTAAAAGCAGTTTTCCCATATTTCTTGGCTTCCTTGTCCAGCTGTCTTTTTATTATAGTTGGGTGATACTGTTATTCATTTGTACTATATTTACCTTCTTTCCTCCTTCTGCTCTGAATTTAGCATGTCCAAGCAGTTTTTTTTTAAAAAAGGATTTTTTTTATAAAAATGCTTCCAAATTATTGTAGAAATTGAGACTACACCCACTAGGCTTTTCTCTCTGAAAGAAAGTAGACTTAGAGTGACTAATGCTGTTTACCAAGCATGTCTGGTGAATCAGTTTCCTTGTACGCAATACTATATATGCCTAATTCTTGCCCACGGGTTGAAAAATGTCTGATCTCCAGTCACTTTCTACAGAATTGCTACCTAGAAGGTATTAAGCATTTTAAGCTTATGGAGTTGATAGAATATTGTTTTCTTTGTGTCCTTTATGTGCCACTTTCTTTAGTGAGCTTTACCATGAATGTCCCAAGTATAAGATTCTTTTGCGAAAGCTATGCAAGAGCATCTAGCAATTGGAAACACATAGTTACATTTAGAAAGAAGCAACTATAAAAAACCACAACCCTAAAGCTGCATTGTGTCAGGATAGTATGGCAATTCAGTTCTATATAGTTTTGGTACCTGGTTGTATTGGGTTACCTTTGTGGTTTTTGATATATTCTTGTCTAGAGTTGCATTTTTTTTCCAGAGACCAAAGTTTGTTTTCTACATGCCCCAGCAGGGTGGATGAAGGCAAGAACTGAATCCTTCAGAAAGGAATTTTTAAACCTCTGCAAATTAGTCTTACAAACTAGAGCTGGAAGGGACCTTGGAGGTCTTCTAGTCCTGAGGCCCCAACCTTTTGGGCACCGGGGACTGGTTCTGTGGAAAAATATTTTTCCACACACCAAAGGAGGTATGGTTTCATGTGCTGTCTGCATCCAGCAGATTTGGCTTTGTTTGTTTGTGCGGCCCGGCTGTTGGCATGCCGCGGCCCGGTGCCAGTCCACATACCAGGGGTTGGGGACCCCTGTTCTACTCCAACCCCGTTCTGCTCAAGCAGGAGACCCCATAACATTTCAGACAGGTGGCTGTCCAGTCTTTTCTTAAAAACCTCCAGTGATGAAGCACCTACAACTTCTGAAGGCAAGCTGTTCCACTGGTTAATTGTCCTCACTGTTAGGAAGTTTCTCCTTAATTCCAGGTTGCTTCTCTCCTTTATTAGTTTCCATCCATTGTTCTTGTCTTGCCTTCTGGTGCTTTGGAAAATAAGTGGTCCCCACTCCTCTTCGTAGCAGCCCCTCAAATACTGGAACACTGCTATCATGTCCTCCCTAGTCTTTTCTCAGACTAGCCAGTAGCATTACTGGTTTGTCAACTCAGAAAGAAGTGGAAAAGAAGCTCTTTTCTCCTTCTGCATGGATAAAGGTAGCGTATTCAGGAGATGGCACTGTAGAGACAGCTTTTCTTCACAAAGAGGGAAGTTTGGAGTGATGATTCCATCCTTCACCTGCATGGAAAGTGCAGGCCAGAATCCCTGCTCTTTTAGGAGGCATTCCAGCCAGAACATTTGCAAACTGTTCCATAATTTCTCACAAAAGAGAAGGCATGGGATAACCACAATGCAGTCATGCTTGCAGGTGCTCCAAGTACAGCACCCAAAAGATTTGACTATTAGACAAAGCATTGGCTGGCCAAAGTATTCTTCCCACTAGAATCAGAGGTTATCCAATGAAACTGAATCCTGGAATAATCAGAACAAACAAAGCATTGTTTTACAGAAGGCATCATTAAACTTTGGAATTTCCTATCACAAGATATGGCACAGGCTACCCTCATTTAGTTACTGCCTCATTTAGAGACTTTTTGCAGTTTGATATTGGACTGAGAAAGTGAGTTTGAGCCATGACTGTACTGCTTTCTATTCTCCTGAAAATCCTTATCAAACAGCATCTTATTGTTCTTATGAACTGCTGGACCCTGAATAGATGAGAGATTGAGAACTGAGAGGGTCTATGTTAAAATAGCCAAATGGAGAACATCTTGTTTGCTCTGAATGGGAACCTTAAGTACTGGGCCACTCTGGCAAAATCCAAAACAAAACAGGTTGCTAACTTCAGAGAAGGCTAAGCTCACTCAGGCTCTGCAAACTGTCCGATAGGTATCTTTCCAAGAAGCTAGAGAGTACTTTCGACCTTGCAACCAATCTTCACATTTACCACCTTTGCAAATTGGTAAAGCAAAGCAAAGCTGAAGTAGGATTGTAAACACAATCGCAGCTTCATTTAATGACCAAGTTGCTACCTGTACTGGTACCGATTTGGCTGGCTTCAAAAAAAAGGACAAATTCATGAAAGTCATGGCTATTAGCCTTAGTGTGACTGCCTCTGGAGGCCATCTGATGAGAGACAAGTGGGCTTTTTTGTGCATCTGAGTGGTCACTGTGAAAACAGGTTGCTGGGCTTGATTGGCCAGGGATTCAATCCATCAGGGTTCTGCCACTTTTCTCATATTCTGAAGTAGATTGTGTAACCAAGTGTGGTAGTGCATTTGGATTCCTCCTTAGGATGTTTCCTTAGGATCCTATAGATCAGTATGCAGGCCAGATTAGGTTGTTGAGTGGGCATGTGGCAGTTTTGAAGTTTTAATCACTAGATATATTATTATTTGGGATTATAGTGGCTATAGTTTTACTGTCCTGACTGTACTATCCTACATAATACATGTGAAGAGGGAGAATGGCAAAACTCACCACAGATTATTTTTTATATGAAATAATATGATCCCATCACCCATCCGTGGTGGAGTCAGTGGTGAGGAAACAGATGGTGTTTGTTAGCAGCCATTTCAAAATGTTTTTTTACCTCAAAATTAGGGGGAATTGTGGTTTCAGAAAAGTTTATGTGGCATTTTTGGACAATTTGCACAGAAAGTAATTATTAGGGAAAATTGAATATAAAATGTGCCTGCTAGGGAGAGATGCCAACAACACCATGGATGCATATTCAATTTATTTCTTTATTTACATAGTCAATAGGACTTCTCATCTTACAAAAATTACTCTGGGTAACAGAGTACAGAGATTAAAACAAAAAATCACAATTGTAAAACTCATGGTGCCTGAGGTTCAAACAGTAAATCCTATAGAAAAAAAGAAAAGAAAACACAATGACAACAGCAGATCTGATCTAATCTTTTGACCCAGATACTTGGAGACATAGCCTGGTCCTTGCAGCCCTGTGAAAGGCTAATTGGGTGTGCACATGCAAGGAAAGTTTTATATATATATATGGATTTTCTTGCAGTTAAAAAATAGTTCAGAGAATGATAAAGTGAATGAAAAACTGAATACATTTAATATTGATATTGGCTAAATATAGATACAGGAATACTGTCATTAAATTTTATACCAGGAAGATATGTCCAGATTATGTAGTGTTTCCCTTTAAAAAAATATCTACAAACTGAGGATAAGGGTGGGCTTTCTTTTTTATTTTTTCACTTCATAGATTACTAGAGACTTAGAAACATTGCAAATTTTAATATTATGGCAGTAAATAAAGCATTACTACCATTACTATTTGCGGCTCAGGAACATATATCCATGATAAACAGGCCATTCTGCATATCCCTTGCATTGTTTCATGTGTACAGGTAGTCCTCAATTTACGACCACAAGTGACCCCAGAATTTAAGTTGCTATGTGAGAAATTTGTTGAGTTTTGCCCCATTTTATGACCTTTCTTGTCACATTTTTATGTGAATCACTGCAGTTGTTAAATTAGTAACATGGTTGTTAAGTGAAACTGGCTTTCCCATTAACTTGGCTTGTCAGAAGGTCACAAAAGGTGATCACATGACCCCAGGATTATGAAACTGTCATAAATATGAGCCAGTTGTCAAGCATCCAAATGTAAATCCCTTGACCACAGGGATGCTTCATAGGTCATAAATGTGAAAAATGGTCATAGGTCAGTGGTGGTGTAACTTTGAGCAGTCACTAAACGATCAATTGTAAGTCAAGGACTAGCTTTACTTCATACCCTGGCTAATAATTCCAAGCTCTCCAAAAAAAGGAGGGGATGTGCTGGGAAGGAGAATGTCAGTCAAAAAAGTCAAGATGGCAGCCACAATCATATGATTAAGTCCCAGTTCTGAAAGTTACAATAGGAATGTATAAGATCGATCAAAGAAAGAATGCTTTGTGCTGTCTAACAATACCCATAATGAAGTTATATTGAAGCCATTAAGTTAAATTATGGACTTTATTGAAATATATTAAATTAAGGACTTTATTACAAAATATGCAGTGAGATATAGCAAAGAACACCTTTCCATATTTTGTAATTTTCCCTCTACTAATTTATACAATATAGTATTAAAGGTATTTTAAAATCATATTATGCACACACACACAAAAAGAATTCTATAATTACAATGAGTCACAATGCTAGCTCTTTTTCTCCTCACAAACCCACTCTGAAGTCATTTGTCATGTAGCATTATTGATGGCCTCATATTCTAATTAAAAAAATAATTTTATCTTACTTTCTGCGGTGCTTTACAAATCACATTTTAGTAAAAAACAAAAGCAAATAGTCATTAAGCTATTAAGGTACAATAAAAATACAGCAATAATTAAAAGAAATAAAAATCAGAAATAAAAATATTGTTATGTTTGTTCTTGCTATTTCTTTCTCTGTGGGTCTGTGTTTACCTTAGAATACAACTTCCATAATATATATGCAAATGAAAACTATAAAAAACAATGAGTACAATAAAAAACGCAACCACAAATACTTTTTTTCCCCAAGAAAAGAGTCAACAACATGAAAAAAACTACTGGTGCTTAAAAGATATCTGACAATTTAAAAGCTTGGAAAACTGGAAATGTTTCTGTTTGGTACCTGAAGTAATATGCCATGAAAATATTTCTTCCACATTTATTTGATTTTTTTTTCTTTTTCTACTTCTGTTGGAGAGAAAAGTAATTGCTTGCAAAAAAATAATTTGAAACTAAAGGTCTTTCAGTGAAATTTTTAAGGGGCAAGGGGGCTCTATCTGCTTTGTAGTTATGAGGATAGCATGATCTCTGCAGTGTAAGGTTGTTGTTGTTGTTGTTAGTTGCGAAGTCGTGTCTGACCCATCGCGACCCTATGGACAATGTTCCTCCAGGCCTTCCTGTCCTCTACCATCTTCTGGAGTCCATCTAAACTCACGCCTACTGCTTCAGTGACTCCATCCAGCCACCTCATTCTCTGTCGTCCCCTTCTTCTATTGCCCTCAATCTTTCCCAGCATTAGGCTCTTCTCCAGTGAGTCCTTCCTTCTCATTAGGTGGCCAAACTATTTGAGTTTTAGCTTCGGGATCTGGCCTTCTAAAGAGCAGTCAGGGTTGATCTCCTCTAGGACTGACCGGTTTGATCGCCTTGCAGTCCAAGGAACTCGCAGGAGTCTTCTCCAGCACCATAGTTCAAAGGCTTCAATTCTTTGGTGCTCAGCCTTTCTTATGGTCCAGCTTTCACTGCCATACATTGCAACTGGGAAGACCATAGCCTTGACTATACGCACTTTTGTTGACAGGGTGATGTCTCTGCTTTTTAGTGTGCTGTCTAGATTTGCCATGGCTTTCCTCCCAAGGAGCAAGCGTCTTTTAATTTCTTGGCTACAGTCCCCATCTGCAGTGATCTTGGAGCCCAGGAAAATAAAATCTGTCACTACCTCCATTTCTTCCCCATCTATTTGCCAGGAATTGAGAGGGCCAGATGCCATGATCTTGGTTTTCTTAATGTTTAGTTTCAACCCAAGTTTTGCACTCTCCTTCTTCACCCGCAACAAGAGGCTCTTTAGTTCCTCTTCACTTTCTGCCATTAGAGTGGTATCATCTGCATATCTTAGGTTGTTGATGTTTCTTCCGGCAATCCTAATTCCAACTTTTGATTCATCTAGCCCTGCCTTTCTCATGATGTGCTTTGCATATAAGTTAAATAGGCAAGGCGACAGTATACAGCCTTGCCGGACTCCTTTCCCTATTTTGAACCAATCAGTGGTTCCGTGTCCAGTTCTCACTGTTGCTTCTTGGCCCGCATATAGATTTCTCAAGAGACAAATAAGATGGTCTGGTATGCCCATCTCTTTAAGGACTTGCCAGAGTTTGTTATGATCCACACAATCAAAGGCTTTAGCATAGTCAATGAAGCAGAAGTAGATGTTTTTCTGGAACTCTCTAGCTTTCTCCATGATCCAGCGTATGTTGGCAATTTGATCTCTGGTTCCTCTGCCTCTTCGAAATCCTGCCTGTACTTCTGGTAGTTCTCGATCCACATACTGCTGGAGTCTAGCTTGTAGGATTTTAAGCATAACTTTACTAGCATGAGAAATGAGTGCAATGGTGCGATAGTTTGAACATTCTTTGGCACTGCCTTTCTTTGGAATTGGAATGTAAACTGATCTTTTCCAATCCTGTGGCCACTGTTGAGTTTTCCAAATTTGCTGGCAAATTGAGTGTAGCACTTTTACTGCATCGTCTTTTAAGATTTTGAATAGCTCAGCTGGGATACTGTCACCTCCACTAGCTTTGTTGTTGCTCAGCTTTTCTAAGGCCCACTTCACTTCACATTCTAGGATGTCTGGCTCGAGGTCAGTGACCACCTCATTGTGATTATCAGGGATATTAAGCTCATTCTTGTATAGTTTTTCTGTGTAATTTTGCCACCTCTTCTTAATCTCTTCTGCCTCTGTTAGGTCCCTGCCATTTTGGTCCTTTATCATGCCCATTTTTGCATGAAACGTTCCTTTCATCTCTCCAATTCCAAAAGCCTTAATAAAGGCTCTTAACACCTGTAATGTGTATGTGAGTGTGAGCAGAAGAGAACAGCCAGATTTTTTACCCAATTCTTTATTGATTGTCTTAATTCCTATATTTATCCATTTTTAACACAAGGATTTTTTTGCAAGAGGCTATTGAAGAATTGGTATCAACTCTTTTATCCTATCAGATCTTTATATCATTTTAGCATATTGGGTTAATGTGAGAAGATCAACCCAAAGTATGGGACAAAAGATCAGGACCATACATGCAGTTGCAGTTAAGAAGATTTATTGTTCAAGCTTATACACAAGAATCTAGTCAACTAAAGTTCAGTGTTAAAATGGTGCCAGATAAAGGTCAATGGAATTCAAGAGGGGTTGGATTTAAACTGTTTAAATGGTGGCCCAGTGGTTAGAATGCAGTATTGCAGGGTAATTCTGCCGACTGTTAGGAGTTCAGTTCTGACTGGCTCAAGGTTCACTCAGCTTTACATCCAGTGGTGGGATTCAGCCACACCACTTCGGCAGAACCCGTAGCTAAATTTTGTTGAGTTCGGAGAACTGGCTGAATGCACACTGCTTCCAGAAGTCCATTCTAAGCCTGAGAGGCCTGGAGGAGACCTCCTAGGCCTAGAACAGCCCACCAGAAGTGTGTGGATGCCACTTCCAGAAGTCCATTCTACGCATCAGACGCCCAGGCCTGCATCCAGGCAGAGAACTGGTTGTTCAGGTATTTGAATCCCACCACCCCTTACATCCTTCCGAGTTCAGTAAACTGAGCACCCAGATTGTTGGGGGCAACATGCTGATTCTGTAAACCATTTAGAAAAGGCTGTAAAGCACTGTGGTATATACATGTAAGTGCTATTACTATTGTTTAAGGAATGTAACAACTCTAAGTTGATATGCGCTTAACTCCATCCACAAGCTCTACCTGTTCTCCTATATTAAAAATATTTTTAAAACATCTTCTCACATCCTTCAAGAAAAGCACTACCCTGAATCTCATTTATAGCTTATTTGGTCTTGATTTTGATTCAGTGCAACTCAATTTGATTTGTTTGTTGATTGGGATATTGAAAGAATGCTCTATGTGTGTGTTACACATTCATACATGTATATTACATTACAATAATTATTCCGTAGTTATATCTTAGCTCTCTCTATAAATATATATCATATATATATATTTCTAGGATGCTGTTCATCCTTATAATTAGGGTCCTTCAAATGGTTTGTTTCCTTTAAAGATAAAACCAGATAAAATGCTTTACATCAAATATGCATTGCAAGTATTAGAAATTTACCAAGGAAAGCTTTGAAATTTGTAATTTAAAGTAAAATTAACAGAATGTTTGGATTCTCTTGTGATGGATTAGAGGAAAGTTAGAGCTTTTGATCCAGTGCAAAATGAATGGCTGGTACTATTCCTGGATCACTTTTTTCTTCCTTTGGAATGTGGAATGAGGCTGAGGAATTTCTACAACTTGTAAAAACGGGTGACATTTACAGGAAGAAAAAACTTGCATAAATATACATCCCTTAATGGAGACTTTTTGTCATATGAGCTTTCTGAAAAGTCATGAAAGTAATCATGGGATGCAACCTTTCAATTCCAAAAAATGTATTTGGGAAAAGATCAATAGAAATATTCTTTGCTACAAATGGTTTCTCCTTTATCCGTTTTTCAGTCCATGTGAGGCTCAAAGGATAAGGACCATATATTAATTTATAGTTCAGAAGATAGGCTCAAGCCTATACACAAGAGTCAGTTAATGACATTAGGTAAGAATCAACAGAATTCAGGTGTGGGGAGTGAGCTTGGATCACTTGTTGCAATATAATGACTCTTAGCACAGCCTAGTCTTCTCTTATAGTCCGGTAGCAGAATACTGGTTTTCATTCTGATTCTTCACTATCAAAATATTTGATTAGGGATTTAATGACTTACTACTAGATTTGTCTTATGGCTGTAGGTTCTCGCTGTATACTTACCCATTTGATCCATTCTATCTTCTTCTCCTTTCCTTTCCATAGACATTTTCTTTTATGCTTTTGTAAGGGAAGAAACAATAAGATGACACATGGCCTTTCATTACAGTAGTGCAATAGTGAATACTATTATAGTCAAAAAAAACAAAACCCCTTCAAAATAAGGCTTCTTTCTGTGCTCTGTAAAAATCCAGTTTCTTTATTTTGCAATGAATATGCCTCCTTTAAAGTTTCAAAGGTAATGCTAACATTGAAATAAAAAAGTAGCTTAATGAAATGCTTTAGCAAATATACACAAAACTGGTTCAGCCATTGAATGTTGCCAAGGCCAGATCATCCACAGAAACATATGGCATAATTATCTCAGCCAAAACCCTACGAAAGTTTTCAGCAGCCATCCTACCTTACAAAGGATAACATAGGGGTGGAAGCCAGGTGATTTATGCTTTCCTACAATCAAATGATTCATCGTGTATTTCAGTTGGATAACCTATATTTCTTTAATGGTGTTTTGGACTTTTTAATGAGAAGATTAATAATAATGATACATGTGCTTTCCCCAAACCCTTGTTTTCACAGTTAGGAAATACATGCACAATTTTATTTCATGCTGGATGTGGTCAAGATTGAGAATTCCATCAAAGTTTTAAGCAGACGTTGTCCCATGAAACATACCAGAGAGATTCTGCAGTGTATAAAATTAGATTAAGATAAGATTTTTAAATGCAATGGGCTGAGACATTAGTGAATCCTCACTGTTCCCTGTGCCATGGTTATTTGTCTACTTTCTTTGTCGGTCTAGATCTGCTAAGCCAGGTTTCCAGCACTGAGTTGCAGGTTTCAGTACCATGTTGGAATGGTCAGTTTACTGCTTTCTCACCTGCTCAAATGTTCTTTTCTTGTTGAGTCTTCAAATGAGCATTGACACCTGGGGATTGTCTGGACAAATCCTAGCAATTTCTTTGTCAGATTTCAGATGTGGTTTGCTTGTCACAGCTTCCTTCTTAGCACTGAGAGACAGATTGGCTCAAGTGCCTAAGGTGGGACTAGAACTCACAGTCTCCTGGTTTCCGGCCTGATGCCTTAGCCATTACACCAAACTGGTTCTCTTCAACAGGTCTTAGTGTTAATATTACTGTAGCCTTTCCTGCTTGGTTTCTTTTTTTAGGGTTGATGAGGAAGAGGAGGAAAGAGGAGGAGAAGACAATGCTGTATAAAACCAAGTTGAACATTCCTACGAATGTTATAGAAATCGTGTTAAACCTCCCTAGCTTAGTCCTGACAAATATTGCTGCCCACATGTATGCTGAAGATGCTGAAGATTTTGGCCCATCTGATCTAGTAATTGAAGAAATTATGTAGCCACTCTGATTTTATTTTGCAATAATAAATCATCTGTAGAGAGCATTTCTTTCTATAAATGGAATAAAAGCCCAGTGAGGAGTGGGGGGGATTGGGGGATGGGGGAAACAATCCTAAATATATTTGTGTTCAACTAACTTGCCCACTTGCAGGAAATATTGCATAAATGTTGTGGTTTGAATGATGACTTTCTGCAGAGACATTCAGTGGCAAAAGATTAACTCATGTTAACATATATTCCTATTGAAGGGAATGAATTACAATATGAAACGCAAGAACTTTGAAAACAAAACATCTTCTTTTCTATTATGGAACTGCAAATGGAGTGATGGAACCCCCCCCCCAAACACTGTTCTGCTGTTTCAGAGGGTTAATGCCATGACAAAACTAAGCATATCAATTTGGTATGCCAAAAGGTTAAACAAGCCCATGATTATTGATTTATTTGGCAAGCATGTAGGTGGGTGATGCAAAAGTTGGTGGGATGGTGATAATGTTGGTAAGAAAACAATTGTCAAAAAAAAACCCCAAATAGTTAAAGAAAATGTCTATGGAGATTCTCAATCATCTAGGCCATGGTTGTCCCAAAAGTGCCTTTTCAAAAGGCATGAAGAACTGAAATAGTTTCTTGGATTGGAAGCAAAATGTCTTCAAAGAAAAACAAAGGAAATCCAGTTGCCTTTTGAAAAAGCACCTTTGGAACAGCTAAATAAAACATCACCAAAGACTCATAAGCACAGGTTCGAGATTTGATAGGCATAAGACAGAACAACATAATTTTCCAGGCAAAAATAAGGAACTTGAATAGAAGCCAGGTTTATTAGAGCAGACAGGCAGTTTCACTTTTCACTGGCTTCATTACATATTTGCATTCCTTAGTAGATGTTTTCCCATCTTCTACCTGATAACTTGACAGACTCTGAAGTAAAAGTACCAAGCCAGCATTTTCCCCTCTACATCTCCATTTGTTCTCAGAAACACCTAAGTAAGCAAAGCTTAACACAATATGATCTGTGCTTAACATGACATGCCTGATCTATGTGCACCCCACCTTCCAGGACTCTAATTCCTAGTTCTGGTCTTATTTAATAATTCTGGTGTAATAAAAGGCCTTACACTGTTATTATTACACATGAAATATTTTTCATTCTGTACATACACTTAATAAGGGACGCGGTGGCTCAGTGGGTTAGGACGCTGAGCTTGTCGATCAGAAGGTCGGCAGTTTGGCGGGTCGAATCCCGAGTGCCGCGTAGCAGAGTGAGCGCCTGTTACTCGTCCCAGCTTCTGCCAACCTAGCAGTTCGAAAGCACGTAAAAATGCAAGTAGAAAAATAGGGACCACTGCGGTGGGAAGGTAACAGCATTCCGTGCGCCTTTGGCGTCTAGTCATGCCAGCCACATGACCACGGAGACGTCCTCGGACAAGCGCTGGCTCTTCGGCTTTGAAACGGAGATGAGCACCAGCCCCTAGAGTCGGAAACGACTAGCACGCATGTGTGGGGGAACCTTTACCTTTACTTTTTTATATTCACTTATCTAATACAAATATGCATATTTATTTGTAATACACGTACTTTATATAACTTTCATACTTTTTTAACTTACTTGTATAAATAAGTGTCATGTTTCATTATAATTGTTCATACAAAGTCTACATCTAGCACCTGATTGCATTGGCAAGTCCAATCAGGTCCTCAATCCATTGAGTGAATGGAGCCATATTTTTTTCTTTCCAATGGTGCAATATCAGTCTTCTGGCCATAAAGCACAAAGAATCCATTTATGTAGTCCGATTGTCATATTCCACATATTACGATTACAATCCAGGAAGATATTAGCCTTTGAAACTTTTAGCAACAGCAGTAGCAAAAGCACATACATACTCTCTCTTTTACTTTTATATCACATGTATATGGTCCACTACTTTCTCCCAAAACTTTGTAAGTATAAAGGTAAAGGTAAAGGTTCCCCCGCACATGTGTGCTAGTCGTTTCCGACTCTAGGGGCCGGTGCTCATCTCCGTTTCAAAGCCGAAGAGCCAGCGCTTGTCCGAGGACATCTCCGTGGTCATGTGGCCGGCATGACTAGACGCCAAAGGTGCACGGAACGCTGTTACCTTCCCACCGTAGTGGTCCCTATTTTTCTACTTGCATTTTTACGTGCTTTCGAACTGCTAGGTTGGCAGAAGCTGGGACGAGTAACAGGCGCTCACTCTGTTACGCGGCACTCGGGATTCGACCCGCCAAACTGCCGACCTTCTGATCGACAAGCTCAGCGTCCTAACCCACTGAGCCACCGCGTCCCTTTTTTTTTGTAAGTATAGGATTTTGCAAAAACATGTGTTTTTTTAAAAAAACATTATCCTGTATACTAAGATATATTCCACTTTGTTTCTTTTATCTGTTGTTTTTTCCACTTTTTAAACAGTTTTTTCTCCTTTGATAATGTAGATATTTCTATCGAGATTATCTTTGTGTTTTATTCCTTTTTTTTTCTATTATCATTTTAAAAGAAATAAAAATAAATTAAAAATGCTTTCCATAATTAACTGACATTTTACTATTCACTTTCAAGTTGAAGAGATGAGTGACTGGCTAATTATTAAAGTAGGAGACAATGGGGGGAAAGCATTCTTGTCATTTTTTGGTCTTATTCAACCATAATCAAAGTTTTAACTGGCCCTATGTCACCACAACACCTTTGTCATGGTCACCTCACACTCTGGCAAGGAAATTAACAATAAAATGCCACTTCCTAGAGTTGCTGGATCAACTGCTGCTTGCGATGTCAAAGGCATAGCAGGCTGCATTGCCCAGTGAGTAGCTACCACTGGTCTCATAAGATGAGGCCTTTGAGCTGCCACCCTTGCCAGTAAAAAGGCTTGCTGTGAGTATAGAAGAGTGAAGCAAAGGCATTCGCAAGATAGAAACCTCATCCTTCCAAATGAGCATAATGGAGTTCCTTCTATTTAAGAAGAGTAGCAAGCACAGGCACCTCCATTGGCAACAATTGTTTGTTAATTTAGACTCCAGGTACATTGAATCCTGACTTGAAACCTGGCGTTTGTGACTCTGAGCCTGGGCTGGCTGACAATCTCACTACAACATTTGTATCCTTGGATTTTGCTTAAGTACTCTTATGCCTCCTGTTCTGGATCTGGACTCACTCTCTCAAGGCAAGCTTGCTGGACTGTGGGGGACTTGATCTCTCTTGTACATGTGTATGTGCATGCCCATTTACATGAACTTTTCTTTGCTAGTTGTTTATTTGTTTAAAAGCTTTTTACTAGTTTGCAAATCTTTCTGTATCTTGCATATGCATGGCCTGAGACAGGAGAACTTTTCCCCTTAAGTATTCTTCTCCAGATTGTGCCTTCAAACTCTTTGATGAGTCTTGTCCCAGTCTCACCAGCCTCTCTTAAATCCTGATTAGTATCAACTATTCAGTCCATTTTTAGGTTTACTAAACAACCAGTGGTGGGGTTCAGCCAGTTCACATCACTTCAGCAGTACTGGCAGCTAATTTTTTGTTGCCCAGGCCCAGAATGGGCTTCCGGAAGTGGCGTCCACACAGAGAACTAGTTGTTCACATACTTGAATCCCACAACTGTAAACAACTGTCCTCAAGATGGATCCATTTTCAATAGCAAGTAGAGCTGTCTGATCCACTTTCTACATGTTGCATTTCTAGCTACCATGCTTTTCTATTATTGAGCTTCTCCTCATAATCCCTCTGACCTGAACATGTCATCCTGGAAGTTTTGAGGCTTTCTCCTTGAGGCCAACTGTGTATCTGCTCCTCTTTCTTCCATGAAAATTATCATCAGAAACAAAACTCTTCTGTATTCCGACATTGGGTTTGTGACTTTGCAACTGACATCACTTGAGGCTTTTAAGAAGAGGCTGGACCATTTGTCTGAAATGGTCTAGGGTCTCCTGCTTGAGCAGGGGGTTGGACTAGAAGACCTCCGAGGTCCCTTCCAACTCTGATGATGATGATGAAGAAGATGATGATTATCTCCAAACCCTTTCTGACTACTACAACTCAGAATTGCCACAGAACTCTAAGCATCCATCTTCTTTTTTCCCTTCCCTCCTCACCATCTGTATGTTCCAGTGCTATATATTCTTCTGGCCTGCCCGTCCTCTTTCTTCTCCACATCCTCCCATCCTTCCCTTGACACTCCTCAGTTGCAACAACTGTCCATCTTCCAATATATCAAAACTCCGTTCAGCAAACATTGTCTGTTAACTCTGAAGTCAGGTAACTGAGGCCCATTTAATCGAGGATTTACTGCGAGAATGTTTCAATCTCCTTTGTATCATGTGCTTCCCATTGCAGACGCCTGTTGCTTCTGCAGATAGAAAACCTAAAGCATCAAAGTGTCAAAATGCAACAACAGGAAATTTCTCGTCCCTGCCTACTGAATAATGTAAGTGGGCCATATTAAGAGTTCCAGGTTCTGATGGCTTGTTCATTTTTAATATGACTGGAGCAACTTTTAGTCTTGTGGCTGATTATTTGCCTCTATAACAACAAAGAGTATGCATATATGTATGCATATACATGTATATTTATGTATATTGTATGTATGCATTCATGCATGCTTAAAATGCTATGCACTCTCTTTCAATACATTTGGCATTGCTCAAGTGGCTTATAATAGTGGTGGTGGGGAATGCTGTAAAATGCTATTAAATGGCAATAAAAGAATGGCATGCCATAAAACTGGTCAAATAATAGTTTGAATGACCTAAACAGGATAAAAGCTATAAAGATTTAAAAGCCTGAGAGGTAAGATAAGAAAAAAATAACAAAATATAACATTTCCTCACAAACAATAGCCATCAAGATTCAGATGGTTCCTATATTTAGTATATATGAATACATAAATATGCTGGCATCATGGAACATATTGTTTCCCAGATGGGGATACCAATGTAGGTAGCCCTTGACTGATGACCATAACTGAGTCCAAAATTTCCACTGCTAAGCAAGACAGTTGTTAAATGAGTTTGGGCCCATTTTATGACTTTTCTTGCCACAGTTGTTAAGTAAATCACTGCAGTTGTTAAGTGAATCTGGCTTCCCCATTGACCTTGCTTGACAGAAGGTCGCAAAAAGTGATCACATGACCCCTGGAGCCGTCATAAATATGAGTCAGTTGCCAAGCCTCTGAATTCTGATCACATTGACCATGGGCTTGCTGCAACAGTCATAAGTCACGTTTTTTAGTGTCACTGTAACTTCAAATGGTCACTAAACAAAATGATCTAAGTCAAGGACTACCTGTGTGGAAAAAAATGTCTGACATGGAATCACATGGAGATTGCAGCCCAGGCCATGAGGTCAAGCCTCAAGTTCTCACATGGCTTCTTGGCCCTGGTTTCAAAAAGTCTCTCAGGGTGGTTTTATTTTAATTTTGCCATAAGCCTAACAAGCAGCTAACCCCAACAGATTTTTTGAAGCAAATTAAATATTTTCCTGTGGAGAAATGCTGGCTGGATTGATATGATCGGAATGAAAATACAGGAAATCTTTACCTAGTCAGACATCCTGCTAAGCCTAACAAATAATCAGCCACAAGACTAAAAGTTGCTCCAGTCATATTAAAAATGAACAAGCCATCAGAACCTGGAACTCTTAATATGGCCCACTTACATTATTCAGTAAGTGGGCCATATTAAGAGTTTCTCCTCTCCACCTAACAGAAGATGGTGGAGAGGAGAAAGCTGGGTCTTCGGCCACAAAGGTCTGAAGTTCTTCAATTTTGTTGCTATTATTTAATGAGAGGGTTTAGGGAAGGGGTGGGGAACTATGGCCCTTTTATGACTTGTGAACTTCAACTACAGCCAGCATGGCTGGCTCAGGAAAACTGGGAGTTGAAGTCCACAAGTCATAAAGGGCCCACCTCTGATTTAGGGGATTAGCATCTTCATTGGCATCCTTCAGTCTCAAGAGACTATGGTATTGTGCTCTGGAAAGAGGTCCTAAAGCAGCATCTGGTGTGGCTAAAAAGGCCAATTTGAGAGTAGCAGTCCCTTCCACACTGAGGGCAGATACTATCTGTCCCCTGTCCAGCCCCCAGATTTTGCTGGTTCTGGGTCTGCCTCTTTGACTCAGCCTGGCGCACAAGTGTCTCTTTGAATTGGAGAAGGCCATGCTGCATCTTTAGCCTCCAAGCTGAGCAATCAGAGGTCAAGGTTTCCCAAGCTGTTAATGTCCATTCCCAAGTCCTTTAGATCCCTCTTGCAGATATCCTTATATCACAACTCTGGTCTCCCTTTAGGGCACTTTCCCTGCGCTAGTTCTCCATACAGGAGATCTTTCGGAATCTGACCATCAGCCATTCTCATGACATGCCCAGGCCAGCGTAGCATCGCTGTTTCAATAGTGTAAACATGCTAGAAATTCCAGCACATTCCAGGACTGTGCTATTTGGAACTTTGTCATGCCAGGTGATGCCAAGAATACGTCGGAGACAGCACATATGAAAGGTGTTTAACTTTCTCTCCTGCTGTGCATAAAGTGTCCAAGACTCACTGCAATACAAGAGTGTGCTCAGGACGCAGGCTCTATAGACCTGAATCTTTGTATGTTCTGTCAGCTTCTTATTAAGCCATACTGTATTTGTAAGTCTGGAAAATGTGGTGGCCGCTTTACCAATACATTTATTCAGCTCAGTATCTAAAGAGAGAGTGTCAGAAATGGTTGAGCCGAGGTACACAAAGTCATGGACGACCTCCAGTTCTTGTGCAGAGATTGTAATAGAGGGAGGTGAATCCATGTCCTGGCCTGTGACTTGTGTTTTTTTTCAGGCTGATTGTTAGTCCAAAGTCTTGGCAGGTCTTGCTAAAACAGTTGTTGAAAGTCTTCGGCAGAGTGAGCAGTAATGGCAGCATTGTCAGCGAAGAGGAAATCCCGTAGGCATTTCAGCTGGACTTTAGACTTTGCTCTCAATCTAGAGAGATTAAAGAGTTTTCCATCTGATCTGGTCTGGAGATAAATACCCTCTGTTGCAGTTCCAAAAGCGTGTTTCAGCATGATAGTAAAAAAGATCCCGAATAAAGTTGGCGTGAGGATGCAGCCCTGCTTCACTCAACTTCGAATGTCAAAGGAATCTGATGTTAAGCCATCAAAAACTACAGTGCCCTTCATTTCCTTGTGAAAGGACCTGATGATGTTGAGGAGCTGAGGTGGACATCCAGTCTTGGGGAGAATTTTATAAAGGCCGTCCGTGCTAACCCTACTTCGTAAAAGGCTTGAGCCACGATTTTATGGAATGGAGATGGTAAATTCTGCCTGCCATCCTGTTCTAGGACTGTTTAAACACACAATCTGAATTTGTGCTGGTAATCTGAAGGTGAGAGATAATCTCCCATGAGAAGGAAGTCAAAAGAAGCTTTCAGGAACGAGTTGGAAAGGAAGTTGGAGGAAGCAAGACAAGGAGGAAAAGAAGACTCCCTTATGAAGATGGAATTAGATATTCTTGGACTCCAGGAGAGATGGAGGCTGCAGAGAAATTCAAGACCATCAAAAAGGATTTAACATAGGAGATGTGCATAGGAGATGACGCAGCACGGGATACAGAGATCCTTGTGCGTGGATCCAGCATGGCACAGGTATCCAGAGAAAAAGAGGAACCAAAGAAAAAAAAACACAGGGATCAACCTGTTATTCTGTTATTCTAACTGTGAGAGTCTTGACAGCTGTGTTTAACTGAAACCATTGAATAACTCTGGGGAATTTTAGGATAGGCACCCTGTCATTTTAACAAAAGCAGTAATCTTGTTGATAGATAGTTAATCTTCAAATTGTAGAGCATTTAGGTCATAAAGTAGCTTACTACATTCTAATTTACTTTGCCAACTAATGCAGGAGGGACAGGAAAACTATAAATTGGCTCATGTGCCAGTTTAACTGAATTCTGTTTTCTTAAGCAGATTTCTTTTTACCTTTGTCATGTTAATAACAAAAAAAGGAGAAATTGAGATAGTCCTCTAGATCCTATTTTGTCTGATCAATAGATTAAAATTCAGAATACAATACCACTAGAAAAATTGGGCAACCAAGTTTAAATTCTACAACAGAAAACCAATGCTAAACAGAGCAAATAAATTCATGTGTGTTTGAAGCATGACCAATATTTGAAAAGGCAGACAAAAATTTTAACACATCATTCCTAAATAACAACAACAATATTGCAGCCAAGAATGATAAAAGGAACATCGAAATAATTCTGCCAGATTACTAAAATAACGCACAATTGGATGAAGACTGGCAGGTTGCTGAGTTGCCCCCACAATTCCAAACTAAGAACTGAATTCCACTTCGCTTTAAATTAATTTCATTTGGGAAGGCTAATTTGCATGGAAATGTAGTATTTTCTGATTACTTTGAATTTAAGTAAACACTAGTAAACACTATCTCTAAATATACATACATAACTTCTCATTTAATTTATGTGCATTAATTTAAAGATGATTTATAGCAAATTTGTCCTATATGCTTTAGTCTAAAATCTTTCAAATGTTAGTGACATTTAAGTATGTAGTAATAATATTTTGAGCTTATGGAAATGGCAAAAATGATACTCATACTGGACATAAGTTCAGAAGAAGTGATCAGATGTGTTGCACAAAAACAGAGTTACCAAATCATGACATATGGATAAATAAGAAACTGGTATTATTCCCAGTTTCAGGAAAGTAGGAAAAATTTATAATAGATAATTTTACTATTTATTTTTTTAAAAAAAAATATAAAAGATATTCTGCAGTTGACAGATTTTTCCCCCTTCTCCCTTGTGTATATTAAATTATTCCTTACAGCAGTAACCTTGTTGCAGTTCATTTTTAAGAAATTTGTACCGAGAGGACTCTTGATAGAATGAGGGAAGAAGCATGGAGATTGGAAGAAGGAAAATAAGAAAATCCATGAAATAAAGAACATGATGTTAACAAAGGACCAAAACTTCTATATGAACCATGGTGGCACAATGGTTAGAATGCAGTATTGCAGGCAAACTCTGCTGACTGACAGGCTCAAGGTTGACTCAACCTTCCATCCTTCCAAGATCAGTAAAATTAGGCCCCAGATTGTTGGGAGCAAAAGGCTGATTCTGTAAAACACTTAGAGAGGGCTATAAAGCACTATGGAGTGGTATACAAGTCTAAGCACTATTTGTCAAAAAGAATCTTTACTATGACATGCTTGGTTGTAGGAACGAGACAGGACTTAATATTTCCACGAAGTAAACCCTTATAAAGAGTTCCCGGTTTAACCCCCCTTAATCCCCATTTGGTCAGTCCCCCATCCTTCCTCTCGTATCATCCATCTCGTGGGAAAAAGGAAGTTAGGACCCTTTATGTTTATTGCTGTCTTCCGTGACAAAACCCAGATGCTAGCCCCCCCTTTTGTTTCCCCAGTTCAAAAGGCTTCTCCTTTCCTTTGAAATGCCTATTGCCGGTTCAATACACATTTATTCTCTTCTCTTTGGGAGATGGCAGAATCCATGGAATAATGTTTGAAACTTTCCATTTATGAATATGATATAAATGGATTCTGACACTATTGCTGTAATAGGAGAATAAGGAAAGCACTTGGTTGATTTCAGAGAGGTTCTTCTTTTTGACTACAGCATTGTTAATATCAATAGGGAAAAAGATAGCAATACTATTTCAGAGCTGGCAAAGCTAAGGATTCATTCCTGAAAGTCCCTTAGGAAAATAAATATTTTCCCCCAATATAACTAATGGTGCATCCAAGAGCTATGGAACTCTATGGCCCTGTATAACTGGAAAATCAAATCCTCTGGTAATCTACCGTCATTTATCAGTTAAATTCACATCTACAATAGTCAGTCCAATCCATTGATCTTTTCTCCTGTGTTTTCTTTACCTCCCATAATGGTGTATCTCTTTTCTATATTGAATGAGGCATTTGTAGAAAATGTTCTGCACAGACTGCAGCTCACAAGCAGCTCTGGAGAAGCATATTGGACAATTGGGGCATTGTATTTATCTGCATTCACACAGCATGTATCCACTTTATTGGTCGTAATGACTACATGAGTCACAAAATCTGTGAGATGGGCAACTGTGTGAAATTTGTATTGTTTAAAAATGTAAGCAGCATTCTGGTCTGCTATTCAATATTCAGAAGAATCAGCTACTTTCTACTCAGTTGGATTTCTCATTTAAATAATCACATATAAATTATGCTGAGTGTTCCATGTCATAATCAACAACACAACCTGTCTCCATAATGAAAATGTAAACACTTGCAGAGCTTAAATACTACTACTACTACTACTACTACTACTACTAATAATAATAATAATAATAATAATAATAATAATAATAATAATAATAATAATATCATATATATTTTTTTAAAAAAAGACATATATTGTGGTTGACAATCACTAAATGAAAGGTGCTGAAGAATTTAGACTGCCAGTATATTGAACTGGAATCACTACAATAAGAAATTGATTAGTCTTTCCAATTAGTTAAATTAGAATTTGACTAGTTTTGAATGACTTTTATTAGTAACATTTAGCTGTACAAAGGAGAACATACCTTCTCAAGAGACTTTTTGAAGATTATAAACTAATAGGACATATTCTTTCAAAGTTTTAAAAATTTAGATTTTCTCAAAAAGTTCAGAACTCTTGCACATACTATTTGTACACATGTACAGTGTATCTATTTAGTCTTTTCCCACCTCTCTTCTTAATATTGATTTATGTCAATATTCACAAGAATTGTGCGCTCTCAGATATAATTCAGATGTGTTTTGGATTTCATGTGAGCGCCTCAGCTATTAATTAAGACAGCCAAATGGAACTTTAAAAATGCAACTATGTTAAAGGGCAACTGTCAAAACAACAGCTTGTATAGTATGAAATTTGAAAAGCTTACATAATACAGTAAGAAAGAAGCATCTTACTAAAAAGAATTATGATTAATTATATTGTTGTGGCTTTATATAAACCTTACTTCAGCAACGTCCCTGAGTGATTCACTGAAGCCCTCAGATTTTTCTCTCCAAAATCATTCCATTGAGCAAGCAATTCTGAAGACATGACTAAAAGATCCATACCTGTCAATAAAATTAGGAAAGGTTTATTTTTCTTCTCCACACCATCAGCAATCATCTGCAATATCTCAGTCTGAAAGGCATCTGAAAAGTATGTTTTCATATTGTCAGCCAAAACTAAAAGGTAAATGATTGATCAATTTATTTTTGATGCAATAGGCCTGACACATGATTGACCCAATCTTTATCTGGTAAACTAACCTTATCCTTTTGTTATAGCATTGACATTCTTTGGAAGGGTTTTATTTTATTTTTATTCCCTCAAGCACAATTGTACTCTAAGCTCTTATTCTAAGTTTACTGTAAATATTTGTGGGCAAGTCTTTTTGCTTATGTGCGTGTAAGAGAAGGAGGGGGAAAAGCTCAGGAAAAAGGAGAAAATCAAAGAGGTTTTGAAAATATAGAAATAATTTGTGCACAGTGCAGTTTAGAGTTAGGCAACTTTTTTGTTTTGAGACAGGGCTAAGAAAAAAGTTCAAATTAACCAAGATCAAATCTTACCAACTAATTCTGTTCAACAATAGATCTACTGCAACCCCTACATGGCATGGGTCTGGATTCTGTTTAACAATAGATCTACTGCAACCCCTACATGGCATGGGTCCGGATTACCTACGGCAACACCTGCGGCCGGCGTCAACTTCCCTCCGCCCAGTGCGCTCCCACAGAGAGGGCCTCCTCAGGGTGCCTCCGATCAAAGAATGCCGATTGGTGGCCCCCAGGGGGAGAGCGTTCTCTGTGGGCGCGCCAGACCTATGGAACCGCTTGCCGGTTGAGCTCCGAACGGCCCCCGACCTTCGCTCCTTTCGGCGTGATCTCAAAACCTTCCTTTTTGAACAAGCTGGCCTGGTCTGATGGGTTGGGGCTGGGTTTTATAATCGGTTTTAACTTTTAATATGTATTAATTTATTACGGGCATTGTAGTTTAATTACTTTTTAATTTTTGTATCCTGGTTTTTATTATGTATTGCCCTGTTCACCGCCCTGAGTCCTTCGGGAGAAGGGCGGTATACAAATTAAATAATAATAATAATAATAATAATAATAATAATAATAATAATAATTATTATTATTATTATTATTATTATTATTATTATTATTATTATTATTATTATTATTATTATTATTATTATTATTATTATTATTATTAGGCCTCTGAAAATAAGCCCTTGAACAAAACATAAAGATGAAATTTAAATAATAATTTAAATTGAATAGTAATTAAATAATAATTTTAAAATCTTTCTGATTTCTTTTGATGGATCACTAGAAACAAAATGGATTTGTACCTAAGATGAGACTAGAGCTCACAGTCTCCGAGTTTCCAGCCTGATGCCCTAACCACTACACCAAACTGTCTCTCTAAATACAGCATAGTGTTGCTTTTAAAATTCCCAAAATTTTTGATTACTTAGTTTGAAACCATTGACAAGATAAATTATTATAAGAAGAGACATGAACACTGAAAAATGCCCACTGACTTGTCTTTCTTTAAATAACTATGCAAGGAAAATGCATCTTTAATTTTAACTTTATCAGATCATCATGTATAAATATGACTGTACTTATAGAATAATAAATACAGCTTTCCAAAACATATAAATTATTCACAAGAATGCATATGAAAATCTAACAGTTTCTGTAAAATGGTCTCTGTTGAGATATTCCCATGATCACAGCCTCTTTCACTAGACTCATTCCTTATTCTGGGGTAACTATTTTCCTTTAGCTCCTCGTAGTTTTAATGCTAGTTAATTAGAGCATGCTAGTTAATTAGAGCATGGATAAGCAAAAGTTGGATGCACAAAGTTTAACTTTACTATAAATTCCCATATTTGGAGAAACAGGAGAAGTATGATAAGTAGCTTCTTCTAGAGTAAGCCTAAGTTTACTTGTAATCAAAGACTCCCAACATTTTCAGAACTTCTTTATTATTTTTAATAACTCATTGCTTGTTGTTGCCTTGAACCTCATAGAGAGAAAAATGCATATATGCATCACCATATATAATTCTTTTTGAAATGAAATCCATATGCAGCTGTTTTCTCAGCACTATGAGGAAACATAAATCTTGCACCTTGATAAACTTGATTTAACCAAGGTGCCAAAACAATCAGTTACTGATACTAAGTTCAGTCTTTGGACTAAGCATGAGGATTATGTGTATATTTTTAATTTCAAACATCCTCCCCTTCTTATATATATATATTGAATTTATATGCTTCACACCCTCTCCATTTCTCAGTCAAAATTATCATCAGTGTGAAGCAACCTTGACTCCAGATAATAGAGCTATCTACTTTGATACTATAAGTCAATATGCCAAAGTGAGGTGCTGCTCCTCAGTGTGTCCACTCCAAATAATCAAGACTAAAGTTCATTTGTCTAATTTTTGTCCCTGGAAAAGTTGAAAGCTAAAGAAGAAACTGATATGGTGAGACATGGCCCACCGGCAGGTCTTCACATCATCAAGTCACATTGGGGGGAGACTCATATAAAGAGAAAAATCATTTTGACTCTTCACTTGAATTGTTAATTATTCTTCTTTCTACTTACATATTACTCTACATTTTAGCTAAATTGAAGTACATCCACCCATAGAAGGGCTCAAGTGAGTTAAACTGGCCCCATTAGCTGACAAAAATTGTGAGTGGGCATTCTTTGAAAGTTGAAGCAAAATGTCATTGGGGGAAATTTGATGATTTTATATTGTGCAAATGGTGGTGGCTTACCAAGACATATAAGGAGGCTAAGAGTTTCACACTTTTCACTTTTGTGCAATCAGGACCAATGTATTGGTGTTCTTACTTTCCATGACAGAAAGGGAATAATGCAGAGTGTCAGACAAACCATCTCAAGCAATACCTTGGGCTTGAACTCATCAAACTGATTCTTGCCTGAAGAGAAAGATGTTGGAGACCTGATTGTTTTTCTTGTTTGCTATTGAGGAAGGATTCTAAACAACAACAACAACAAGAAACTAGTAAGAATTCAAGAATATACTGTCTTCTTCCACCCAACCCTTCAGGGTTTATCCAGCTAATACATGCTTTGAAGATGTGCTTGAATTACTATTCATTAATAAGTACAGCTAGTACAGTAAAAGATTGAACAACCTATTAACATCCTCGTTCTTTCCTACAGGAAATCATTATGGTTAGTTTTACTAAACCACTTGCTTCAGAAGCAATGAAGAAGAAGGACCAAGGAATAAATTAATGCAACACACTGATGACCATAAAAAATATTTAGACAGCATGTAGCAGTGAAAGATAGCAATAATTTATTATAAGTATACATTACTATTTTCATCTGACAAACATTGAATGAGAGCTTGGGAATATGTTTTATCATTCTGAAGCTTTGGTTTATTATTTTCAGTCATTCCTTCTTTTTGTGTGTATGTATGTATGTGGGTCAAGGGACGTGGTGGCTCAGTGGGTTAGGACTCGTCCCAGCTTCTGCCAACCTAGCAGTTTGAAAGCATGTAAAAATGCAAGTAGAAAAATAGGGACCACTACGGTGGGAAGGTAACAGCGTTCCGTGCACTTTTGGCATCTAGTCATGCCAGCCACACGACCACGGAGACGTCTTCGGAGAAGCGCTGGCTCTTCGGCTTTGAAACGGAGATGAGCACTGGCCCCTAGAGTTGGAAATGACTAGCACGCATGTGTGGGGGAACCTTTACGTTTACCTTATGTATGTGGGTCAACTGAGGACCAGTTTGATGTAGTTGTAGAAACTAGGAAACTATGAATTATAGTCCCATCAGGTACGAAGAGCCAACCACTACTGAAAACCTCCCAATAAAATCACAGGAGCATGTCCAGTCACTCACCAGGAGCCAAGACTAACCCAAAGGTACCAAAGGGGGAGGGTAGAAGTGTGTCCATGAGGGAGAATACAAAGTTGCTTCATCATTTAAACAACTCACATTTAGCTCCAGAAGAATCTTGAAATTTAATCATATAATACAGCATTCTGCAAAAATATTTCTGATTATAAAGTCACTAACATAGCATGCCTGTCACAATGTTGTTTGCAACAGCTTCAAGCTTATAAGGATTGAAGCTGGTTATCTGTGAGACCACTTGCATCAGTTAGAATGCTCCTACTCAAAGAGTGCTCAGAGCAAGAATTGGAAGGTAAGCATTTTCTGCAAGATCTGCCCTCCTAAGGAAGGTCATTTTATCATAAAGAATAAATAGAAAATATAGAATAACAGAATTGGAAGGGATCTTGGAGGTCTTTTAATCCAAACCCCTGCTCAAGCAGGAGACCCTATACCATTTACACTAATGGCTGTCCAATATCTTTTAAAAACCTCCACTGATGGAGCACCCACAATCTCTGGAGGCAAATCATTACATTGATTAATTGTCCTCACTGACAGAAAATATTAATTCTAGGTTGGACTTCTCTTTGATAAGTTTCCATCTGTTACTTCTTGTCTTGCCCTCAGGTGATTTGGAGAATAGGCTGACCCCACTCTTTTCTGTGACAGCCTCTCAAATATTATCTTAATAATTATTGGTTTTGTAATAAGATCCATAACCTTGTTTATACCCTCACTTTTTATATGTAGAAAACATGTGAAGACTGGGTTATTTCAAAAAACAATTTGAGCTTGGTTGATTTACCTGGGATACTTGAAGGCATTAAGATTAATAGTGGTTATGCTATGATTGGCAGATATGATTCTATTATTATTAGTGAATGATCACTGTCTTTTTGTGATTATTATATGTTTATATTATTATTATAGGTTATCTTGGGAGTTCAGCTCAGCTTAAAGTATCTCTTTCTGTACCGAGATTGCTGTCTAAACCTCTGCTTGAACACATCCAATGAAGAGGAATTTATCACCAAAGAGAATAATTATTCCATTGTCAAACTGCTCTTACTGTTAGGATGTTTCATTAAGAATCTGGTTTTCTCTAACCTAATTCCATCATTTGGCATCCTGCATTTACCAGATTTAATTGTAATTATTGTTGGCAGGACTTTCATTCTGCTTTGAATGGAAGCAATTCCCTAAGTAAATAAACTATTAGTACCTAGTAGACAAGAATTCCAGGTGAGCAGGTTTAACTGTCCTTTTGCTCACTCTGAATTAAATTTTCCTTGCATTGCTGTAGCATTTTTCACTGAGAGAGCAAAATACACAATTTTTTCCTTTGGCTTATGAAATTGTGAATAATGCCTTTCTTCCCCCATTCCCCCCCCCCCGCCCATTTGTCTTAAAAAATATTCCTCAGAAGGATTCTCAGGTTTGGTTTGAAAAATACGCTCCACTTGTGAAAATACTTACTTAGTTCCATTTTAAAAGCAAACTCTGGGGAGATGCACATAGTTTCCCGAATGATGAGACTTTTTTTCTGAATGTTTGTCTTTTTTCCTAGTGAAGTACACATATTTGTTGCGGTGAAAATGAAAAATTGTTGGCTGCTGAGAAGGGAAGTGAGGGTGCTGGGAGCTGAATAATCTTATGAAGTTTATGGTAATCAAATGCAAACAACCTATCAAATGACAAGAAATTGCATGAAGGAGGGAATATTTAGACATGCTTCGATAAGTCCATAACATCCTGCATCCTGACTGGCTGAAATGATCGCATCTTGGGTAACTTTTTTGTTTAAGTGCCAATATATTCAAATATCTCAGGATAGCCTTGCATCATTAACTTCCTTTGAAAGGCAATTTACAAAACCAATTGTGACTCCCCTGAAAGTGTCATTTAGGGAAACCATTTCAGAAGTATATGGGAAAATCAGGGCGTGCTAAAAGATTCCAAAACAAAATGAATTAAGGAAAAGTAATTAGATTTAGCCTTATCACTTTGCCTTTGGAGAAAAAGAATTTAAGGATTTGCTCCAGATTTCTGTCCTTTAGATTATTAGAGTTAATAGTGCTATAAATGTTCTTTTTTTAAGAGAGCCACCCACTCATTACAGCCTTTCCTATGTTGTCTATTTTCCAGATAGATAGATAAATTACAGAGTCCTTGACTTACAAACCACAATTGAGTCCAAAATTCCCATTGCTAAGCAAGACAGTTGTTAAGTGAGTTTTGCCCCGTTTTATGA
This sequence comes from Vipera berus, assembly GCF_964194415.1. Lineage (NCBI taxonomy): Eukaryota > Metazoa > Chordata > Lepidosauria > Squamata > Viperidae > Vipera > Vipera berus. The sequence continues at coordinate 233,682,774 of NC_138202.1, forward strand.
ACTTTTTTGCCACTGTTGTTAAGTAAATCACTATGGTTGTTAAGTTACTGTAGTAACACAGTTAGGGACAAGGTAACAAAGTAAGTGAATCTGGCTTCCCCATTGACTTTGCTTGTCAGAAGGTTGCAGAATGTGCAGCATCTTTCCAGGGCAAACATAGGCTGAAGCTTATCCCTGGAAAGGCCTTTCCAAGCCCATGGAGTAGATAAGTACAAGCACTTGTATTTTGAATTAAGCTTATTTATTGCTTAAATTTCTTGCCTGTCAGCTAGTAATGCTGGTAATATAAGCCCCACCTCCAAAATAAGCCTCAGTTAAGACCATCAGTCAGATGGATGCATTTAGTACCGTATTTCCCCAAAGATAAGCCCTAACTGGTAAATAAGCCCTAATGCGTCTTCTGGAGCAAAAATTAATATAAGACTTTGTCTTATTTTCGGGAAAACACAGTAGTACGGGTCCTTTGATAAAGACCCCTTACCCCTTCACCTGCCTACATCAAATATTAGAATGACACAAACCAACTCAGGCTTTGCCCAGATTAACCAGGATTATACTATCAATATATATGTCCTGCCAATCATCAGGTATAAGTATAGTGAGCTGGCCAAAGAAGGACATGGAAGCTGCCAATGTGAAGATCTGGAAGCGCATCACAATGTACTTGCATTCCAAGTCCAACACCCCAGAGATTGTACACCAGCCAAAAAGGTGTGTGTGTATGAAACTTGGGGACTGAAAAAGCCTTTGTTTTGGATGAAACAGAAAGTGTTCAACAGGATGACATCCAAAGATTATCTGCTGAAAGAATGTCACAGCAGATGTGGAAGGATAATCAAGCAGAGGAAGTGCCATGGCAAGACAAGAACCTATGCAGGATGTACAGATAAGTAAGGTGACAGACATTAGAATAGAATAGAACTGGAAGGGACCTTGGAGGTCTTCTAGTCCAGTCCCCTGCTCAAGCAGGAGAACTTATACCATCTCAAGCAGGTGAATGTCTAGTCTCTTCTTAAAAATCTTCAGTGATGGAGCGCCCACGATCTCTGGAGGCAAGTTCCACTGATTGATTGTCCTCACTGTCAGGAAGTTTCTCCTAAATTCCAGGTTGCTTCTCTCTTTGATCAGTTTCCAAGTATTGTTTCTCGTCTGGCTGGAAAGGGCTAGTCTAAAAGACACCACTAAGGTAGTTATTATAACAGCAAACAAAATGGCTCATGATTACTGTATGTTGTGTGATCACCATTTCTGACCTTCTCTGCTGGCTTTCTACAAGTGTCATTAATGGAGAAGCCAGCAGAGAAGGATAAGTACTCTGGTAAGTCATTCCTGCCAACAGCACACCCCAGCACACTTGCCTGTGCTGGCCCATCCCCAGCATTCCCCAAATTAAACAATCCCCTTTTTTTTGCCTAACAACAGAAATTCTGGGTTCAGTTGTGGTCATAAGTCAAAAGCTACCTATATTGCATGAAATTGCTATTGTGGATAGTGTCAAAAATGTAATCTGAGTATGTGTTGGAGGATTCCTACATAATGCAGGTAGTCCTTGCTTACAACCACAACGGAACCCAAATTTTGTGTTGCTAAGCGAGACATTCGTTAAGTGAATTTTGTCCCATTTTACGACCTTTCTTGCTACAGTTGTTAAGAGAATCGCTGCAGTTATTAAATCAGTAACTTGGTTGTTAAGGGAATCTGACTTCCCCGTTGACTTTGCTGGTCAGAAGGTCGCAAAACGAGATCACATGACTCCAGGATGTTGCAACCGTCATAAATATGAGTCAGTTGCCAAGTGTCCAAATTTTGATCATGTGACCATGGAGATGTTGCAACGGTTGTAAGTGTGAAAAATAGTTATAAGTCACTTTTTTCAGTTGCTTTGTAACTTCGAATGCTCACTAAATGAACTGTTACAGGTTGAGGACTACCTCTAACATTAACACTTCCTCTTACTACTTAGACAACAGTACATTACTTTATCTCTGCCTTTTTATTTGATGCAACATGAAGGTTAATCAGAGTTTGCGATAATATAATCAATCACAGAGTGTGACTCTATATGAAACGTGGCGTAATCAATCAATGTATCTTCTATACTGCAAATCCTGAGATGGGAAAAAAAATGTTCATGCATAAAGTGGAGCTACTTAATTTACAAGCTAAAATAATATTATATTGTAGAAACATTTAACAACCAGGACAGCAGGGATAGTAATCATAAAACTAATAATACAATCAGCATCTACCAATCCAGTGCTGATTTAACCTTTGATATGCATCCTTAGTGCTGAATAAAGAGGATGGCATTTGCTTTGATTCCTAAGGATGGAGTATTGGGAACAATATAAAAGACAAATCCACTTGGAATCCCAGGAATGTGGTATAGCCAAACATCTCCTTAAATATCTTCAGACTCCACATGACGTACAGGTTGTCCTCGACTTACGACCACAATTGATCCCAACATTTCTGTTGCTAAGCGAGACATTTGTTAAATGAATTTTGCCCCGTTTTACAACCTTTCTTGTCACACTTGTTAAGTGAATCACTGCAGTGGTTAAGTTAGTATCAGGGCTGTTAAGTGAACCTGGCTTTCCTATTGACTTTGCTTGCAAGAAGGTTGAAAGGGGTGATCACATGACCCCGGGACTCGGCAACTGTCATAAATATGAGTCAGTTGCCAAGTGTTCAAATTCTGATCACATGACCATGGGGATGTTGCAACTGTCGTAGGTTTGAAAACCAGTCATAAGTCACTTTTTCGTTGTAACTTTGAATGGTCACTACACCCCGACTTAAAACAGTTTGTAAGGACTACAATCATAAAGTCTTAAAATTAGTACTGAACCAGGCAATGCAGTAGAGAGAAGAAGTAAAAAAATCCAAATATTGTGTCTTCTGTGGGGCAAGCCAGAATAACACAGGCCCTAAAAGCAATAAAACAAATGTCTAAAAAGAATTTTCATACCCCACTTTCCCCATCTATTTTAAGTTGTTAAAAGAGGTAAGGGTGCAAGAGGCAGCTGTCATTTCTGAAAAGCTTTGACAACCACAAATGCTTGCCTTGTCAAATAATGAAGTGGTGATTTCCAAAGAACTTGTTCCATCTCAATGGCCTGAAAGCAGGTATGACATATTGTGTAATCATGAGCATTAACTTTAACAACTCTTTTTTGGGGGTTCCTGTTTCTAAAAATTGATGTCTCTTCCTCCAAATTAGGTATATTACAACATGCATGGATGTTTCCTTTTGGCAATGGTTAATGAGATAATGATTAATCTCCTCAAGGCATACAAGGATATATATTTTTGACATTTCTGTAATAAAGTGTGCTTTGGGTGACATCTATTAATAGCATGAGTGAAAAATATAGTGATTTAGTCATAAAATATTTGTAGCACTTCCACTGATTGGTTAAGTCCTGACAGCTTGCTATTTTACATAAGGATCTATAGGCAGAATAATAAATTTATGAAGTGCTACAAGCATTCTCTCCAGAAGCTTATTCATGGCTTTCCCCCAACTCCCAAAAAGTCAACATTTGAAATTACATCAGAAGATATACTTACACTATACAATTGAAGAAATATTTCACAACCAATATGAGCAATACACTGGGAGATGGGAGGAGTACATTAGGGAATATCCATTACTACCTTTAAGGGTTTATGGTGATGACTTCTGGCAGTTATTAGGGACAGTGTAATCTGTTTCACTACTATTCAATTTTGTTGCTCTGCTTTATCATCTTCTAGGCTTTTAAACACTTATTTGCAAATTGTTCAACAGGATGTTCTAAATGCTGACCTGGAGGACTTCGGCTAGAAAATCAGAGGCACACAGTGTCTGCAAAAACCCAACTTAACGCTTCCCAGTTCTTCTTCAGGGATCCAGTCCTGTAGCTCCCAAATATGGTGTCACTTCAGCATCACCAGTTTTTGCCTCTTCACACCACAGGTACAACTTAGGATCACAACCCAGCATAAAATTTATGTTGCAAAGCGAGACATTTGTTAAGTGAATTTTGCCCCATTTTTGTGACCTTTCTTGCTGCACTTGTTAAGTGAATCACTGCGGTTATTAAGTTAGTAACACGGTTGTTAAGTGAATCCAGCTTCTCCATTGACCTTGCTTGTCAGAAGATGGCAAAAGGGTACCACAATGACCCCGAGATGCTGCAACCATCATAGATTTGTGTCATTTGTCAAGCATCTAAATTTTGATCACATGACCATGGGGATGCTGCAATGGTCATAAGGGTGAAAAACATAAGTCACTTTTTTTCAGGGAAGTTGTAACTTCAAATGGTCACTAAATAAGCCGTTGTAAGTCGAGAACCACTCTGGTGTGCCAGGCAATACAATAGCTCTCAGTTTTTTTCAGACAGTCACCAGAATGGAGAAGATTTAGAGCACCAAAGCAGTGTCGCTGAGGTAAAGAACCTTAATCTGGTTAAGATACCAGGTTAGGGAGAACTGATATTCTCCCCTCAGTGTGACTGTGGGATCCCACATCAACCTGTAGATCACATTGTGATTGGCTAAAAGCTGAGGATACTGGTCCAGTATCTGATTTTTTGTTTTTTGTTATTAATATGAATGATGCCGCACTTCAGTGGTTAGACGGCCTAAGCATTGGCGTTTGAACATACCGGTACATCTTTTTATTGTGTTTTATTAATCTAGATGAAATGTTAATATATGTTGCCAGTCCACGTATGCTATGTCACTCAAATAATAATAGGAGAAACTGGTCCATTTGACTGTCTTTGGAAAGTTGTGATATTGTTTTAATAGTTTATCACTGTATTTTCAAAGCTCCCTATGGAATATGCAGGGGTTATTATACTGTAGATGTGCTGGTTATGCCTGAAAAGGATTTTTGGTAGTGGACTGTGAGAATAACCTTGGGAGAGACGAGAAAGAGTTGCAGCTCAGACAACTGTCTGATAAACAAAATCTCAGTCCAGAGAAGGAATGAGGGTGGAGGAAGCCTGTGAGGCACCCCTCCTTACTTCTCGGGAGGGATTTAATAAAGGCAGGGGAGGGGCAAAGTGTTTTCAGTCTTGCAAGACTGTGTTACTATAACTTTACAATAAAGGTAGCTTTAGTACATCTCTGTCTCAACGAAAGAAAAAGTTCTCACCAATCAGAAATCCCATCTGTGCAGAACATTTTCCCTCCCTCCCTTGATCAAAGTGACTCTATTTCCCTGACTTGCCTGGCTGGTGGATTCTGCTTTTTGAACTCCATTTTTAATGATGCACTGTGCAATTTTTTTGTGTGTAACTGATATAAAAATCAATGTAACTGACATAAAAATAACACTGTTGTCTTATGCTTGAAACTCTGGAGAGAAGGGAAAATAGGAAGACTGTATAAAGAACACATTCATGCTAAACAAGGAGTAATTAACTTCACAGGAAAGCCAAAACACATTTTCAACTTTTGTTCTCTGCTTCCCTTCCCCATTTCATCTTACAAGTAACCTGCAACTTATGACTGCAGTGGAGCCCAGGGTTTTGATTGTAAGTCATTGTGCTAATAAGTTAAGGCACCATATGACCAGACTTTATTTTACAACTGTTTTTACAACAGTCATAAAGCAAGTCATCAGGATCATTAAGCAAACCTTGTGCCCGTTAAGCAAATCCAGCATATCCATTGGGTGTTTTTTACTGTTTTTCTGTGGGGAAAATAGCAAAAAAAAATTATATCACAAATGATGGTCATGTGACTACAGATTCAAGGGTGGGTCATAGGCTGCTTTTCTGAAGTCCTTCATAACTTTGATCAGTTATTAAATGATCAGTTGTAAGTCAAGGGTTACCTATATATGCTTTGATATTGTGACTTAAAGTTGTACTGTAATGATCTTGTCATTGTAAAAGATAAACACAGCAATGTTGTTTGTTGTATAAAGGTATAACTCCAATTAATAATAAACACAATATGCTTGCCTATAATGATGGACTGAATTACTTTCATTAAACCCAGGAAAAAAAAACCAACAATCCAGCTTTATTTTTCTTTGCCAAGGAGCTTGCATCAGAGGAGAGTTTTTTAATATTATTTTTTTTAAGTTGTCAGTAGCAACTGATTATCAGGAAAAGCACATATTATTCAACCACCTCCTGAAAATCGTATCTTACTTCTCAAACAGTGTATTGTGCACTGATATCTTTTCTTCCATTTCGCTAGGCAGATATATGAAAAAAGAAGAAATGGAATAAATGAATTAAACATTTCTGGTTGTTTGTTAAAAAAAAGAAGTGATCAGAACAAATGGCAATTATGTATACCACAATACTTTCTAAATCAATCATTTTAAGAACATCCATCTATTCCTGTACAACTAGGTCAACCGTTATGTGATAAAAAATGGTACCAGAGTTGGAGTGGCACATAATCAGTCTTCTTTGTTTCTTATTTGGTGCAAATAAATGGTCTGTTCATGGAACAGAAACCATAGATGACCGATAATTTGGCATTAATGGTGCCAAATCATGCCATGGTTGACTCTCCATAAATTAAGCCAGTGTGAATGACTGAAGTGGACACTCACCATTAGAAGTTATCGAAGCACCCTCTTCATATTCTTCTTGGCCCAAATTCATGAAATTCAATTAGATCAGGATAATAAAAAAATAGCATTGATAGTGGAAGCACCACACCTTTGGAAAGCATTTACCCTATCCCAATGAAGCACATAGGATAAAATTTATCCAGGGATGGGGGAATTGGAGCTGACAGTCCCATGCCTAAGGTGAATAAAGATGATTTAGCCTTGTCCCCTTTCCTGGTGGTTAGAGAAGCAAGGTGATATAATCGAATGTTGCTTATCTCCTCCCTTATGAAAATTATCTCCTTTCTAGTGTTCCCTATAAACCTGGAGAACCAGCTGTCACAGTAACAGCCTCCAGATGCTTGCCCAGAAGGTCTACAGGGGAAATATAATGACATTCAGCTAAACATAATTCTAGAGCTTGTGCAGAAAATGCTATAGTTTTGTTTTGTTTTGTTTTTACACTCCCATGATAGTCCTTCTGGGTAAACATATGGAAGTCACAGGTGGATCTGTCATTCTCTACCCTTAATAATCATAAATGCTAGAGAGAGTTAAACTCCACAGAGAAGACCCTTACAAATGGTGTAAGCTCACAGGTTCCTTCTCAAGCCTGACAGTCATGAAATGCTCTTGTAAAGAAAATTTGTCTGACATAAGATTATATTCTTTCCATGACAAGTGCAAAATATTTTTATAGGTCTTGCATTTTGACCTTTTACAACTATATTATGTTAAACTCTATTATCTTTTTTTTTAACCTATTGGCTGTTTTTGCTTTCTTAAAAAAAATCAGATTGTCATCGATTTATGACCACAATTGAGCCCAAAATTTATGTTGCTAAATGAGAAATTTGTTGAGTGAGGTTTGCCCCATGTTATGACTTTTCTTGCCACATTTGTTAAAGTGAATCACTGCAGTGGTTAAACTTAGTAACACAGTTGTTAAGTGAATCTGTTTTCCCCATTGACTTTACTTGTCAGAAGTTCGCAAAATTGGATTACATGCTTCTGGGACACTGCAACTGTCATAAATGTGAGTCAGTTGGGAACCATGGGGATCATGCTGCAACAGTCATAAATCTGAAAAATGGTCATAAATCACTTTTTTCAGTGAAGTAATAACAGTTCACTAAATGAAGTCTGGGACTACCTGTATTGTAAATTTATCATGCCGGCTTTCTAGCTGCTTCTGTATTTTTTGCACTCTCAATACCTTAAAATTATAAATAATGCATAATAATAAATATAGAACATGCATTTGATTTATATAAAAGAGCCCAACAGTGAAAGCAGCCCAATCACATCTCATTCAGATTTCACAAACATAAATTCATTGCTGTGTTTCTGCCCTCAGCCCCAATAAGTGTTTAGAATTATGATTTAATCCCAGATTGAAAATGAAATTCACTTTGAACTAAATGAAAGGGTTTTTTAAAAAAATCTGGTTACCAGACCTCCAGGTCATAGAGCCAGGCCCTGGCATAAATTAAACTCTGAATCTGCTATTTTCCAGATATGCATTACTTATTCCAAAGGGGGGAAGGGTAACAGATAAATGTAATTTACTTATAAAGGAAGAGTAACCTATTTACAAAAGAAAGCACCTATGCCTATTTTGTTATGACACCACAGTCTGATTTGCAATATCAAACATCACGAGGGAGAGGGAAAAATCTAATTCTTTTTGACAATTTGACAATTATATCAGGCAACTGTAAAAAAAAAGGTCATTAACAACCTCCAATCCCTACCCCAGTGTAATAGAAATTTCATTCCATAGTGGCATCTTATTTCTTCATTTGCTCTAATTGAGGGCAATTTGATCTAAATTTAATTTAGTCTTCTGGGTAATGCTGTAGTACAGCAGAAAATGCAAAGGTTAACAAAGTGCTTGTACTTTGTGTACTCAAAATAATACAGTGTGTTCCTGTGTAAAATGAGAGATGATAATAATACAGGGACTGACTATGTTTAGCAGCTCTGTCACAGCATTTATAATACACCAAAGGCAGTTGTGGGATTCAAATATGTGAGCAACCGGTTCTCTGTATGGGCCTGGGCAACAAAAAATTAGCTACCGGTTCTGCCGAAGTGGTGCTAACCCCACCACTGAGCAGAGGCCAATGGGATGCATTATGAGCAGTATAAGAAAACCCAGACTCTTGTTATAAGAGAATCATGTTAATCTACAGTAATTAAATATTAGAAGGAATATGGTAGCACCTTTTCTGCTTGTGTTAGAATTCACAAGAGAATAAATGATGGGGTAAACTGTAAGTTGGTAATCAGAAAAAAATGATGCATGGAAAAGATCTTCATGTATTCATAAAAACATACTGGCTTACCAACTGCCTAGTTTAGCAACTGTTCAAAGTTATGACAGTGTAAAAAAACAAATAGCTGTGTAGTCAAACCCCTTTATTCTGGTATGTGTCCAGTGCTGCATGAAATGAAACTTGTCAGTTCAAATCATTTTTGGCATGCTTTGGATGGCCACATAGTATATGTGTCATATTTCTTACTTATCTACACCTACAACTATCTTTACAAAAATGCACTGCATAAAAGGTAGCATTGATAATGATGATGATAAGAGCCGTGATGACACATTGGTTAGAATGCAATATTGCAGGCTAACTCTGCCCACTGTTGGGAGTTTGATCCTGGCCAGCTCAAGGCTGACTCAGCCTTCCATCCTTCTGAGATAGGTAAAAGGATGATTCAGATTATTGGGGGCAATATGCTGACTCTGTAAACCACCTAAAGAATGCTTTAAAGCAGGGGTCCCCAACCCCCAGGCTGCAGCCCACAAAAGGGCCATGACTTGTTTGGAACTGGGCAAGCATATGTATAGCTGCACTTGCACAAGTGGCAGTCTCTTGTGCTTGCATGCAAAGCTCCATTTGTGCGAGTGATGGGCCACTCACATGGACCAATCCCCTCTCCACTATTGTCAGTCTGCCAAGCTGGAAAAGTTAGGGACTGCTGCTGTAAAGCACTGCGGAGTGGTATATACTGTAAGGCTAGCTACTACTGCTAGTGTATGTGAGGAAAAGCAATATAGCATTATATACTAGGAACAACGTACCAGTGAATGATAACTACATGTTAACACATGCAGCTTTTCCAAACTCCTCACTAAACGTTTGCTCTTAATTTATAAAATGAAGAATCTTTTTTTTTCTTTTCTTTGTGGAGAAATAAGGAAGAGCACATGCAATCTCATTCCTAGAAGCACTGCATTAAATACTTGTAAGCATAAATTGTACTCAGGCTTTATTCTGAAATCCCTAGTTATGATCCTGCTGAGAAGATCAGCTGTTCAATCAGCAGCCCACATGGACAATTCCATCCTAGGTGAAATGAGGAAAATGTGGCAGACAGATTATACCCTTTGGCCCAATATAATTTTCTTCCATGGAAAATAGGCTCCGGGGTTTCTTAGAGGAATCTCTGCACCTGTGGATTGTCAAGCTTGCAAATTTATTTTTTAAGGTGATTTCTGCTCTTGGGGATAGAAACCTCTTTAATTTCTCTGTAGTCAATGTTTATCCTTAAAAAAGCAAAACACGAAGTATTATTGTGTGGATTCTCTCTGGGAAATCCCGTTAACCTGTGGGACATACTGTAGATACTGCCTATAATCATTAAGGACATAATGGTAATCACTGGATTGATGTTTACACAGGGACAGTTTCCTTTGAAAACAGAACACCAGGGAGTTATGGTATTTTAGAAACAACCTGGGAAATTCAGCTGTACTCATGGAGTGAAAAAAATTAATACTTAGCAGGGAGCTTGGTAATTCAAGACTGAAAGTCACGCTGGAAATCTGATATTTTCAAATCCTACCGAAATCTTAGAAAAATGTATAGCTGGAATCCACGTAAAACTATCCATCCATCCATGGCAAGTAGATTCTGCCAGACAACCAACCAAGAAAACTTTTTTAAATGGTTATTCCATAAGTCAATGCCTGGTGGGAAATTTAGCAAGATGCAGCTGAAAGACATAAAAAAAATCAGGCCTCTTGACATATAGCAGAACTATCTGTCCATCCATTGACAATTGTAGCATTGTAGAGCCTTGGTGGAGCATTGTAGAGCCTTGGTGGAGCAGTGGGCTAATGCCTCCTTAAGTAACACCAGCTGCCTGCAATTAGTGCAGGTTCGAGTCCCACCAGGCTCAAGGTTGACTCAGCCTTCCATCCTTCCGAGGTAGGTAAAATGAGGGCCCAGATTGTTGGGGGCAATAAGCTGACTTTGTAATAATGCCGCTTGAGGGGGGGGCGAAAGCCCTAATAAGCAGGCATATACATAGAATGAAGGCTATTGCTAAGCACATTGATTTGTGCTTTAAATTGTAAGCCGCCCTGAGTCTTCGGAGAAGGGCAGGATATAAATGGGATTAAAATAATAATAAAAAAATCATCACCATTTCCAAAATGCAAGCTGATTTCATCTGAGAGTAATCACATCTTATTTTGAAAATATTAAATGGAACCTTCCGGTAAAGTACTGTCTTCTTAGTATGGCATGCTCCCGATATATGTCATACCAACAGAGTAATTTTATTTTTCTAAATAAATAACATAATGGATGACCAACACATGTCTATATATTATTATGGTTGGTTGCACAGTCATCTAGATGTTGAGATTGGTTTGGGCATTTTTTTTTTTTTATTGAAAAGTTTTAAAATACAATTTTCCCTTGAAAAACCCCCCTTCCCCCTCCCTCCTCCCCCCCTACCTCCCCTCCTCCCCCCTCCCTCCTCCCCCCCCTACCTCCCCCCCTCCCCCCCCTACTTCCCAGAGCTGAATACAAGGTATATATATATAAAAAAAAGCAAACCTAAGCAGCCATATACTAACAACTATAAATTCTAAAATCCATCACTCTCTAGCTTATATAGGATAAAACAAACCTTAACAATATTAAATATATATATATAAAAAAACTAGAATAAGAAAAGGACACTCTCTAGCTTATATAGAATGAAACAAACCTTAATAGTATTAAACATATATTAAAAACAAAAAAAAGGAAAAAGAAAAAAAAAACCCTTCTCAACCCTATACTTGGGCATTTTTATCTACCTACTGAGTCCTTCCCAAGAACCTGGGATGGGCAGGTGTTGTTCTTTAATAATATTAAAGAAATTGTTGCAGGAGGTAATCTGTTCTAAGTAAAATGGCTATTTGCAATTGACTGCTGGTGATATTGTCAGGGCTTCTCTTGGTATTAACCTCTCTCACTCTATCACCATTGACCAGCAATTGTGTCTTTCACTATGCCATTGATCTTTGCACAAAGCTTCTGATATTTCTACTGACTCCTGTTGTTTCTATGCACTTGATTATCTAATCATGTAGAAGGGAGACCAATATCTTCTTGTAATCCATTGGTGTCAAATTGCGGGCCCAGGGGCCAGATGCATCATGCCGAAACCGCGCCCACCCCATTGCCGGCAATGGAAAAAAAGTCACGATACGTCACAACATGTCATATGACATTGCAAGTTTGACACCCCTGCTGTAATCAGTCCAAGCTTCATTCATGCTGGCTTTCTCTCTCTTGTAGTTTTTCAAAATTATCTTGTCAGTTAGAAGCTGATCTTTTGTTTCTCTGCTGTTTGGGCACTTTCCTTTCTGCTCCAGTGGAAAGAGCTTGATTTCAAATAAATGCTGTTAAGACTTCATCAACTACCACACCAGTTAGCAATTTGAAAGTTGTTGATAAGAAGGTAATTGCTCCATAATTGCTTGTTGCTGCCCTTTTTGTTGGATTTTTCATTATCAGGTAAGTTTTGCCAGGTGTTACCCAATCTTTAATTTCACCTCCTTACAATATGGTATTGATATTATTCCTTTGAGTCAATGTCAGATCTTTTCAAGTTTCTTGGAAAGATTTTGGAAGTACTGGTAGTTTGCCCTTGTCTTCTTCTAGGGATGAGAGAAAATTAATGGTCCAAGGTCACCCAACTGGATTTGTGCTTAAAACAGAACTAAATCTCACCATCTCCCAGTTTCAAGCCTATTGCCTTAACTACCTGACCAAATTGGCTCTATGTACTTATAATACTGAAATGCAACATTTGCACTTTTTTCAAAAATATATACCAAACAAATCAGTGGAGCTAGCAAGAACACACTCATATGGACTAACAATAATGGGACAGCCAAAGTAGCACATAAATATTATTTAGATGCTTGATATAATCAATTTACACCTTATACTTGAAATTTAAGAAAGCATCATGTGAACGTGCTTAGTGTGAGCTTTCCAGTTCTCCAAGAATTCACCAGTTTGGTAAAGGAAACATCTAGAGAAGGGATTCTGATGAAACCTTAATAAAAGGTAAGGTTGTTATGGGATCAAAGGTTCATTTACATTGACTTTCTGAAATTATTGAAGGATGCTTGACTTTAGACAGTCCTCCATACTTTATGTCAGGGCTGTTCCTCAGTTTAGTTATAAACCCATTCCTTTCTATTTCTGAGAAAGGAAGGTTCTGGGGAAAATCTTATTCTGTGTATAACCAAGATCTATGATTCATCCATGATTGTTCATTAATCATATCCCTCGTGACTAGCCAGCTATATTTACCATCACAGAGACTGAAACTTTTCAGTCTCACCGTTACATTTTCATCTGTAATTTTGGTTAATTTCTTTTACAAGATTTGTTGATAATGCAACATTTAAATATGCATGGTCCAAGATGGTACCTATAACAAAAACTGCTCAAATAATCCATGACTATGTATTTATGTTGCCATGTAGATTAATGTAGAAGCATTAGGAATGTTAATTTATTAGCTACCACCAATTATTCAGAGATGAGTAAAAGAAAACCTCAGGGCATAATTTGTTGTACAGATCACCTTAAAGATCTTTCTGTAGATAAAAAGTAACTTGCTGATAAACTGAAGCCCAGGAACACTGGAGGATTATTTTCCGTTGGATGAGAGAAATGAAGACATCCAGTATTTTTGTAATATTATATTTTATATTTTAGTCACAAATTGATAATTAGAAGATGAATGATAATTTTATGCAGTGCTTCCAATTCAGCTGGAAACAGATAGTTTAAAATACCCATCAGTAATACCTAACTTCAACCCCTTTGTGAGGCACATTAAAACAGCCATGTCTTTTTTCCAGGATCATAATGTGTTTTTTGTTGTTTTGTTTTTCCCCTAGGCAAGGGGTTTCATCAGATTTCCTAGATCCAATTTAATTTATTTCAGAGCTGGCTATGTAACAGAAACGGCTAAAGACTGTTGTGAGAAAGGGGAAAATATAAAGTTGAATTATACGATCAAAATTAAAGTAGAATGGGTTATTATTTTGGGCAATGTTTAATGTATTTAAATTGACTAGAATCAGAAGCCAAATATATATATATATATATATATATATATATATATATATATATATATATATATATATGTATATATACAGTACACACATATGTAAAAGCAGGGCTTTTTTTCTCATAGAACGCTCAGAACGGAGTTCCGGCACCTTTTTTGGATGGAACCTTGTAGGGTAGGGCAAGGCAGGTTGTATGACATGTGTGAGTTCCGGCACCTTTTTCTTTTACAAAAAAAGCACTGTGTAAAAGCAAGAATTTAAAGTGGGTTTATCAGATGTAGTTTGCAATAGTTACATTATTATTTTTGGTAAACCTTAATGGACTTTTACTAAAGAAGATGGAATGATGGGACTTTACAGATTATTTCTAGAGATATGGAGGTTGGATATGGGTTGAAGTGATGATTGGTTGTTCTTTAAAAAATAGTGATAAGGTATTAAAGTTCACCATGCTTGCTGGGGGGAAGATTTCTTTTTCTTTTCTTCATTATCTCCACTTTTTTATTTTTATTTTATTTTTCTATTCCTAATGTTTTGTGGTTGCATTAATGTTATCTATATAATGTAATTCTTAATGCAAATTATTATACTGTATATAAAAACTTACAAAATAGTTGTAAATTAAAATCCCTGATACAATAAAGTCATTTCCTGGTAACTTCTAATTAATTATCTGTTTAAGGGGAAGGAGCTAGACTTAGCTGTAAAATTATCTTCAGTGAAACACATTTTTAATCTTGTAAAGATTTTCCCCCTCACCTCATTATATTTAAAATACCACAGAATGACATCTACAACTTCTTGAAATCTCTGGATATTTTTAGAGATTGCTAAATATTGATGCTTGCATGCTGTTTTGAAAACTCATAACAGGGGTTGCTCATTTCATCTTTGTTTTGTGTCTCAATCTGAACTTCCTCAAAGAAAGTGTGGATTATAGTGCCACTGTTAGTCAGATTTTATACTTTTTTTCAAGAAACATGAGCTGAGTGGCTCAAGGTTGATTCAGCCTTCTATCCCTCCGAAGTCAGTAAAATGAAGGCCTAGATTATTGGGGGCAATATGCTTGCATTGTAAACCACTTAGAGAGGGCTATAAAGCACTATGAAGCAGTATATATCTCTAAATGATATTGCTATAGTATTATACACCAGGGTCTAAGAGGGAAGGGAAGTAATGCAAAATCTGGCTTGTAAGATTATCTTGTTACAACCTGTCTCAATTTTAAACATGGCTCTAATCTTTCCATGGAGTCTATTTTCTTATCTGATCAGTTCTACCTCTAATATTCATTTCTTAGGAAACATTGACAAGAGCATCCTAGAAAAATCAAATTATATGAGTTTCTCCCAGTCAGGATTCATGACTTTGGTGAGTTACTGACTTGAAACAGTTTTTAAAAAGTGCATCAAAGAAAAATGTTTATATTAAAAAAAAGTGCAATGATTTTCATTTGATGTTGTTTAGTGGGCAGTTTATGCTAGTGGTTACATAAGGAATTATCAATGCCAAAACTTCCCTGTGTGGTAATATAAAAAGATTAAATTTTCTAATCATTTAAAACATGCACAGAAAAAAAAAATCTTTGCTATTAAAACAGAGTTCCCCAAACTTTCTGGCTTGGTGGCCCAGAATGAAAGGAAGCAGCAGGGAAAAGTGCGCGCACGCGGCCCCATACATGCATGCACAAACAGGCACACACATGATGGTGCTAGTTTGTGCACACATGTGCAAGTGGGTCATGTGGTCCATGACGTGCACACTCATGCCCTCATGTATGGGCAAATGGGCCATGTGCGCCTGTGTGATGCTGGCAGTGGTGCTAGCATCCCTGCACATGCACAAATGGGGCCACTAGTGTCTATGTGGCGGTGCTGCCATGAGTGGGGCAGGGCTTGCCAGCTATTCCCATGGCCCAGTAGCCAAAGGCCACAGTCCATAAGTTGGGGACCCCCGTATTAAAGCACAGAGAAGACAGATCCTTGGTTTGTGATTCATAGAGATGGATCCTTCATTTTATGTGTTAGAATTGTAGAAATGTTATCACTTTTTATTATCAGATTGTTATTTCTTTGTGTTGTTTTATGCATTAATGGCATTACTTTATTACACTTCACTTTAAATCAATGATATTTTACTGAGGCTGACTTCAGAGTTGCAACTCCATTTAAAGTATCATTGCAATTCTTATTCTGTTAGAGCTTTTATCTGCCATTGCTTATCAATTTAAGTAGCCTGCTGGTTGTTTTTCTTTAATTTCCCACTTGAGAACCTTCTCCATGATCACATTGCTCATTACTTTAGAAAATGTTTTGTACTTCAGTCCTGGAATAATAATAATAAAAAAGACTTATCACCTAGAGTTTATAATAGAAACCATTTCATTTTATGTAATACTCTTACAAAGGTGGTGTTGTTTTGCATGAACTTACTGTTTTTGGATGCACCAGCCTCAGATGTTTCTTCTTTTCTTTAAAGAGATAAGAAAATAAAAATTACTAAAAAGCTGAGCATTTCACATCACTGAAGAATGATGTAACAAAGTGGATTACTTTAAACATTGAAAATGATGGAAGTTAATGGTAATAACAAATGTCTCCTGTTATACATCTGAGTATATTCATTGATACTGTATATGAATATGACTCAGCTCTTATACTGTGCTTATATTGCACAAGGAAATTGGAATATCAGTTTAGACAAGGAGCCAAAGGTGACATACATGTGAGCAGATCATATTCATTCTAAACACTAGAGAACAATTTGTTTCTTTCTGTTCTTCAGATGAAAGCCTATTCAGCTGGGGAACAGCGAAGATTAGAAATAAACTTTCTATCATTGTGATGTAGATGACAGATTCTAATGGGTTCATTCTCTAAAAATATAATTGTACTCAGAGTTTATAACAATAACTGATAACGCCAATATGAAAAGTGATTGGCATCAATTCTTTTCAAAAAGAATTGTTCATTAATTGGCAAGAGGGCCATTTCTTAGCAATAAAAAAGTTCGTATGTGTGTGTTTGCAATGATGGAAGGAGGATTTTCACTAATTAGTCAGGTCACACTCACTCACCTCACAATGATTTTTTTGAGTTACCTTAATTGTTTGACTTTTTCTTAAAATTAAGCAAAAAAAGCACAATCTTCTTGCCAACTGTAACCAGGGTCATGTGATGATTGTTAAACAAATGATTGTCATACATGTTCTATGCTTATTTTTTTTAGACAATATGTATGAAGAACTGGATCCCATGCTTGTTCAGGATGTATTAGCCCAATTATATCTACATACTTCCCTTGGCAAAGATAATGTCAAGTGCAAGCAACCAGATACATATGTGAAAGATTCAAGATGACTACTTTATTGTTTTCTGCCTATAGTACAGGACTCTCCTCAGACTGCTTGCCTCCCCTTGGGAACAAGCAGATAAGATTCCATGGAACCTGGGGGGAGGGGGTGTCAGTCCTAAGTCTCTTACAGCTGCACTGCCCTGTTTCTCTCCACACTCACAACACACATTGGGGCATTAAGGACTTTATTGAGAGTCCAAGCCCTTAATGTTTTTGCCAGCTCCCCCCACCCCTCATATCTGATGCAAAGTCCTATTGAGTCCAACACTGCTTAGTCTAGGCACAGAGTTACAGAGTCCAGTAACAAAGGCAAAAGTCCACAAAGTATGCAATCCAAGCCCAATCCAAAATCTATACATAGTAACTATCCAAGATAGGAGCCCAGAGTCCAAGAAACAAGTCTGAGATCCAGATATACAGTTGAACACAGCATCAGTCCAAAGTCAAGGAAAATAAAGTCATGAAAGTGAAGTATAAGCAAAACAGGAGAATGGGAGATTTATTTATTTATTTATTTATTTATTTATTTATTTATTTATTTATTTATTTATTTATTTATTTATTATATTTTTATACCGCCCTTCTCCCGAAGGACTCAGGGCGGTGTACAGGGCAATAAATATAAAAACAGAATACAAAAGTTAAAAAACGATTAAATATAATGCCCAAATTTAAAATTTAAAACAATACTTAAAAACATATTAAAACCCCAACCCTAACCCATCAGACCAGGTCAGATTGCTCAAATAAATACGTTTTTAGATCGCGCCGGAAGGAGCGAAGGTCGGGGGCCATCCGGAGCTCAACCGGCAAGCGGTTCCACAGGTCTGGCGCGCACACAAAGAACGCCCTCCCCCCAACAACCCTCTGCTCCACTCGTAAGACTAAATAGGTGCTCACTGGTGTAGCTCATTAGGAAGGGTGAGGCTACCTACTTGGGAGTAGCTATAGGAGATGACCAGGCTGAGCTTGAGGGAGGGGTTAAATACATCGTCAACATGAGCCCCTGCACGCCCACAAGAGATCTAAGTCCAGCCCACCTTGAATGTCTTTCTTAACTCCTGCTAATTTCCCTTGACCGGTAGTAGCTCAGATTCTTGTAGAGAGCTTAAGCTTGCAATAAATCTTTATACTTATTTGAATTGCCTGAATCTCCTTATTTCCCCAGTGGTTGAAGGTCCATCCTCCATTGAGCCTGCCTCCATTCTGCTCTGCGCATCTCTGGATCTGGTGGAGAAGCCAGTTCCTCCTCATCCACTGGCAAGCTGCAGCTGTGTTTCCATCAGGGTCTCTGAATTCTCCTTCCTGCAGCTGTGTCTCTTCTTTTTCTTTAGCATCTGGGCATTTGTCTTGACACTCCTCCAGAAACCCTTCAGATATACCTCGTCTCTCCACTCCTGACTCAGAGCCCCCAGCAACTTACCAGCACTCCTTCACACACACCTATCCAAAGTCCCTAGAGCCAGCTGTTTCTCATTGTCCATGCTGGCATCCAGAGAAACCATCACATACACAATGATTCAAGGCTAATTTCCCATGTGATCCCTCCTCTTTGCCTAGCTGGTAGTTTCCCAACAGATAATAAGCTCTTAAAGTAGATTCTTGGGAGAATTTATTTCAGACATTTTTCTGCAGGTAAGGTCTATCTTGTATCATCTGGAACCTAGTCACTAAATTTTAAAAAGCTTGGTCCAAGTGTCTTATTAGCACATTAACCAAACACAGAGAAAATGCACATAATTTATAATTTTTCCAGAAAATAAATAATTGTCTTGCATGTATACCAGAACAGCACATTTCATTTTCTACAAGGCCTTTGTTCCAGAAAGATAAGAGATCGGTAAAAAGAAGGATGTGCACAAAATAAGAACTGGGAAAAAGAAAGTGAAACGTTGACATTAAAAAAAAATGATAGTGGAGGAGAGGAACATGCTTCTTCTATACAAAAGAAGGCAATGATTCATTGATTCCAGGACAGTCCTTGATAAATGGAACATTATCTGAAATGGAGATCCGTTATCATAAAACAAAAATCTTGGCCTGAACATAACTTGACTTGGTTTTACTACTCTTATATTAATAGATTTGCTTCAGTTTAATAGGTTTGCTTCAATAGAAATTTTTGCACTTTATGTAATTATTAATATAATTTGCCCAAAGCTCTTTTTAATGCTAATCATTTTGCTTTTGTCCTTTGACATGTTAATTTCTCTTATAAAGCCTTTTAAATGCAAATTTATTGGATACAAGCAATCCTTACATTTATAGGAATTTCACTATCATTGTTCCAGCTTTTTCTCCCTCTCCTCCTTCTCCTAGAGTTTTCTTTGGGAAAAGTGACTATCAAACTTCATGAGATGTTCATATCTATGTTACAGCAAGTTCAATACAGTAGGAGCAAATATTCCAACTCATTCCTAATAAAACTTGCTATAAAAAGGAAAAGAATTTTGTGGGAATTAAAGCCTAGAGTGAAAAAATAATGATACTCCACGTTTTGTCATGAGTCCTGAGCTATATTCATATTTCAAGATAAATTAAGAGAAAGCTAGGCTATCAGTTTCTATTGTTCTTGTTGGCTAAGAGTATCTCCTCAAATACAAGAATTATGACTTAAATATCATTTTTGAGAAATGACAATTCCTCCTATCTAGCCTTCTGCTGTTTCCAAATGTACTTGGTTGCTAGTGAATGTTGGATGTCAGAGGCTCTTGGTCTGATCCAGCATTAAGCCTCTTATTTGGCAGCTCACATGTTTGGCCATCCTGATAGAACATCCTTGGGTCAAGAAGAAGAAACTAGGAAAACTGCATAATAATTCACTTGTTTAGGGTGAAAAAAGGATCCTGATAATGGAGTATGTTATAGAAATAGAAAAATTATTAATAATAATAATTAAAAAAGATATGAAAATCAAAGGTCTATAAAGGTTCTCAGTCATCCAGGTCTTGGTTGTCCCAAAGGCACTTTTTCAAGAGGAAACTGAATTTTCTTGTTTTTCTTTGAAGACATTTCACTTCTCATCCAAGAAGCTTCTTAAGCTCTGATTGGATGGTGGGGAATGGAAGGATTTATTTTCCTTGCAGACAGCTGGTCATTTGCATTCTTTTAGAGAGTTGTTGCGGCCCAAAATAGAGAGGAAGGGTTACAACATCATCTATCTCCAGTCTACAACACAGTCCTTTCAGCAGTTCCAAGAAAGCTCCACACACCCCCACCACTCAGGCAACCTTGAGGACACAGATAAACCTCCAAGTGGCCTCAACAACTCTCTAAAATTATGCTAATGACCACCTGTCTTCAAAGAATATAAATCCTTCCATTCCCCATCATCCAGTCAGAGCTGTAGAAGTTTCTTGGATAAGAAGTGAAATGTCTTCAAAGAAAAACAAGAAAGTTCAGTTGCCTCTTGAAAAAGCACCTTTGGGATATGAAAATCAAAGGTGAAAAATTCTGGCATAAACTGGCCATGGTGGTTTCAATGGTTATCAGCCCACTGAGTGCCAAAAAATCTTGGACTGCTCTTAGACAACCAGCACATTGACAAAATTTCCATTTTTCAATTACAAAAGACCACACTGCTTCGATCCGCACATATCTTATGCCAATACATTATGACATCCTAGGTTCTTGGGAAGAGCATGATGCTATGAACACTTGCTGAAGAACTGGCAGCTGTGATTTCTCATTATTGTGATAATAATACAAGAAGCTTTTCCAAGAGACTCTGTAAGGTTTCAGATGGTTAATTATACAAATGGATGCTGTGGTGCAAATTGAACTGCTGGTAG